>NW_025335798.1:4105174-4185995 GCF_004798865.1 Varanus komodoensis | reverse complement strand
AGAGAGAGAGAGAGAGAGAGAGAGAGAGAGAGAGAGAGAGATGGATGAAACAGATAAGATTTCAGAAATGCATTTTTATGCCTCTATTTAAAAGTTCATTTTAAAGATAAGTGAGTACAGGAACAAATCTTATTTCTCGGAAGAGGAGGTTATAAAACAAAAAATTACAGCAGGGGGTGCTGCTTACCCTGCACACCCTCCCTGGACTCATAAACTAGGCCAGACTCCTAAAAACCCATGTTAGGGTTCTGCACATTTTAACAGGGCTACAGTGGGAACAATATTCTCTCTGTTGGGCCGTGCTCTGCCCATATGTTTATGCAGCTGAGGGTCTGCTCCATTACCTGTTTATACTAGGCCTTTGCCTAGTGATCTCTCCTCCCCACCCTACTGCCCCTTAATCCTTTTCATTGCCAGCATTTTGCTCAGCTATAATCCCCCCTTGTAGTTTCAAATGGATCAAGTGTGCTAATCCTTAACTCAACATATACATGCACTTTATCGTGCTTCAAAGGCACCTTTCACCTTGGAACCTCAGGGGTGATGACATCACGCCCAGGAACTGCTGATCTCTGCCATGAAGCACGGCTGTATTTACAAGGCAGTGAGACACTCGTCTGTCCACCTCAGGAGCAGCATCTTTAGCTAATATATATGCGCTGGCTGTATAGGGAGCAACGGGAATGTCTGGCAAGGGGTGTGTTGGAGAGCACATAATCTCAGTTTGCTCATTTTTACTAAGCAACAATTCAGTGAGCTATTGCTGATTTAGGACCTCTCAAACTCAAGTACTTTATTGCACAAGAAATATAGTAGCTATTGATTCGCAGCAAGGGACCTAGAGTATTTCCCCGTTCTAATCACAACTTCCCAGAACATAGACTACAATATGTTATTACTGGGGAAAATGTGACTCTTCTCCAGGCTTTTAACACAACAGATCACCCAACAAAGACACAGATACAGGGAATAGACCTGAAATATGCATAGCAGGAAGCCCAAACTTGCTATATATCTATTGAAACAATCCTAGTGCAAGATCAAATATTATCAGCCCTGATGTCAAGAGTCCATTCACTGGCACATCAGCTAACTTGAAAGATGCTTTATCGCCAGCAATACCCTTCTTCATTCTATGTGGCACAACAGGTCAGAATCTACACCAAAGGATAAATGGACACACATCTGACATCAGAAAAGGGTAATTCCCAGAAACTTCCCAGGTCACTCTCTGGCTGGCTTGAAAATGTTCACCCCGGAACAAGGGACAACTTCAGCATCGCCACTGAACTTAATCAAGACATTGGATAAAGGTGTTCTATCCCACCACAGTTATTAATTAAGTTAGCAATTCTAGAATGTTTGAGATGTTACGTTAGTAATGGTCTCTGTCATGATTTCTTATTCATTTAAGTTTATTTAATTGCCCCAGAATGTTCGCTTGTTTTTTTTTTTTAATTAATTCCCATTTGACCGTACTTTTCTTTTCCTCTATCCCCATATGCAAACTGCTGATTAGTATCTTATGGACTCCCATCCTTGAAAGCTTATGCCACAATACATTTGTGAATCTTTCTCTGGGAGCATCTGTGGCTAAAGAGTGGGGCATGAATGGTATGAATTAATCACCGAGGTGGCACAAGCAAGAGATGAATGCAGAGGTTGTTCTGTGCCTTGTGACCTGCGTGCTTCTTCATGGAAGCCTTGGGCATCAGCAGTTGCTCTGACGGGAGGACACACAATGGGCTTCATAAAACCTAGAGCCTTTATTACTTGTGTGAGTCTTGACCCTTGCTAAAAGGCTGAATTTACTTATTTAATTCAAATTATGTATCTTCAATTATTTGGAGAAGTCTTTTCTACTAAAACTATGACCTATGTGGAACTTTGTGCAACTCACTGAGACATCTAGTGGCTGAATAGTGCACTTCAGGTAAATAGATGCTGCAACAGACCAACAATTTCACTTGTTAGGCTCCTGCACTTCTATTTCAGAGATGGTCCCTCATGGAAAAGAGAGGGGTCCAAGGCAACTGGCATCATGGGAGGTTGCGTACAAGATTGAAGACTGCTAATTCCGTCATTTGCATCTGAAAAAGTGGGCAATGACTTAAGCCATTATAAACTTGGAAAGTCTTTAAGATATTGCAAGATTGCAGAGTTGGCTATTGCTGCAGTTCTCCTTGTGCTGGTAAAGTCTTTTGTTCAGATCATAAATCCTGGCAGGAAGGTGTCAGACCTACCACAGAAGGTCAAGCACTCTGATGCTTCACAGCCCAGACCCAAGGCAGGCCACAAGGGTAGGCATGTGCAGGCACTTGCTGAGGGCCCCTGCTGGACTAGAACCCTGGACTTGCTCCGTTTCTGTACCACTACAGCCTGCTGGTTCACCAGCCTCTCTCTGGCTGACATAATGGTGGTGAAGGAGTGGACCAGCTGATGCTACCGCTTCTTAGCTCACTGGCTCCTCATCAGGCAAGCCACCACCACGAGCAAGGCCCACCTTTGGCCTACCACTCCAATCAGACCTGACTAACACAGCCATGGTGAGGGATCATGGGAGTTGTGGGCCAAAACACCTGGAGGGCTACAAGCAGCCTGCCCGTGCTATAGTGGATAGGAGACCAAGGCATCCATGCCTGATCCTCGATGTCAGCCCTAAGGCTGTGCCTGGTCAACACCCTCTGTCATAACACAGGGGAGCAGGGTGGGGAGGAATACAGAAGCCTCTGAACCTCTCCAGAAAGGGCCTTCCCAGCAAAGTGAGCTACTCCAGAAGCCCATGCCTTTGCCTGCACGAGAGGCAAGGCTGGAAGTCACAGCTGCCCCAGTCCCACTCCTATTGGTTGCTGCTGGGGCCTGCTTTTTACAACCAACCTCATGACGTTTAAAGCATAACACTGACCAGATGTCAGCAATTTTAGCAATCGAGTGCCAAATACGTTTGGAGCCAATTCAAGGAAACAGCTTCTCCCCTGGGGGACGGGGTTGGGGGGCTGGGGTTGGTTGGGAGAGAGCTCCACATCCCCATGACCAGGAATGCAGGGAAGGAGACATGCCAAAATGCTGAGGTAAGAGCATATTAATAGCACAGCCCAGCTTTCTGGGCAGCCCTGGAGGTGAACAACCTCTCCCACCCCCACGCCGGGGCTCTCTCGACAGATCAACCCAGGGCAAGAGGGCTCTCTCCAGGAACTGCTCCCTCCACCCTGCTCAGCAGAAGCTCTGCCCCCAGTTCTGTCCTGTGCCCCTGTCCATGTTTGGAAGGCATGGATGAAAGCTGAGGAAACATCAAGGTGGGGGGATGCAGGCTGCTATTCTAAATTTTACTTTAAATACCAAACAAAAACAAAAGCAAAGAACTCCTAAGCCATCCTACTGAAAAATAAAATCACTGCTCCTGAATCTGTTGGTTTAAGATTGCACGAATAAAATACCTAGGATGTTGCTTGTTTCAAAAGATCCCAGAATCTAATGCTGCATATACTTTTCTGTGCAGGTAAATTAGTTCTCTTTGTCTTTAACAAAGGGACGGGGGGAGAGAGAAGTTTATGGCCCTTGCATTTGAAAATATCCGAGAAGTTCCTGCTGGAAAGAAGGGTGCTTCAGCATGATTTGCAGAGATCAGTTAGCTTCAGTTCCATTTACTGGTCAACCAAAATGATTTTAACTACTTACAGTAACATATAATAGAATATAACATAGCAATAAATCCTAGTATGGTTCAAATTTCCAGCGGTCAGCAAAGTGGAGACGCTCTGCAAAGGGCTTTGTCCCATGGCACTGTTCCAAGTCCCTGCTCATCTTTCCCTGTTGCCCAGACTTCCCTTCCATTCTTATGCTTCCCTCCTGCCACCCCTTGCCAAGAGATTATGAACCACTTGCCAGACAACTTGGGCATCGCAAGCGACCCTTTGCTAAGAGGTAAGAATGATGGACACACACAAATTTTGACCTGTGAATATTTATTTATTTATTTATTTATTTATTTATTTATTTATTTATTTATATATATAGGCAGTACAAGAGGGACACTGAGGTCTTTGTGCTGCATACAGAGATCAGGTAGCCCCTACAGCCATCCAAGGAGCATGCTGAAAGTGATCACTGTTAATCTACTGCATTTCTGGAAAAATGTAACTATCCACAGGACCCAGCCAGGATCTGGACCACAGGAAACAGAATTAATTCTCCCCACACTGTGATGCTGATGAAACCCACCTCCCATTAGTGTCAGCAAGACCGATTTCCCCAGTGCAGGCACTGGTGTCTGAGGGACGGATAGAGCCATTTTTGTCAGGATCATGCCAGCCTGGCACAGTCCTGATCCTGCTTTTATAAGCTGCATGTTAGATGCAAAGATACATAAGATTATGCTTGGTTTCTCCATACAGCCTTCAGTGTGGGGTTATCTCTGAGGTGTGGGGATGAGGGATCTCTAATGCCCATGGAAGTGCCTGGGCAGGAAGACAGGTTCCCACAGGTGAATTGGTGGCAGGAGAGAAGGTCAGTCCATTCTCAAAGCAGGATGGATACAGCAGCCATCTCATATGGGAGATTCCTTCTCTGTGCAAGGCAGGTGAAACCAATTATCTCTTTGCAAATTCTCCACCCATACAGATCGTGGTGCCACACAGAATGGAGACCTGGGGAAGGCCTTGGCAAGCCTTCCTCCCTGCCACCCTCAGCACTGCCCAGAAGGCAGGGAAAGGTGGCTCTCCTTCCTGTTGATTGGGGAGGGGTAAACGGCACAGCTACAGCAAGGAGGAAGAGGAGGACAAGAAAAATTCTGTGCTCTGGAGGCCAGCAGGCAACTTCCTCATGGGTTGTGGGTCTGGACAGTTGCCTGAGGTGCCAACTGCTGATGCCAACCCAGACAGAAAGTCAACTGCTTGGTGTTTACAGGCAAAGTTGGGGACCAGGTCTAGAACATGGATTATGTTGTGTGTTCACAGAAAGGGGGCTGTTCCTGAAATGAGTCCCCTATTAAGTTGATGCGTAGAGTGCCGTGGGCACTCTCACAAAATGGCTACCATGGAAGGGCACATGCCCATTCCTAAAATGGTTGCCATGGTGAGCATAGCTGGTCACAAAACACTCATTTACTAAATAACAACAAGAAGAGACTAACTAAATTCACAGCAGTGGTAGGGTCTGAGCACCAAAACACAAAGCCACCCTCTTGAACACAAATAAAAAGGGTACTGGAGGGCAGCCCTTTGCTTTGCAGCATGCCAGCCTCCTATTTAAATATTCATACGTGCACGCACCAGGAGAGGCAGAGTCAACAGACACCAGGTTGGAGACCCAGATTTAAGACCTTAGACCAAAGCAATTGAGGGTGCAAAAACCAAAGCCATGAAGATAGAGAAGTTTCCTTTTTAATGTGGATTAAACATAGATGAGAAGGAACAGATAAGACAATCACACTATATGCTAGGTGATATTCTGTATTCTCAGGGACCAATCTACCCTCCAGATGCAATTCCAGGAGCTAAAATTATCCAAGCCAACTCATGAGTGAATAGAATTATATACATCATGTAGTTTGATCTTTGCAGAGATTGAGCAGAATTGGTTGGAGGAGGTAGAGGGAGGCTGAACATAAGGAATCAAAGTGCTTTCTGAATTGTTCCTCCCAAAGGATGCTCAGCAGTAGTGCTTTATGTTTCCTGAATCCACATGAGATACAGCGTAAAAATGTAGGCAAGACATGTGTGGAGACTCCTATTCTTTCCCTGACATGTGGATGACTGAGCAAACATTTTAATTACCACAACATGGGGTGCTTCCAGACAGACAGCAAACATGGGGTGCTTCCAGACAGACAGATCCTAACTAGCCATAGTAGTCAAATGGCATTGTACAGTTATTTCCAGTTTTTCTTAACTGGTTTTTGTACCATGGAGGGGTGGGGGGATGGAAAACACAGGAAGGATTACAAATGGAAAACAACAACTTCTGAGCCCCACAAAATATCCCATGAATGAGACAAGGCAGTAGCACAAGGGAAGCCTCATCTGAAAGCATCTTTGGTAGATGGGCCAGAGAAAATTGGTTCACATGATAATTCCAGCCCTAGGACTGCCTGTTGGCCACCCTTCACGAAGCAACACAATCCCCAAAATGCACAAGGTGCAACTGAAAAACCCCAGTGTGAAAACACTACTTACTTGTACACAATTATTTGTCAAGAGCACAAACCTTGGTGACCCCTTTCTGGAGTCCAAGGGCTGTAACTCCATGCCATGAATAAGCAGTAGAGGACTGGATTCAAAAGTCCAGTGTAGTTTCTGTGCTCTTCACCTGCTGCATATAAGAGCACACTGTTCGAATGCACAGGAAGGAAATGACATCCCCAAAGCCATCAAAACTGCTGTCATGTGTTTGAGCATGCGAGAGAGAGAGAGAGAGAGCGCTGCTAGCCATTACAGCAGGGGTGAGGAAACACATGGTTGTTCAGATGTTGGACTGCAGCTCCCATAATCCCTGACCATTGGCCATGCTGGATGGGATTGCCAGATTTCAACAGCATCTGTAGTACCTCATCTCCTCCCAACACACACTCACAAGAGACTAGGATGCATACAGATTATGATAAAAAGTCTTATAGTTTTAAATATTGTTGCAAGCCTAATTTTCCTTCTTTCTCACTCACATACACACCACTTTTCCTTATAAGTATTAACACCTCTTGTCTTAAGCACACAGCCAGATTTATAAGCACCACTAGTGAAACAAAAAGTTGCAGGACGTACCTAAAGCAAATTCAGAAACCCATAAAAACAAAGAGCAAACAAAACACATCAGCCTTTAACAGGCTCGAATCACGTGACCAGCACCACGCTACAGCACTGAATGGGACACTAAACATATCAAAGGTGACCTTGGCAGTTACAGTGCATGCTCCCGAAAGGCCGCAGACCTGAATTCAACACCAGCTGTGCCATAAACTCCCAGAGTGACCTTGGGCATATCCTTACGCCCTTCTCAGGGCCTCCATTCCTGCCTCAATCTTTTCTTTCATTAAATGCAGCCAGACCTTTTAACTTCCCCTCACACATCACATATTCAAAAGGTTTTTTCCCCAATCCCTTCAGTCACGTTTGCTAATAAATTCACTTTGTTCTCAGACAGTTTTTCTTTGCTACAGTCTAAAATTGTGCAGCATCAGCTTCTCAGGCACTATCAAGGAATAAAGAAGTGACTTATAGGCATGATTAAAATGGAGGTCAAGACCAGAAAAATAAAAGGGGAGAGCAGGATACAGTCAGACATTGCCTAATGATGCTAACCACTGTGGGTATTGGACATTGGGGCAGATATGGGCAGAAGAGACATGGACAGTGTCAAATCCACACAGCCGTTGATGTTCCCAACCAAACTGGCCTTGGGCAAGGCTTGATGTCTCCTCTTTGCCTCCTTAGCCCTGAGCTACTTAAGAATGAAGGGGCACAAATGAGAAAGAGCATTAAAAATCCCCTTCAAAACCCACCTTTTCCATGAAGCTCCTAGTTGACCCGAAACCACATTTGAAATGAAACCAAAATATCTCTAAATGCACTTGTTTGTATTCATTCCTTATTATTTGTGCCACTCCATTAGTCTTCAGACAGAATTTAGATTGTACGTTCTTTGTGATACTTTTTTGTTATGTTATACTGTAAAGCTTTGTGTCCATGGTAGTGTTAAAGAAATAGATGATATTCCCATCTCTCAGCTAGTGATAAGCAAATCTGTCATATTCACTTCTGTGAATGTCCTCCTTTTCCTACCTCCATGTCTGCTCCATGCCAATTCTATTTAAGTCTGTTTTTACAGGGGGAAAAATACAGTGCATGTTGGTGCACTTTTCCCAAATGGATGCATTAATGGGTGCACTGATGGACACACGCTATTGATTAAAGCATGTCTGGGTGCATTTTAGAAATAAATGCAGTGCTTTATGTACATCTTTAAAAAGTGCCCATGTTGCTGAATCTATTTTCCTTTCTTTTTCAGAGTTTACGACATGCTTGAAAATGCAGATTTCTGAGCACAACTTGTAGCCATTTCTGTCTTTGGGCCTGAGAAGTGCAGATCAGGTAAATCTATCCACAAAACGCCCATGACTAATTCTTATATTAACAGTCACTGTGCAGGCTCCACTGGAAACCGTTCCTCACAGTGACAGCTCAGCATATTAGCCATACTGTGCGTCAGCTTTTTACTACCTGGACTGTTGTATGGCATAAAGAAAGGGAGCCTGTTCCTGGCCATGTCTGGTGGTGCCATGCACCACGCAACGAGCCATGCAGCAAGATGCCTTTAAAAGTGTGTGCCTTTAGGGAGCTGCCATGTCGCAAAAAGGATCTCCAGCCACTTCTGTGTGGTGGTCACAAACAAAGAACTTCATGCATGTGTCACTGCAGGCAATAGTATAAACTGGCAACTGTAGGACATGGCCTGTAGCTATTATAGCAAGAGGCAATGGAACAAAAAGTAGGTTAGGTCATTGTACAAAGGCCTATCTGCCAGTGCAGAAAATCCCTGACTTTCTACAACAGAGAGGACTGTCAGTTCATGCAACAATCTGAGTGTGCTGTACCTAGGAATGGATAAGAAATTCATTAACATTCATTTCTGAGTAGAATTAACCCAGTTCACACATTCTGGAAGCAAACGTGGACTCAGATGCAATCTTTAGTCAAAGACTATGTATTTCCATGCTTGCAATGCATGGTACAAACCAAAAAATGAGTTCAGAAAATGTGTACACTTGAAAAGGCACATTTTAAAAAACCATATTGTTTTGAAAAAAGCAGAACACATGCTTTAATCATTCCACAGTCCATGTGCCACCACTGAGAAGGTTCTCTCACATGTGGCAAGTTACCTAATCTCAGGAACCCCTGAAGAAGAGTCTCCTGAAAATCTCTGGCTATGTGAGCAGCCTAATGTGGAAGTCAGCACTCCTTCGGAGACCTTGGTCCCAAGCCCTGTGGCCATCAGCCTTAGAAAGTAAGCACTAGTGCTTTGAATTGTGCCTGGAAAGCAGACTAGGAACCAGTATAGCTGGTTAAGCAGCAGCAAGAGATAAGTGTTATACCATTCCATAATGCCCAAGCAACTTTTAAAAATCAACTGCTTTTCCTTTTTCCAATCATCTACGTGACACCTTTTATAGGACACCTTTTATATATTTTTCAGTTGTGTCCTCATTGACATAACCACAAACACTTAAAACAGACAAAAATTCTCACTCTTCTAAAACAAACTGAGTGTGATGGATAAAATATATCCTGAACGCTGTTATTCTAAGCCGCTTACCTTGAAGCACATCCCATTGAAATGGATGGGACTCATTACTACAACTGGGACGAGCATGGCAATAAATCAAAGCATGAATAATGGATAGGTGCTGAAGAGGTAACACAGCCATTGAGTTAAACAGATGCATTAAGTTAATGGACTGTTTGGGCCTGCAGGCACAGCTCTGAACCCTTAATTGAAATGCCTTGATTTGCTTAAAATTAGCTTTGGTTCACAACTGCACCCAAAAGTGACTGAAGGTGACACTTTGACAGAGCAGGAGCTCAGGGTTACGCCACCAAAGAGACCACTAAGCCAGCTTTTTCACTTATTAATCATTTATTTACTTATTAGATTTCTATCCCACCCATTAGCCATGGGATGGCACCAACCCACATGGGGAGAACTCACAGGTGATATGGTTTGAAAAAGGGAAATATCAACAGCTACAGCAAGGCAGACTCTGGCAGATGTTCCTGGATCTCTTCTAAGTCTCTCAAGTGGCCAGCTGCTAAAATTATGTCTGGCCGTACAACCACTTTTGAACCTAAGCTCATTGTTGTTATTTTGAATATTATTATTGATCAATTTAAACTAATTAGGATACACTCCTGTGCATGTTTAAACAAAAAAAGTCATACAAGTCCAAGCACATCTGGTTGGAGAATGCTAGGAATTATAACACTCTTTTTTCCTATCTAATCATGCATGGCATTGTGTCCTAAGATGCCTTTCCAGAAAAATCACAAGGTATTTTACAATAAAACATACAAATTCAAAGCAATTTAAAAGGCAAAACAAAAACAATTAATAAAATTCTGCAATCCAAAAAAACAACTAAATTAAGATACCCATTATATGCCATTAAATGTATGGAAGTAAAAGAAAAGTCTTAACTGGTTACTGAAAGATGGCAGTGCTGGTACCCAGGGAAGCTTACAACATGTGCCAAGGTCAATAAATGTTGCTTTCACCCAGCCTACCCTAATCTAGTACCTTCCACATGTGTTGGAATGCAACTCTCGACTTCCTCAGCTGTTATGAGTTACTACAAGGGCACAATGGGAGTTCCAGTCCAACACATCTGGAGAAGGACTGGTTGAGGAAGCTTATCATAAGCTCAGGGAAGCACGTACATGGCACCCCTTAGAATGGCATTGTTACGAAGGATGGTGGTCTTGGGCAATCGTTCCCATGGACTGCTGACTGCATCCTAGATGATTCTGAATCAGAAAGTGAAACATATTTGGGAGAGATTGAGGAGGAAGGGCTATGTCAAGATTCTGAGATGTGGAGGGAAGGGGTGATTCTGTCAAGGCCAGATGCTCCATGGAGCCAGGCAGTTCCTGGGAGTGGCCAGTGAGAGGGGTCTCCGCAGATGAGGAATTCTCCGGTGCAGGCCAGCCCCCACGCTTGCCCCTGTGGTGAGGAATCAGCAGAGACGGGAGGCCCAACTGAATGAGCAGCACATGGAGAGGAGGCGTGCTCACCTTCAGAAAGCCCCTCCCAGGAGGATGGGGCCCAGGCGTGTTCATAAGGAGAGTTCCTGGAGGTTAACACCTGAAAGGTTCAACAACTGCTCTGTGCATGCTCAGAGGTCCATTCCAGGTGATTTGTACGTGGGGGCAATAAAGAAAGTTGGCAAGGAAAACAGTCTGCTGCTGGTGATTGCTTGAAGGAGGACCCTCAGCTTGCGACAATCACTCTATGACCTCCTATGAACATGGCTGACCAGAGTTGTGCTCAGCTCATCCAGAAACTGACTGACACTGATGGAACGTGGCTCCTATAACTGCTTGGAAAACCAGCCACACCAGCTACTTTGTTGCATAACGCATTGGGAATGTCCCCTTTTTGAATGCAGTTCCCACCCAAGGTGCCGGGCTCCGTGCATCTTCTTCTCACGTCTTCTCACCCAGCCACTCTCTACATATTGTACTAAACTGGTGAGAAGGTTGTCTCCATCTGTTCTAGTCAGATTCATTTGGAGTGCTATATAATATATATTTCTATCCAGCATCACTGGTAACCAAGGAAAAGTAGTCGCTGATGCAAAAAAATGGGGGATTTCTGAAATAATTTAGCTTTGGGGGGTCTTAAAAGTAGTCTAGGGCCAAGTACACAGCACTTCAATTCAGACAGTAGGCATGAGAGGTGGACAAAAAGTAGATCTCCAGAAATTTGAAATATCAACTCCCAGAAGCCCTTCTCAACATCACTAATAGCTGGGAATGCTGGGAGTTGAAGTCCAAGGCATCTGAAGTTCTACTTTCTGCCCACCACTGCCTTACACAAATACTTCTTTTGCGCTACCATCACCTGAGCCAACAGGCTTTTGAGGCTTTTGACATAAAACAAAAGTCTGTCAAAGCCGTTTACCAGAGGCAAGAGTGGGATAAGTGGATGCAGTGCAAACAGGAGTCTTTTAAACCACCTCAACTCTCTGAAAAAGCTGTCATTTGATACCAGCCTTGAATCAGCAGGATGCATTCTGCAAAAGACTAGCTGTAATTTTACAAAGAACAACACTTGCACTAACTGGTTCACCCATAAAACATGAAATGAAAGTGTTCTAATCTTTCAAAAAACGTGATGGGTATACATGCAAATATTAGAAAATATAGAGCAACTTATTGTCTCTATGGGACAGGATCACAGGGTCAAAGGAAAGAATTTAAATCTAACTCCAGGTTTTGTTGTTGACAGATACAGAATAGTCTCCCATGGTATCCATGTAAAAATATGAAGTTAGGAAATGGAGTGCCACACCTGGTTCAGAAGGGCCAAAAGATATGATATAGGTGGGTGGTGAGAGGGTACTTAGGAGCCATCTTTCTAATGTAGCAGCTAATGGAAATATTTGGAAAACACAACTAAGTGGTTCCCTTTGTCTTTGGTAACTTTCACTGAAGAAGTTCAGGAAAAACAATCCAGGGTGGGGGGTACATGAGAGAGAGAGAGAGAGGCAGACAAACCGCCACTTCCCATGTCTCCCATGAAAGCTGCCTTATCCTGACCTATGCAATCAGTACTGTCCACAGTGACTCCAGGATGTTCAGCAGGGCTCTTTCCCAGCGCCCGAATCTGACAAAGCAGGGGCTGAACAGGGACCTTCTAGGGATCAACTGTGGCGCCACCACTGAGTTGCGCTCCCCTCCAGAGTTCATGCCAGCAGGGCAGGGGTGGGAACTGCTATCCTACAGCTCCTAGATTCACCTCCTAGGGTTAAGCATCCTTAGGAACAAAGGAAGACCTGTGAAGCAGCTGAAGAAACTAACCATGACTGCCTCATATGCAAAACTCTTCCTACATGGGCTATACTAATGATGTTGCTTTGGTGTTCCTCTTGGGGTTGGTGGGTTGGTGGTATTTTCCCCCTCATTTTTTGATTTTTTTAAGAAGCCAGTTTCTGCATTACAGGAGCACATCAGGGAACTAGAAGGGCTTTGGATCCTGTGACCCCGTAGACTCCGCACCACAATGGGGAAATTACATTTATACAATTGTCCTACTGTACGCACCTCAAGAAAGGGATCAATTATCTATTTTATATGTCACTTTTCCCCACTGATCATAGATAGTAGTGATTTGGAGGGATGCTTTATTTTTTCAATGAGCAGTTAGACTTGGTGACAGTGAAAACCGGAATCATTCATCAAACAAGAACAAGCAAAAGCTTAGAAAGGAAACAAATGGTAGTATGTGTCTCCAACAGAGAGAGAAGCCAGAATATCCTTGTTAAACATCCCTGCCAGATTTTCTCAGCCTGTGCATGTTTTCATCTTCCAAGCACTGACATTTCCAGCAGAAGATCTGCTCACAAGCAGGTAGCTCTAAAATTATGTTTTGAGAGCACTGCCTGGTTTGTAGTACAGAATTTCTCTCCTGGGGCAGTTTTCCAAGGTCAAATTCACCTTTGATAATGCTCTGAGACTGTGCTGGATCCAGGTTTAAGTGGGCCCTTGAGAAGACCCCCTCAGTAGGTCCTCTCAGCCAGTGAGTCCACCATCTCAGCACCATGGTCAGCAGCTGCTCAGGCTCCTCATCCCCTTTCCCATCAGGGCTCCCACTTGCTTGCATGGCAGGAGGGAGCCAGGAGGCAGTGGCACCTACTGGGCCTTCTCACCAGCTTCATTTCTAGGCTAGAGCAAGAGGTGGATGAAGAAGCAGCCTGCAAAGGGGAAGAGGAGGAGCAACTCTTTTCTGTGAGTCGCTGCTGACATGTGGGGCCCTTGCCAAGTGTCCAGCCATGCTTACTCTGGATGCTGACCCTGCTTAGAGGAACACTGTCAACATATATGGTGGAGGTGATGCCTCTCCTGGCTTCCAAAGGCCCAAAACAACACCTCAAGTGAGATTGCAGTCGTGTCCATCTCAGCACCTTTAATAGAAGGTGTCCCAAAATACTATTTCATTCTGTCCCATGCAGTATATTTTCTCAAGATCTGCCTATTTTAATTTCTTTACAGTGCATATATACAAGCAATTTCTGCTACAATATGATGCAATCTATCCTCACCTGGTCCTCCAGTCCAGGGTGCCTGCTAGCCAATGGTGGCCTCGTCTAGAGAACTAGAAGGTATAAGGGTCTCATGTGGGCCAATTTACTTCTCCAGCCCAACTCTGCAAGAGGTATCCCTGAGTATGCTCAGTCATCATTGCAGTATTGGGTTATTTTGTCCCTTTGGGATTACTCATTGCACATTTCTACTTCTACCTATCTCAACATTCACCTGAGAATGCCGATGCCTCCCTCCTTGTCCCCAGTGGAAAGGACAATCTGTGTGCACTTTCCTTCATATGTGCAGAACTGCCAGCACGTCTTTGGTGCGAAAAGGGCGCACGTAAGAGGCAAGAGCTCCTTTGGCATGTCAAGCCTCACAGATATGGACCAGGTGGCCTCCCATTTAATCAGTGCCTTTCAAGTCACATCTGAAAGAGAAGTGTGTCTTCCTACCGGGGCGTGACTCCTCTGGTTGGTGGATCATGCCAGCCTGTCGCCCCTCTAGCAGAACATGCTACACCAAGAAGACAGCTTGCTATTCCTTTATCACCCCCTTTGACCATCCAAAGATGCCACGCACTGATCCCATCCAGGTAGCCCCTGTGTGGCACGAGGAAGAACCTTCCCACCCAAGAGCCTTAGCAGAAACTGTGTAATTTCATCTACTGATGTTTGCTTTGTTTGTCACGATCTCTCTCCCTTTTTCCTTATTTTGCTTCCCAACAAAGCTTTTCTTTTTCATGTGGACCTTTCTGTTTGCATGAGTCTGTGACAAGCCTAAGCAATGTCCACAGCTGCCTGGAGATTTGCTACCTGCATTGGCCTAAGTGGAGGCCCACAGAGGACAGGCTGACCCAGCCACCCTCCAACACAAGGACAGACTACATGATGCCCGGTATGTGGCCTGGACACTGGTCTTGGTGCCTGCTGAGGAACACCACTCCCCCCACTTTTTAAAAATACGTAAATCCTGAGCATGTATATGGCTGGTGAGTCTGAGAGAGAAAAGAGAAGGGGAATAAATGAGTGGGCTGCCAGAGCAGGGAAGGGGCGGTGTGGGGAATGTGGGAGAGTTTCCCTTTTGCGAATTAGGTTTCCGTGGGTTTGTTTAGTATGTTGAGGATTAGCCCCCACCCCCGCTGCCTTGTATTCAAGCTCTTGGGCTGGTTACATGTCCTTTGGGACTGCTCCTGACTATCATGGCAGCCATTTTGTGGTAGTGCCCAGGACAACTTATCAAAAATGTACCCACAGCCCCATTGCCTACCCTGACCCAGCTGGTCACTACCTCTCCCAAGCAGGTAACTACATAAGATCCTTGGATTTCTTCCATGTCCAGAGTTAGGAAAAGAGAGAGATGGTGGTGGAAGGAATCTGTTAACCAGACAGAAATGTACATGTTATGTACAGAAGTGTACATAAGCAGCTGTAAACAGTCCATAACAGTTATTTAGGTAGTGTGCATGTATATATGCGCATGTATATGCATCCTATGCATGCACAGACAGAAAAAGTCATATTGCTCCCAGCATTCCTCAGTTAATACAGCTGCCTGGGAAACCCTAAAAGTTTATAGGGGTTTTTCCCTAAATATATATAATATGTTGTCCTTACTTACTCTTTTTCCAAGTCATAGTACCGTGATAATATGGTCAGGGATGTGTGAGAAATTCATTGAGAGCATATTTTTAACTCTATTTACCAAATTTACACTTCCTATTCTACATGTGATGCAGTGATACTGTAATGTTCATTCTTTCTTCATTTTTGCAGTGCAGTTTGCAATTTAAAAAACAGACACAAAAATGCATAGAGCAGGAGGGAAATACATGCATAATAACGTAGAACAGTAAAAATGCATGTATTAGGGTAGGGGAAATTACATCACTCAGTATTATTTTCTATGCATATTTTTGAATGAAAAATATGTACACATTTTCATTCAGAGTTTCCAAAAACAAGTTGTAAACTGATGTAGAAATGGGATTAGCTTAATGAAGGAAAAATGAGATCTGGGCCACTGTTAAGCCTAATATGGAATTTTCTGAGGATGCTGCTGAAATCTTTTTAATGATGCCTAATTTATATTGTTAATTTATATTATTCTATTTTGAAGTTTATTTATGGTTGTGAGCCGCCCCGAGGCTTCGGAGAATGGGGCAGCATAGAAGTCTCCTAAATAAATAAATAAATTGATTTTTCTTTTCTTACCATGAACACGTAACTGCAGCTGTCCCACATTGTTTGAAAATATGATAAAGCCATATAATCCACTCCATTACAAAATATTGCACAACACCACTTCTCTTGACTGAAGGCAGTCACCTTGGAGGCAGCATATCAATACAATCACATAATTTGTTCACCTCGATTTATGGCTTAACATCTGCTCTGTGTTAGATAACTTGTCACCTGTGCCAAGCTGCACCTGAATGGCAGACACAACAACATTCTGTCCTATTTGTGCTCTGTGACTTTAACCACCACAGCAAACCCAATCTGGCATACCAGAAGTTGACTTGGGCATAAGCAGTCCTCTTCCACAAATCAGAGAGAAATTCAAAAAGGATTTTTAATGGTGAGGTTTCTTCACACAATCAAGACTATGATATTGAGCTATATTATTGGCACACCATTTTCCAGCCTTGCTCCAGGAACCCTATTTGAAGAAGGTACAGAGGGTGTCTACCCAGAGGAGGGCCTTCTCTGTGGTGGCGCCCAGATTATAGAATGCGCTCCCCAGAGAGGTTTGCCTGGCACCGACTTTATACTCTTTTTGGCACCAGGTAAAGACACTTTTATGTAACCATCGTTTTAATAATTAAGGATTTTAGATGTTTTAAGATCTGTTCATAGTCACATTTCCTTCCTTCCTTCTTTTTCTTTAGCTTATTAAAGTGTTGTTTTATGTTTTGCCTGTTATTTATTGTTTTAATTATTGTATTATTATACCACTATTTTAATCATTGTAAGCCATCCTGAGACGTTTTATCGGGAAGGACAGAATAAACATGTTTTAAATAAATAAATCAGATAAAAAGCAGTTTATGATTCAGTGAATTGCTTTAGCTGAGAAAATTCCCACTAGTTAAAAATTGTCTGAGCCATTGACTTTGCCCTGGAAGGCCCTATGGTGCTGGAGCAGACTGGGGAGGGACAAAAGCTGGGCTTTCAAGAGCTGATTGGAATTCATAAGAATATAACCGCAGTTCAATCTAAAACCTCATTTCCTTTGTCTCTGGCACAAGAACTAACTTTATATAAGTTAGCAGTTGATTTAGTGGTGAAATAAAACAGGCTTTTCAGCATTGCAGTTCAAATTCTGGTTTTCATGCCATTAAACTAATTCTCATTGAGGAATGTGTATCCCTAGGAATAGTTCCACGATGGCCAAATGTGAGTTGCTTGGCTCTTGCTAAATTGCACTGAACTCTGAAAACTGAATGGCACCGGCAAAAAACCGGGAAGAGGACCACTCTGCATAAGTGCGTCTCTCACAACACCATCTTGCTCCTGATGGCATGTTTTCTGCCTCTTGCAACTATTCTTACCTCCAGTCCATGCTAGCATTGATATTGCTTCTGGCCCAGCAGCTTGGGAGACGGCCATGCTCCATTCTGATCCAACACATCACTCCTTTCTAATGCCTCTTCATCCATACCTTTCCCTGCTTATCATGATCTAGTTTTCCCCAGTACTAATTCCTTGCCTAGTTCATCAATGCAGTCTCAGATTTCACAGCCTAACAAGTGATCTACTTCCATCCCAAACGTAATCATGCATGTATTTATGTGATCTGTACTGTACCTCTCTACCAAGAAAAATGCACTCAAGGTAGATTTGACCTGCGACCCACAGCTGATCTCCCACACAGACTTCCTGTATTTGGATTCTACAAGTTCTCTTGAACCTACACACACTACATTTCTGTAGTCCAGTGCTCAAACCAAAAAACAAGCAAACACACACCCTAAGTATATCTGCTCCCTTCCTCATCTTGAAACCCTTTCACTGCTACTCCACAAGCTTTTTGCTTCTTCCATGCAAGAAAAGACATGGTACTCAAAATTCAGGCCATCCTACCACACCATCCCATTCAACATTAGGACCAATCCCCATAAATCAGAGTGAGGAACCTGCAGCCCTCACAATATTGTGTGTGTCTGAAAACTCCCATCCTCTTTCACCATTGGCTTTGTTGGCTACAGCTGATGGAGCTGGTAGACCAAAGCATCTGGAGGATCACAAGTTGCCCAGCCCACCTCCTGAGCCGCTCCCAAAGGACAACAGGGCCCAGAATTACTGAGTGATGCTGAGGCATATGCCAGTGTACATCAGCTAGGTAATGCAAGTTGTGCCATCAGCCCTGAAAAGGAGGGGGCTATTTTAGAACCAAACAGAAGAAATATTTGGGGGGGGGGGGAATGAAGATAGGAGAAATAGAATGGTCAAACTACAGCCAACAGGAGAGATGCAAGGGCTAAGATGGGTATCTGAAGCATCTCTGCCTAGCAGAGCCTAGAAGCAAGTAGATGCAAAACTGATATGGCAACACAGATAGAGCAATACACAATTCCCTCCTCCTCGGTCCCTGTCTGCACACGTATATAAGGATGGCACAGGAATTATAGCACACATGTGAAGGCCAACATCATGCCTTCTGCAGATAAATCCAAGAAATGACTACATGATTTGGCCTATGCATGAAGGGCATCATTTGAACATGCACAGACACCAGAGCTGGGGATCATGTGCCAGGGGGCAGATAGAGGCAAGGGGCAAGCAAAATGACAAATCATTACCTTCCAACCCACCCAGGATGTTGCCCAGTTCTCCACTGCTAGGATACTGTATCCAGATGCCTTCTGCACATTAACAAATCCACCAGGAAGGCTACAAACAGCCTGAAAAACACACATTGGGCCAATGCCACTACCAACAGCTCCTATTCAACCATGCAAAAATTCCAGGATAATTAAAAGCCTGGGTTGGGCTGTGAGTTTGGGCAATTTATCCATCACCAGGTTTTTAAAACAGCCCACAAGCCCAAGTGTCACTGACATGAGAAAAAGATGGTAGCAAAGGTCACAGATCAAGTGTAGCCAGGCACGAGCCAGGTTTACACCAGTGATTTTGATTCTTGTGGGGGCTCCTGGCCCATTTTACTGCTGTCACCTTCACCAGCATCTTAGCTGAAACTTGGATTGCTGCCCCATCCTGCCACATGAATTATACAATGAGAATAAAGGACCAACTATGTTCTTTATTCTAAGGACCAACATAGTCCAATAGGGATAGAGGAGAAGATTGATATCCCTTGTTTCCACTGTAGCCCTGGATTGACTAGATACTGTTTAGAAAGTTACAATCACTTGGCCTTTACACCCAGTCTGCAATGTGAGAATAACACAGCGAGGTTTTCATGAGGACTAGCACCACTCTAATGGTGAAGTACTTTCCCCTGTGAATGTCCCAAGCAAAGCAGAATAGATTTCACCATAGAACAAAGAAGAAAAAGGACAAATTCTGCTATAGCTCAGTGCATCTGCCCAGCACATCCCCAACTGCTTCAAAGGGCATGGGACTGCCTTGCATGAGTTAGCAAGGAACTAATAATTCTCAAGCAGCTACATTTATTTTATAGCCTTACCCATGGTTGAGGAGAGACTGTTCACCTTGAAAGCTTTTGCAAACATTTCCTGCTAATACAGCAGTCTTCTATAAAGAAAGTGCAGGCGGGGAGGGGGGGGCAGGCAACCCGCCATAATACTGGCCCAGGAAGGATTTTGTTTTTGAAAGATTCATTGCAATTTTTAAATTATATAGCAAGATAGGAATATTGCTTTCCTTGTAAACAACTCAGGATGGAGGTGGTACCACACAGTTTGTAATAAGAGCTTGCAGGGCTGGTGGGAACCTGGCAAATTTCACCTTGAGCAACAATCACTGCCTTTTTAAATAAACAAGAATTGCAGAAAGGGAGAGCAACAGAAGTCCCCTGTACCTCGTCCAAATGACTTTCAAAGAAGATTCCCATCAGCCAGAAGGAAAAAGTAGCCCAAACCGCAATGTTGTGGTAAGACAAAAGTAGTAGGAAGGAGTTGCTCTTACCTTGGCTTCACATTTCTTGTGACAGGAGAGCTTGCAACCTGTATGGAAACAGAAAGGCAGGGAGCGGGGTGGAGGGGGGAGGTGAAAGAAGAGGGAAATTAAAAACAAGAATCTTACGCTCCAAACTGAAAAACACTCGAGAACTAGGGAAGAAAAGGGGCCTCACCCAGGAAAAACGGAAGCAGGACAAGAAAGAACAGATGAGCAGCAAATCCCCCCTCCAAGGAAAGAAAAACCGCACCAAAAACTAAACCATGTTACAAAAGGAGCTGCTTTCAGGCTTTTAGAAAGACTCCTGCAAGAAGTCTGTGTGCATGAGAGAGAGAGAGAGAGAGAGGGAGAGAGAAGCTTACACACCACACACAGGAGGGAGGGAAGGCAGAGGGAGGGGGAAAATATAACCCTCTCGGCACGCTGGCACCTCGCCAAAGATAGCCCGGGCTGCACAGGTACGGCAGAGTGCGCCCGCCCGCTCCAACAGCTCCAGTCCTAGGGCTAATACTAAGCACATTGTTTGGGAGCTGCCTGCCAGCCCACTGCGCTGTCAGAGGCTGCCCTGAGGCGCTGCATTTTTTGCTATTTCTGCCCCCCTCCGCTTTCGTGACTAAACTTTACACATGCACATACACAGACACACAAACTAGGCTCGGCCCTCCTCCCTCTTTTGGGGAGTCATGTTTCTAAGTCGTTAACTCCAGCAAGAATGTTGAAAATGTACAGGCTGTGCTCCCCTCCTCTGGAGGCAGCGGCATCACTTTCCGGTCGTATGGATTTGGAAGAGGACCAGGAAAAGGAGAGGGGGATCATTTCTCCCCCTACCCAAAATCTAAGCTTATGAAACACAAAGAGGAGCTTGCTTGGCCCAATTGTTTTGTCTCACCTTGCTTCGCTTTGTTCACATTCTTGTTGGAAAGGGTCACTGGGCAAGAAGGTAGTGAAACTCACTAATTGCATTCTATTACATAGGTTAACTGGACCAGCAGTAAGGATCTTCTCAAGAGCCCAACACAGTAGATTGTTGTTCTTCCCATTTTACAGCTGAAAAACTGAACAAGGGAGCAGGGTTGCAATGGATCCAGTGCTAAAGATCTTAGAACCCAGATTCCTGAGCACTGAATCTGATATCACAAAGGTAGAAAGGAGTTCGCACAAAGCAACTTCCCTTCCTTCCCTCTTTTTCCACTGGCAGCCCCAAAGACCTCTCAGAAGAGCCCTTGAAAGGGTTGCAGAGCCCTCCTGAAGGGGATGGACCATACCCGAGAGTGAAGAGCGATTGCCCAAACTCAGGCAGAGTTGTGCTCATGAAAGCCATCTCTGGTATCCCCATACCTACTCAGCCTCCCAAACCAAATCCTGCCCCATTTCGGAGCTTCTGCTCACTCTCAGGAGAGACTCTGAGGGCACTGCCACGGGGAGGAAGGCAGCAAGGAAGTCACGGCCATTTTCAAGGCCACGATGTCAGCCTGCTCCAAGTTGGTGCCCTCCAGATATTTTGGGCTTTGATTCCCGTTATTCCCAGTCAGCGCCAGGCAGTTCAGAATCCTGGAAGCTGTGGGGCTCCTGGTTGAAGAAGGCCACACTATACCACGAGATCAAGTGAAAGGGCCAAACTGTATTTAACAAGTGCCAAATGCAATACTCTGCCCACGGTCTCCCCCCTCCACCCCACAAAAGCTTTAGATTTGTGAGTTCCTTAGCATTCACATGTGATGTGGCAGCCATCACCATCTGCAACCAACCCCAGTGGCCTCCACTTAAAGATGAGTGAATACTGGGAGGGAAGGGGCACTTCTACAGGAGGGGTTGGTTGCGCACTCATCATTTCCTACTTATGGCTCTTTATGGGTGTTGTAGACAATCACATGAGCCTCCAGTTTCACTTCTGTTTTTAAACTGGACTTTTGATGAGCTTTTTTCCCCCTTAAAGCCGGAGAAATGCAGCATTTAATTGTCAAAGTAAAAGAAAATACCATTTCCTTTCATGTAGTTGCAATATTCCATTATCTCTCACCAAGGGGACGATCTGCGACTGCTCCTCCTCCTCCTCCTCACCATCTCCACCACTTGCTTGCTTGACTGGCACAGAGCCAGAGGACAAGTAGGCAGGGGCATCTCCTACTCCTTCTCACCACCACAGCTGTGTACACCAGAGCAAGAGGCGGGTGAACAGGCTGGCTGCACTGATGAAGAGGAAGAGCGGCTCCAGGGCACTGGCCAGCAGGCCCTCGGCGGCAGGCACCCAGCCACGCTTGCCCTTGCAGCCCTGTTGCTGCCCCCCTCCTGCTGCAGCAAACGCCGGTTCGTCTCTCAGCTGGGAGAAAAGGTGCCGCAGGCCGGGGAAGAACAAAGCTTGCACCTAGGCTGCAGGCGCAACAAGCCTTCCTCTTATTACAAGACTAAAGGAAGCAACAAAAGGGACCGTGGAAAATAGGTATCCACACGCGCGCGCGCGCACTCATGCAAATACATACACCCAGAGAGAACACAAGAGAGATGCCTTAAGGTACCCTTTGCTGGGCTGAATGACACTCAAAAATATCAAATAGAAATCCATTTGTATTTTAGACTGGCATCTAGCCCAAGAAAAAGCAAGGCCAGATGCGCTGCTTTTGCACGCTTTTAAGATGGTGTTGTTGCACTGGCATATTTAGAAGGGCAATTACTTGAAGCACTGGAAAGAGGCTGTGTACACTTAAGTGTTCAATTCGGGGACGGGCAGAGGATTCCAAGCACATCCTGAACTATACATGTGTCTGTGCCGTTCCGTGGGGATGCCTCAAGAGCACAGTTCAGATCAGCCAAGTTCTCCTGGCAGCCTCCCCAAGCACTTTCATGTAAACCGTGAGCTCCTGGAGACTTTTTCTCCAAGTCTCAACTTTTGCCACTGGGAAGCAGACCGTCCATCACCTGCCACCCTCACCTAGTGCCTTGCACAGGTGGACATTAACACCTGGAAGGAAAGGAGCAAGACAATGGGGTATATGCCATGATTTATTCAAAGTCGTGTTTTTAAAGGCACAGAAGGTGCTACCAGCAGGTTTCATTTTACCAAGAGAGGCTCATAAGTGTGTGGTCAGTGCCTGCTGCTGCACTGTAGCCAAGGGAGATTCATAGGAGTTTGGGATGGGGCATTGTGCCTTCCTACCATGACTAGCATATCCAGAACAAGTTCTGCAGAACAAATAAAAGAAAGATAATGCACACTTGATCTATTTTCTTTATGTATTCAGGTTGCAGAATTGCATGTTTCTCAGTACAGAATCTGGACTGCCTGGGCACAGAATAGATTTTTTTCCAAGTCCAAAGCAGACACAGCCCTACCTAAAAGGCATACATGGTGGAGGCAAGTAACAGCTTGCTTCCATGTGAGCTCTTTTTAAAAAATGTGATTCTTTCACTCAAATATCGCAGAGCAACCCGACAGTGACCTGGGCCATACATCCTGGCAATCCAGGGCTGTTTTCATCAGCAAGCCAGCATGCTGGTGCATTAGATCTGATAGCTCCCATGGTGGTCAGGTGTCCTACTTTATAGAGGATGCTCCTCTATTTGAAGGTGTCCTATATTTGATGGGCTACCCAGACCAAGCCTGGTTTAAAATCACAGAAACACAAGGAGGGAGAGCAGAAGCAGGGACCTAGAAGTTGCCCATCAGCACTTAGCACCTGGACAGCAAACGGAGCAGCCACTCAGGCCTCTGCACTGTGGTGAGATATACCATATTTCTGCTTACATTATAATAATTGTTTTTAAATTTGTGCCTATACCTATATGTTTATATATGTGATTATTACACAAATTACCATCCTCTTATCTGATGATGCATTTCCTCCTTTTGGACAATGCATAAGCAGGACCCACACTTGCTTCCTCCTGCCCCTGGGAGTGGCTAAAAAATCCAGGGGTCTCCATCCCTGGCTTGGTGAATGCGATGTCTAAACCAGGAGCGCTGGCTTGTCTCGTCCTGCATCAAGCTAGAATCATACATAACCTGGCATGGGTAACCTGCCCACCCAGCCTGCTACCAGCCTTCCCTGATCATGACCCAGGAATAAACACTGGGTTACAACTCTGGCTGGTCACAGGAGAGGTAAGCCAGAGCTCCCAGTTTGGACGCGTGGGCTGCACACCTTCTCAGAATGCTGGACCATTACATGCCCTGCAATGAGGTTCCTTTACTTTTACCATTACTTTAAATGGAAATATTATAATTGCCTGTTTCTCTATTGCTCTTACTCCATCACAAGAGCAATAATAATAATAACCTTTTAAAATTAATTTGCT
This sequence comes from Varanus komodoensis, assembly GCF_004798865.1. NCBI lineage: Eukaryota > Metazoa > Chordata > Lepidosauria > Squamata > Varanidae > Varanus > Varanus komodoensis. The sequence continues at coordinate 4,161,805 of NW_025335798.1, read as the reverse complement.
TCTATTTTCACCAGAATGCAAGCATGCAAGCCATGTAAACAGCATGCAACAGGAAGAAGTGCGAAAGTAGGAAAAAAAAGAAGTGACAATGACAGCTATCAATGGGACACAAAAATGGATTTCCAGAGCAGGACTCAGCCAAAACAGGGCCTTCCACACTTCCCTGAAACTGCTGATCAGAAAGCAAAGGAACCAGCAGGCAAACAGAAAAGGACCAGCAGGACCAGCAAACTGAGTGTGCACGGATCACCACGTTCAAGCGCCACAGCTCAGAATGGCTCTGTATCACCTCCAGTCCTGAAGGCAGCGTGCCAGGGGACATGCGTGGAACAATGCTGTTGCACTCAAGTATGGCTTGCAGGCTTCCCCAGGGTGCTGGATTAGACAGGCCTTTGGTCTGATTCAGCCTGGCTGAATTATGTTCAGGAGTTCTTTCAGGGCTGGACTGCCCAAGGCCAGAATGGGGCGAATTTAAGTGACAGCTCACCCCACAGAGCACACATGCAAGACAGCCATATCGTGGGGGAGTCAGCCCCATTGAAGCAGATGGAGCTTACTCCTCAGTAAACAGAATGTTCATATTCTTGCAGCCCCAGGGCCAGTAGCACCGATCCAGCCTTGCCTTTTGCAGCAGGGCAGGCAAAGGAAGACTGTGCCAGGGGATCAAGCACAGCCTCATGTTCCAAGGAGAACTGTGGGGAGCTTCATCTCAACCCTGCTCCCAACTGATCACAAAAGAGCAGTGCCTGAGCAGTGCCAGCACCCAATGTCTGCAGCTTGCAGTCATCTGCTTACCAAATTTGGACCAAAGACTAACAGCTGCATCAGTTTGGGCCCCCAGTCACCACCCAAGCACTAACCCTGCCTATTGTTTCCATGCAGCTCAGAAATCCAGTAACAAACATCTCGCTGAATGATTTTAGCATTTTGTGTTTCTGCAAAATCTTGAGGGCTTGGTTCCTAAGTCTTGCTCTAATAGAGAAGCAGCCCAGGGCCTCCACCCAGCTGAGGTCTGGTAACTAACAACATAGACAAGGATGTGTTTGTATCTATGTCTGAATGGAAGAGGAACATACAGTCACATTACAGAATGCAAGTACTGTAATAGGCCATCATTTAACTCACATTGCATTTCCTGGGTGACACATCACTGCTGAACACAGCATACACCCTTGCATGAAAGGATGCACAGTATTCATGATTTCTTCATTCGTTAATCTTTAACGTGCTGACAGCTAATCTTGTGCTCCGCTGGATGAGCACTTAACAAATGCATTCATTTTACACTATCAAATGCAAATGTTGCCCTCACAAAACAGATTGCAGTGGGACTGCAAAATATCATTTCACGTTTTCAAAGCTCTGTGAATGTGCACCATCACAATCCTTATTCCCTACAACAATCCTATGAGGGAGTCTGGCATTGTAATTCTTATTCTGCAGATGAAGCTGACTTTAGCATAGGGCTGAAAGAAAAAGAATAATAGCTTGGACACAAAGTAAGGGCTCAAGTCACAGGAAGTCAGATTCCAGCTGAACATCATGAAAAAAAGTCCTGACTGATAGAGCAATATGATAATAGAACCAATGACCTAGGGAAGCTGTGGGCTCTCCCACACTGGAGGCATTCAAGATGCAGCTGAACAGCCATCTGTCAGAGATGCTCTCACTCGGAGTCCTGTAGTAAGCAGAGAGTTGAACCTGATGGCCTTATTGGCCCCTTCCAACCCCACTGTTCCATGATTCTATGATCTAGTGAGTTAATGGCTGAGGAGAAAATTTGAACTGGCAGTTTTTCCAGCCTCTGCTAGAACCAACCTTTGACAAACATAGTGGGAGTCAAGGAGGCTCTGTATCCTTTCTTATTTGATCCGCAGCAGCTTGTACCATTCTTTAACTGAGAAGGCATCTCCACTGCCCTGTAACTCTTGCCTAGAATTACAATCTACACATAATGACACTGACTTAGAGCAACGAGGCCAAATGCAGCAGCATGTCAAGTGGAACCAGCTCCTGCTGTAATCCAGATTAACTACAGCTCTCTTCACGTCAATGCCAAATTCTCCCGACTTGGGAATGTGGCATTTTCGGGATGGAGTGACAAAAAACAGCTCTGCAGCACTGCATACAAACCTACAGCAGGTTCAATCTGAGGAGGCTACATTTCTGGATTTATGTATGGCACAGTTGTCCCTCTCCATCCCTTTGCCTCACCCCACCCCACTGCCCAAAATCTTGGGATGCTGCCAAGTGAGTCCTGAGTTGGGTCAAGTTCAATCACCCCAGAGCGGTTTACATTGGTGGCTACAGCCCCTGCCAGAAACCGCATCTGCTACTTTGATGCACAAGACAGCCATTGTTCTTGGAAAGGAAAGGTTACAGGAGCAGGGAATTGCTGTACAAGATATGTTACCTTTGCATTTTTAGGCCAAGATTTGAACAGCAGGGAAAACCTGGCCTAGCAGCTTGCAGAAGGGGAGTTGGAGCCCAGAAGGTTGGACTCTGCTCACTTCTCTCTGGGACAAGAATGCAATCAAGTCCAGACTTACTACCTGTAGTGTCTTGGGAAGTGGACTATCGATATACGGGCTGATCTGCAACTCACAACAGTTTTTGAATCTTATTTATTAAATACTCTTTGTTCTGGCTGGTGTTATCTAAAAATGCTCTCAACTTCCTTAAGGTTGCCTAAACAGTTTTGTAGGCAAACATGTTATGCTTTGCAAAGAAAGAGCTGCTCAATCAAACTAGAGCACCACGTAAGAACTAAGTTGCTCTGCAAGTTAATTATCCTGCACACATTTTTCTCAGAAGAAGTATCACTGACATCACCATATAGAGTGAATCTTTCATCTGAGCCAACATGCATTGGACTGCAAGATACACGTGATGGGCTTCATTCATAAGCTTTGCAAAGAGGTTCTGTGCAAAGAGGCTCCAGGCAACAATTAGAGTATGTCATTGAAGCAAAAGAGGGGAGATTTGTAGCCTGGTGGTAGACTGGCACCCAAGGAGTGACTCCCAAGGAAATGTGCACAGGCCTGCAGGCTTCACTCTTTTGTTCTGCATTACAGTATCAAGTATCTTAACAGCTTTACTGTCAACGAAAATGAATGGAAGCAATTCTGAAAGTATGTAAATATTAAACTATCTGTTCTAGGGTTCTTGCCTTTACTTGCAGCATGGAATCAAGGGGTGGGGACTTGGTAATCAGGACATGGAATGAGGCAGGTGTCAGATGATTCAGGAGCAAACCCCTGGCCGTAACTGCTTACTTAAATTTGAATGCTCAGCCGTCTTAGAAAGCAGGACTTCACTTCTTGGCCATGGACTCACCATTGAGCAAATGTCACACAGGTGTCCTTTTTTTTCCTTTTTGAGAGGAGTGGGTGGTGTCTTTCCACTGTAGGACATACCTGGCCAGCCAGCATTAAGCCCAGGCAGGACGGTCATGTCACAGAGCACTGGAGCTGATAACGCAGGCAGGGATTGAGAAATCCCTTGCTGAAGCTCCAAGCTCAGCCCCCAGGTAGCCCAACCTCCCAGGTAAGAGTAGGAACTACCAGGATTCAACTGTACCAATCAGTCATCATGGTGGTAATTTCAATCCAACGAGCATCTGACATTGCAACATGGGCAGCAAAGGTATAAAAGGAAACTGCTCCATGTGCTCCAGGAGGATTGCCCTTTTGCCTGTGATAAAACTATACTCAAGAATAACATTCCGTTTTTCTCCTCTTATGCTTGTTATGACTGACTGGTCTCACATGCCAAGTCCAGACCACTTGTGGCCTTCACCACCTTCAAGGAGAATTTCTAAGTTCCTATCTTCTTATAGATTCTTAGGTGTCCTTGCTTGTGTAGAGATCTTATTTACTTGGAGGATACATTGTTCTGGGAGGCACAAAAGCTGGACATTTGATTTCACCTCAAAACTAGACGGATGATGGCCCTCCTCTCCTTCCATGTTTCACCCCAATTCCTTTCAACCATGGTGGCTGGGACATACTGGGAATTATGGGCCAATTTTCTGCCTACAGTAAATATGCAGTGGCTTGTGCTCTCAGATATATAATAAAGCTGAACCCCATAACATCAAAAGCAACATAAAATACAAATTGGAAAACTCTCCAGAATCCCTAAATCAAAACAGCAAATTTGAAACAAAGAGACCCAGATTATAAAAGATGTTTTAAAAACCTGAATTAATGGAAAGGCTTTCTCTCACAAGGATGGCACTAAGTGAACCTCTCTGAAAAGGTGGTTTGAACATGGGGCTCCTTCTGCCAGGAAAGCTGCTCCCCAGTGATCACCTAGCCCATTTCATTCAACAAAAGCTCTTAGACAGGGCCCCTGAAGAACGCCAAAAGGTTCAGGTAGGCTTATATGGCGGAAGATAGTCTTTCAGACAAGCAGGCTAGCAGACATTTTGGCACTGAAGGCTCAGAAACCAGCTCTTTAAACTGGGCCCAGAAATAGGCTGGGAGCTGCTTTTCTTCTGCTTCCTGCGACAACATCTTTCATTCTTGTCCTTCCCCTCAATACATTTCAGGAACCAATGATGACCAATCACATCTGGAAATGAACTGTTAGGTAGGAAGCATATTCATCCATAGGTTGACATACACACATGAATATACACACCCACACAGAGTCTTTCAGTTCACAAGTGTATCACACTCATGACATAAGCACAGCCATATTTAGATCTGAAAAGATGCAACATTTGCTGCTGCTGCTCAGCGACTATTGCTAATGACAGGCAAAAGTGCAGCAAGGAAATGCTAGTACTGCATTACTTGGGACAGGGCAGAGGTGGGTTTACTAAGCATCTGGCTAATTGTCCCCACAGGACCAGCATCTCTGCAAGGAGGATAGAACCAGCCTGCAAGCAAGACATGGCTTGTGCAATAGCAATTTTTTCTAACTCAATAAGATCATGTTCTAAAAATATATTTAATTGTGTGAGGGCTCAGTAAATGAGTTACACTTACATTCTTAAGGTTTAATTGGTCTTTAAGTTAGCAAATAGGACATTACTTCCTTCTTGGAATCAACACCAAGGAAATGGCAGGGTAGCTCCCTCCATCGCATAGCCAAATCTCAGCTATGAGTGTTTTTTAGAACTTCCTACCTGAGAACTTTATTTTAGACAGTAGTTTTAAGCTTTTATATATTGTATTTCACAGTTTTAAGTGTTTTGAGCAGCCCAGAAAACTGCAACTATTCAGCAGTATAAAATGCAGTACATATATAAATGAAATATCTGCAGCCAACTACAGAATAAGAAAGTCTGCATTGTACATAATTATAAAACACTCTCCCCAAAGAACCTACCTGGCACCTTTTAAAGGCCAGGTGAATATGTTGTGTGTGTCTGTCCCACACAGAACATGTTCCATATATTCTGATGTCCATGCTGTTGCTCTTACTGTGTTTTCATTCTAATCCAATATGATATTTTAAATTGTATATCATGTGTATTTTTTTGTTTGCTTGCTTGTATGGTTTGGTACTCAAACAGTTGCAGATGTAGGACATACATTATCAAATAAACAAATAAAGTTTATTCATGATTCTTTCACTCCTGGACTCTGAACTGGATGACTTTTGAGATCATTTCAAACCATATAATTCAATGGCATGATAATAATTTGAACAGACTCCAACATGCATCTCATGCTATGAGGTGATCAGCTGCAAGCAGGACACCATCTGCAATCAATCTATCCCATGCAGCACTTGGATAACCACTTAAAATAACAGTACTTGGAGTTGCTCCATATTATGAGTTTCTCACCATAAGGTATGTATGAGTGATTCATTTCAATTCATCATTCACCAGTTTTTACCCAGTTTGTCCCTCCCAGAACTGAAGGCAGAGTTGAACACAATCTTTGGTCAAGGCCCATCCATTTCCATGCTTGCAGTGCAATTTGCAGAACAAAAAAAAAAAAGGATTCAAAGCATGCACATACTTAGAAGAATGTATCCTTCCAATGTGGTTTAATCAATAGGAGAAAAATGCAAACATTTCAAAATGTGCATAATGGATGTATATGTCTGGAAAACATGCACAAAAATATCCATGAATGTTCATGCAGAAGGATACAGACATGACCTCATGGAATTTGAGGAATCTCAGCAAGCCTGAGTTTTGCTCATTTCTACAACTTTGCTACAATGAGACTCTACCAGTCTTCTCCAAACTCCTATAAACTGGGAGGGCAAGGAAGAGACTCCATTTGGCACCTGATCACAGTGCTGTAGATAGCATCAAAGACCATCCTGCTTCTGCTGCAATATTATGGCATGTGTTTTTCTCCTGGTGCAATACCCAAGAGCCACTCAAATGGAAGCATGACAAAAAGTTCTGAGCACCTAAATAGATTGGATAACTGCCAAGAGGTTATCCTCATTCCCTAAGGTGCCAGAGTCTTTAAATCCGGGGGGAAGACTTGCAAAGAGAAGCAGCCTCCTTGCTCTTGAATCCCATTTATCCTTGTTTAAATTTCATTGTTTTTCTATAGCATTTGGAGTCTGCAAAAAGCTCTACCATTCTTATCTGGAAATGGATGGAATGGCCTCCTGGGAGAAAAAGAAAGCACTCTGGAATTACAAGCATCCGAGAACTTCTCCAGAAACACTTACATTTGTTAATATTTTACCCAAATTAAGCTCTTGCGTCTGATACAGCCCAGTTGCTTATAAAGCAGCTAATGACTAAGAAATGTTTGCAAATAAAACCAGCTATTAGCTTTCCAAGAGGCCAGGAAGCAGCAAGTGCAGTTTAGAATCATGTAAGAAGATGCCTGAACAGCCAAGAGACAGGAGCCAGTGTCATAGTTCTGGATTTGGGCTATCCCTTTTATACCCCAGAATCACTGAAGTAGCCTTTCCCAATCTGGTGATTGCCAGTTGAGTTGGACTACCATTCCCATAAACCCCCAGCCAAGGAGCTGTAGTCCAACATATCTGAAGAATTCCTAGAAGGGGGAATCTGAACAAAAGGCCGGTTCTCATATGTTTGTTCCCAATTTTACCATTGAGAAAAGCACGGCTTGATGATGTGTCAGTGAATCATCTGTACACACTATTCCTTATCCTCTGAAAACAATATAGCTCCCCTACTTTGGGACTTGGAAGGGCAGCCATGAAAGAACTAGAAAAGATCATCAAGTGTAACGACTTGTCATCTACAGTATTGTAGATGCAATATATATAGGTGTGAAAGCTGGGCAATGAAGAAAGCTGACAAAAAGAAAATGGATACATCCAAAATACGGGGTTGAAGGAGAGCTTTGACCATATCCTGGACTGAAAGAAAGACAAGCAAGTATATCCTAGATCAGATCAAGCCAGCACTTTTCCTGGAAGTAAAAGTGAGAAAACTGAGGCTATTGTTCTTCAAACACATCATGAGAAGATAAGGCTCTCTGTAGAAGACAGTCATGCCAGAAGAAAAAATCAAAGCCAGGAGACCAAATATGAGATGGATTGATCCCATAATGGCTGAGCAGGGCTTTCAAGGACAAGCCATTTGGAAGGCATTCATTCACAGGTCATCAGAAGTTGGGAACAGCTTGACAGCATAAAGCAACAACACATTTTCTCTATGATGAGAAACGGAGTGGTGGACATCCACTTATGTATAAGCCAGCTCTGAATGAGCCAAAACTCATCCCCACTTCCATTTCCCTGTTCATAAAATGTGAATTCAAGTGATTTTTCACACAGGGCAAACAGGGTAACAGTTGTACCATAGTGTGCACTTTAAGGAAAAGGGCCATATATTTGAAAGTTTATTATCTTCTACCTTAAAGTGTCCATACACACATAATAAAAACCCTGCTGGATCAGACTCATACACGCTCTTGTTCACAAGGATAGATGGCCAGTTGCTGCTGGGAAGCTTAGACACAGACATCCTCTTGCTCTCATCTCCCTGCGTACAATTGGCATTCAGGGACATCTGGCCTCTGAACATGGAGATGCAGCTTTAGCCCTTGGAACTAATAGCCACTGATAGACCTGTGTTGACGGCAGCCTTTCCCAAACATGTGGTCTCCTCACGTTCTGAACTATTAACTCCCAGCATGCATGGCCTGGGCTAATGGAAACTGAAGTCCAAATCATGTGGCAAGCACTGGCTGAGCCAGGTTGTTTCTTTCCCGATGCCACTGCAGCCAGTGGTGATCGCTACACCTTATAGGAGTGAATTCTCACAATTATATGTTGTATGATCCATTAGTTCCAGCTGAAGCACCCACTATGTCATTTGGATTCCCATGTCTGAGGCATGTTGAGGAAAGCAATTTGAGGGCGGGCAACCAAAGTTACAGGATCTGAAATGTAAGTTGAGAGAATAAAGCCAAAGAAAGCAGGCCTGTCTGGTGCAGAGGAAGGGGGACTGGGGTGGAGTCGCTACTGCAGTTTCCAGATATCTGACAGGCTGCCAGAAAGAAGGGGGAGAATGATGGTTTACTAAGGCCACCAAAGGAAGGCTGACAGCACCAGCTATGAGCACAGGCTGCACCGAGTTAGCCCAAGATATTTTGCCAAAGTACAGCACAGCAACACGTGCCTACCAGCCATTCTAGGTGCAGAAGCCGGCCAGACTGGCCATCTAATCTTACTTTAGCATGGCACAGCATCATGAAGACAGCAGGCTAGTTATGACAGGGTATGCAGCACCCACAGATCTGTCCTCCAACAGAAGGAAATGCCCAGAAGAGAAGGTATGTTTGGGAGAAAAAGCTTCAGAGCCTGCCACTGGTGTTCTCCCAGCTTGCTTGACTCTGGCTAATGGCAGGCCAGCGAAGCAGATTTAGGATGGGCATTGTGGAAGACTTCCTCACTATGCTAAGCATTGCTCACAATGTGTACAGAAGGCAAGGGATCCCTTCCTTTGTACGATTCTTAAAGGATGAAGCTGTATTCACCAGGCACAACTTAGTCTGCATGTTGGACAACCATCTGAGCCATCCTGCAGACAGCATCAAAGAATATGGCTGCATAATCCTGGAGTTATAGCCCAGTTCTGAGGTCCTATGCCAAAAACATACCTTGCCTCATGAAAAAGATCCTAAGTCATTATCTTGATTAGGTAATCAACTTCAAACCCGTGTTCCCCACTTTGTCCAAAATGGGAGACTCTGGTTTAAAGGAAAGGAAAGAGCAAGAAAGGTACCTGAAACCCCAACATCCCCCTTGTCTGTCTTCACAAAGCAGGAACATACCAGGCTGATGTGGCTCCATCTCTGAACAATCCAATGAGTGAAGCCAGTGAGAGTACGAGTTCAAAGCAGAGGCGGCTGAATGTGATGGACGCAGCAAGGGACTCTTGCTCCCCGATGCATAATGGAAGCAGAGGCAGAGTGGTCCCATGCCCACAATGCTTTGAGGTGAGCTATTTCTAGGACGTTATCAGATCTGGGAGCAGATCACCTCTCTTTTTCCCAGGCACCTGCTTGCAAGGATTCCTCCCAAATATTCTGCTGCTGGACCCTGCTGGGGTGCTCCCAGAATTACCTCCCTTCATTCTAACCACCACCACTTCATCAGCCTAGATAAAGCCTGCTAGTGCGCATACTCAGAAAGAGCGCAAGTTGGGGCCCCCAAAGTATTAAATGGGATTCCTGCTAGAGAACCCACTAATGATCTCCCAGGCATTCCTAATTCATCTCCTGAAATACTGGTTTGCATAGCAAGCAAGACCCGCCTTTCCCAACCTGGTGCCCTCCAGATGTTTCAGACTCACTCTCCTGTCAGCAGCAACTACTGCCAGGTTAGGGAAGGCTCAGCTGGACAAAATGTACACACAGATATACAGAAATGCATGTGCATCCCCAGCCATGCAGAGACATATGGTAAGATCATACACATTCAGCTGGCATTTGGCAAAAGAGATGATGGCTGCGGATGGGCATCAGACCCCTGAAGCATAATTACCTAAAGCACTGAAGTGACTCCATTTGAGCTCCCTGCTGGGATGTAAGAGAGGTGGGCCTTCTCCCCTCAATGCAACAGCAGGACTGGGGCGTGCAAGCACCACGAAATAAAAGGCACCTCAGACCGGGGTGGAGCCTGAATCAATCTAGATTTCTAGGCTGAGACGGGTGGCTTAATCAGCCTTTAGGCATGTCTCTGCTTCTGGGGTTGTTTCCTGCCTCAGAGAACACAGGAAGCGGGCATTGTTGAAGTCTCAATAAGCATTTCCTCTTCGTCGGAGACATCGGAAACAGTCCTGTGCACCTGACCAGGTCCGATAAAAAGAACTTGGCTGGACATATGAACGCAAGTCGCTGCCCAGAGACTTCCACCTGATCTATATCAGCTGTGTCAGACTGACAGTAAGAGCTGCTGGGGTCTGCAGCAGTCCATCCCCTTCCTTCCGGCACATGTGTATAATTTGAGTCACGTGCAAGAGATGGGAAGGTAATGACCTCCCCTTCCTGCAGTAACCTTCGGCTCAACTTTGCTAATCCACACGACTGACGCCAAAGGAGCCTTCCCTTTCCAGACAGCATCCCTCTGCCAGCGACAGGCAGCCAATTCTAGCCGGGAGCACAGCAGCGACAAACAACAATGCAATAGAGGAGAAGGGGAAGCAGAGAGAACTCAGCCGGACTGCGTCGGTACAGCAGGTGGTTCTGTTTGTTGCTGTATTTCTGGTAACGTTAATGGGAGATTAACTTGACAGGCACAACATCTGTTTTGCCTTCCAAGAAGATCACAAGCATGCTCATAAGGGGGAGATCACTGATTGTCAGTCTTGGCTCATCTTGCTAGCACAAGATACGGCAACGACAAATGTGACCATTCATTAAAGGGGCGGGGGGATTACCCTGGCCCATGAAGGATATCAGAGCATCAACCGCTACTGTTTCGCTTGACTGCGTGCTCTTTTTGGGATCAGACAGGATGATCGCCTTCAGGTCCTGCTTAGACCAGGCAGGCCCTTAGCCTGACACAGCTGAAGTCTTACGTGCCAGCATGTGCTCTTACTGAGCCAGATGTGCAAGTGATGCGGGTGACTCACGTGCATGTCATCACGCGACCCAGCCTGTGAAGCTGGAGCCCGTGCGATGACCAGCCGCTCACAGTCGCTCCGAGCACCGCAAGAACATTCTGAACCCAGACTATAGACAAGCCGTGGGGTCATCTACTGAGGCCTGAGGAAGCTCTGTCTCGGCTGTGCATCGATTCTTTACCTGCTCATTGTTCAGCATGATGTGCTCTCTACAAGATGAAATGGGAACCAGCCAGTAGTGGCATCGGGAGTGCAGTGCACAGCCTGAAGGGGTGTCCAGCCACAGTGCAGCTGCTGTAAAACAGGCAAATTCCATGTTGGGCATAATTAGAAAAGGACTCAAGAATAAAGCTCATGGCCTTGTACAAATCTAGGCTGAGACCAGTTTTGGAATACACTGAACAGGCGGGAAACAGTGCAGCAGAGAGCAGCCCAAATGATCAAGGCGCTGAAGCAACTCCCCTGTGAGGAAGGGCTACAATGGCTGTGACTGTTTCATCCTGTCCGCTTTTACTGTGAGGACAAGCAACAAAAACATTTTTCTCCCTATCACCATACCTAGAATTGTCCTGTGAAGCTGAATGGTGGGAAACTCGAGACGTAAGACAGCACTTCCTCACAGAGGACGTAGTTAAACTATGGGATGCACATCCACAAGATGCAGCGACGGCCACCAACTTGGATGAATTCATGAAGGAGGAGCCTTTCAACAGCAAGTAGTCTAGATGGCTATATGCTACCTCCACTACACGATACATACATACAGGAGCTGCTGGGAAAACAGGCAGGAGGGCGCTGTTGTCCTGAAGCACTACTTGTCATGGCCATCTGGCTGGCTCCTGCGCAAACGGGACTGGCCTTTTGTTCTACTGGTGTTTGAAAAGGGGGACAGGCAGCAAAAAGGGAGTGCATTTTCCTTCTGAAGTGGTGTGAAGAAACAGTTCCTTCTCAAACAGGTGGCATTCTTCTATACGCGTTTTCTTCCAACAGTTAAATACAAACCAAGATGCCAGCTTCAGGGCCCAGTCCTTCAGGCTTGCAGGGAAATCTCTCTGTGTCTCATGAAGTGAAAAAATGGATTGGGATTTGGTAGGGTCAAAGAAAGGGCTTCGGTAATAAACGGTGCTGCTGTGACCAAGCTGTGCATCTGAGCTTTGTTTGTTTCTCAACATATAGCAAATATAAGCGGGGCTACAAGAATAAGTTTACTTGAAAAGGTCATTTTAAGGGACATACATGATCCTGCTTCAAACTAAAAGCAAAACAGCAAATTTCAAAAGGAATACAGAACTGGAGAAGACTAGTATGCATTGAGTCTGTTAGCATCTCAAACATGTCAACAACATCTTAAGTAAATGTAATTAAAGTATCCTCTGGAGGGGCTACTGAGACATGGATATGGCTTATGAGACACAGTACACTAATTCGATCCCAGTTCTTTCCTTAAAATGCTGCCAGATCTTTATCATTCAAGGCACTGATTTTAAAATCTCACTCTGAAATTAGTGTAGGATACAATCTGACCTTAGATGCAGTCTACATCTTTGGGCCCATTCACACATGGAGCTTCCTCCATACATACTACTTTAGCATTTCCATGGTGCAAACGACATGTTCCCCATCTGCATATTTCACATGGCAAGTCCTCATCTATTTCACCATGTATCCAAGCAACCCAAAATCTCGACTGATAGAGTGTGGCATGTAGAGCTGGCATCAAGGGTAGCCATAATCTGACAAGGGCCTACACCTCAGCCCCTGGGAGTCATTCCTCCTCTTCACCATTGCGATCTGTGTGTTCACCTGCCCTTTGCCATAGCCCAGGCAATGATGGTGGTAGTGGTGCCGAGGAGGAGCAGTTGATGGCCTCACCCTCTCACCTCCTGGCGCCCTGTCTGTCAAGCAAGTGAAAGCCTCGAGGAGAAAGAGGTTGATGAGCAAGAGCAGCGGGTGACCCAGGTGGTGAGAAGGTGAACTCACTGAAGAGCAGCCTGTTGAGGGCATCTTGCCAGACCCTTTGAGCTGACACCAGTGGCGTGTCCTTTGTGTGGGACAAATGGACATGCAGGTGGAAACGCACCTGTGCTCATGACGGCTTACACAAGGGGTTCAAGAAACGTCCTACACTGACATGAGAGCTGCATGGGAATCTTGGCCTGGATAGAGCAGCATGGGTTGTACAACGGAAGTAATAAATGTTACAGAATGTCTGTGAAGTGTTTTAGAGTTTGGATGAACCTACCACATTTCATCCCCCACATGTCTAGTTCAAACAGGATGTAACAGAATGTGACAGGAAACGATCTACTGTGTTGTCAGAGCCTAATGTTCTCGAGCACGCTTGGCCAAAGTTCTACGTCAGCCTTCCCAAAGCTGGCGCCTTCCAGACATATTGGACTACAACTCCCACATGTGTTGGCTGGGGGATGCTGGGTGTTGTAGAACAACACATCCAGTAGGCACCAGCTTTGGGAAGGCTGCTTTGTGGCCTACAAAGCATACAGCACGCTGCCGTACTCAAGTCTCTTTTCTGTCGCACCAGCCAACCAACAGTGCCTACCATTTCACCCTGTGAACATCCCACTTCTCGCCCTTCCTCTCCTGTCTCCAGCTTCCGCTACTTCCTTCCTCAGCCTGCCGTGCCCCTCCTGCAGGACGTCTCCTCGGCATGGTAGAACTCCCACTCACAATAAGAGCCTCATGGAGGAGTCGCCTCAGATGAGGGATCTTGAAGCAGTTGAGGGAAAACCCAGGCCCTTGATGAATATGGCTACTGGCTTTTCAACTCAAGGCATGGTCCCCAGTCAAATCCAAAGACTGACATTAAGCAGCCACAGAATTCCGACAACACAGATGCGTAAAGGTTGAAGCCCTGCAGAAACAAGGATTCCTTATGAGTAAAGGAATATTGGTGAGCAAGGCTCTGTGCTCCAGATTGGTAGGGCTCTGGAGTCTCAGACATAAAAACCTTCCCTTCTAGGCACAGAACACTGTCTGTCTGCACGTCCCAGGTGCCTACCCAATGTTTCCCCAATAGCCCAGCTCTTTTCTGGAACTCCCAGTGTTTGGACTGCCCATTGAATTTGGTCCTGACTCATCCACACAGCATTTTGAGCAGTCCACAGCTCAAGCCATGATCCCCAGGGACAACCTAATGCTACCACTACTGCATGCAGCACCTTAACCTTCTCTTAGGCTACCTGCATTCCTCACTCCAGGGATGGGGATTCATTAATGGCCTCTAGCATGCATGCCTGGAAGGAGCAGCTATTGATCATTCTCTTTTTATTTACTTCTTTGAAAAGTACAGCAGCTGCTGCTCTTGAAATAGGCCTGAGTTCAGTTGAGTTCACAAGATGGAGAGTAGCTACCCTTTCTCTGAGACGGGGACAGAGGTTTATTGTAAGACAAATTTCTCCCATCTGGTCCCTCCAAATGCTTTGGACTACAACTCCCAGAACTCCTGGCTATTTTCCAAGCTGGCTGGAGCTGAAGGAGCTTAGTCCAGAACATTTGGAGAGCACTGGGTTGGAGACGGCTGCCATAAAGGGCTACATCATGCATTACAAGGAAGTCGCAGAAGAAAGCAATGCATTTTATTTTGGGGGGACTTGAGCATCTCCCAGCATGTAAGTCCTGTGAGTCACACTTCCCATTTTAAGTGAAGAAATGATGAAGCATGAAAGCTTCATGCTTCCTCTTTGGCCATCTTTTTGTAATATGGCTTTGGGGGACATATGCTTGTATAAGAAAAAAGCTGGGATTATCAATGCAGTCAAATAATAAAGGATCAATGAGCAACTGTGATTCAGCACTGGGAAGAAAGCAATTTGCAAGTTTTATTGCAGCTGATCTGTTGTCAGCTGCCAAAAATGGCTTCAATTTCTCAAGGATCAGCCTGAAAGCACAGCCTGGCTGCAAGCGCTCCAACCTTCCGCCAAAGATAATGTCTTGAATGATTCTACAATAAGTATCATCATGACTGCAGAATTCCAGAGCGTGCCCTTCCACCTACTGGTCATGATGTATACTGTGCAATCGCTGCCGTTGCATGAGCCTTCGGGATGAGCCATTTATGCCTAATTTAAATGCAAAATTGCAAGTGAAAAAGCTGCTAAGCAGGCACATCATGTGATGGCTGCATCTGTGCCACAGCAGTCCAGCATTTACTGGCTCCACAGATTTCTATGCATGCAAAAGCAACTGAACGCTTTGTCCGACCCCCAGCCTGGTGCCTCCCAGATGCAACAGACTGTAATTCCCTGAATTCCCAGCCAGCATAATCCATACTCAGAGAATTCCAGTCTGACACATCTGGAGAGCATCAGGGTAGGAAGAATGGCTTTGTGTGTAACATATTTGAATCATTCCTGAGTACCAGGGAAACCCAAATAACTACAAGCTCTGCTAAAGAAGGCAGCTCTACCCTTCAGATGGTCCTAGAACTGATCTAGATATGATCCACACGAGCCTTCCCCAACCTGGTGGTCTTCAGAGGCATTTGGACCACAACTCCCAGAATTCCCATCCAGGAGGGCCATTGACTGGGAATTCTGGGAGTTGCAGTCCAAGCATGTCTGGAAGACTCAAGGCTGGGGAAGGTTGATCTACACTCACCAAAAGCATATGTCCATTTTGTAGGGTTTCTTTTCCATTTGTAATTTCAGCCATGTGCACTGGGCATGTTGGATCTTCCACATGCCACTACCCACATTCTGTGGTCATTCGGTGTGACAAATTTGCCACAGTACACTTGAAACTTCTGCACTGTGTTCACCTGGGCCACAACCCTGCTTCAGTCCTCCCAGACACTGGGTGTGGGGTGAGCACCAAAGGATCTGGCTGACTGCAAATAATTTTGCTTTCAGTTTTCTATGGTTGTGCTCAGTAATGGTGCTTCCTGATGGGCTAAGCCAGCATCCAGGTTGGACACCTGCCACAGACCTACACTTCAGCAAGACCCCACTGACAAGAGCCCCCAGGAGCTGCTCCTCTTCCTCCCCACTGCAACCTGCCCGTTGATGTGCTTCTCCTTCCAGCACAGACAACAGTTAGGAGGAGGAGCAGCAGATGCCACAAGCTCCTTGCTCGCTGGCCTCCTGCCTATCAAGCAAGCAATGAGGAGCAAAGATTAAACAAAGATGGGGAGCCACAGCTGGTGACAAGGGCAGTGAGAAAGCACCCTCCTTGGGGAAGGGAGCCCATGGGGGTGTCTTGCCCCAGGAAACTCAGCAACTTGGAGCTGGCACTACAGGTGCTCCTTCTGGTGTGCAGCAGCTTTGTTTTCTGAATCTGGCCAAAGTGACCCACACGGAAGCCTCCTTCCACAGATGGGGCTTCCATTCACTGAGTTTAAACCTTCTGTTTCAGTGGCAGTATGAAAGGGCAGAACTTCAGAAGCACTGTCCATAACTCCCTAGGGAATGGCACCAAGGGCATGGCATGCAAGAGCGTTCCTCAAGGTGGAGGAAATGAAAGACACAAACCACTTCACCATTGATTGGCCTCCACACAAATCATATGCAGCTGGCAACACACACTGCGGCGTATCACACGAGTCGCATCCCCACGCAACGTCTGCTGCATCTGTACCAGACCTCCCACAGGCTTCCTTAGGGGTCTAATGCGACATATTTGCTCTGAATGCCAGAGAGTTATGCAAAGCATCTTATTTGAACAATCACTCCTAACAGTTATGTTGGGCTAAGCTAAGTGACCTCTAGCACATGCCAACTTTGCCTGCTGCCGATGGCATCACTGTGCTAGAAACCAGCAGTGTCAGCAGTGTGCTGAATTACACATTGCCCTGGGTTAACAAGTGCCAACAGAGTCGCATGCAACCATGTAATTATGCACATCCCAGGATCACCTGGAAGGCAATGAGGCCCACATGCTGATTCCGTTCCAGAGGCACTTCTGCACTTGAGGGTCTAGTTCCATGCTGGAGCCTATGGTCCAGCAGGCTTGCTCTAGCCACGAAATGAAGCCAATGCCTGGACATCCTAGGCAGTTGAAGTGCAGCTTGCTTGGTCTCCAGGGGCCTTTGCACCGGATGACGTGTCAGAACGAATCTGACCCTCCTGATGGTAAAATATTGATTTACATAATTATGCCACCTTTCTGAAATGGCATTCAAGGCAGTTCATGAAAATAGGAAAACCATTAAGACAAACATACAAGCCCAGTCACAGGAGCCCTAAAATGTCTGCCAGTCCTTGAGAGCAACATGAATTGCCTTGCTAGGTCAGATGGGCAGGTGAAGTGATGCTGTCGGTTTTTCATTTTGACCTAAACATTCCATTCACTTGCTTGTAGAGCTAGAGGGGGTTTGCATATTCTTAATGGCCAGGATGGCTTAGGACAAAGTTGAGCAGAACATAGTGGTGTTCATTGATATTTTCTCTCTCCCTCTCCCTCTCCCACCTCCCAGTCTCTCGTACACGCATACTTCCCTTCAAGGTTGCTGCATCATGACAGAATGTTAAACTAAGCAGGACCTGACCTTTGAACCACTGCACCAATCCAAACTATTGACTGTACCTCTCAGCCCTCTGCTGCATGTTCGAGGAACACTTCCAAGCCTACCTGCATTTATACTGTTCAGATCACACCACTCAGGCTCATTTGCCATGGAGCACAAGTAAATTATGCACCACAACTACATCCTGTCCAAAACTTCCAGGTAAGGTTCAGGAAGAGTGAATGAGGAGCTGGGAAGGTCATCCACATGCCCCACTGCCACCTTTCCGGCCCTAATTGGGAGCAAATGTGGATTTAATCAACAGCACCAGGCAACAGCTCCATAACATTTGCCCAGGATTCCAGAATGAAAGTTGGAAGGTACAGTGTCTGACATCCTGTGGCCAGCTGAAAAACTACAATGACTGAAACTCCATTTGGAAAGCATGAGCAGTTCTGGAAACTCCAGAAAGCCTTATGGCAAAAACATTATCCAGATCTCACCACCTCTGCTTCCCACCAGCCTTATACTGACCCCAGATGGCTACAAATGATTCATGTCACAGTTGCCATATGTCAATGTAGCAAGCAGGTCACCTGTAACAGCAGCCTAGTGTGCTTACCTACTCCCTCATCCAGGTATGAATGGAAGAGGGAGGGAATACTGCTTTTGGTGCATGGCCAGAAGCTGCAGTCAGACGTGGTGTAGAACCCACATGGTTTCACGCATGGTTGCATGGAACCCATCATGGAGTGAACAGTCATCTGCAGACACCCACTGAAGCTGTAGAACAGGGTTGAACAACTTGTAGGCCAAAACATCTGGAGGGCCACAACTCCAGGCCAGCATAGACAGTATTAAGTATAACGGGAATTGGGACCTTCCAGATATTTTTGGCCTACCAGTTGCCCTCCCTGATCTAGAACTTTCATATCAGCCTTCTCCAACTTGATACCATCATACATTTTTGACTACAAATCCCAACATTCCTGACTATTGGTCATGTTGACTGGGGTTGATAGGAGTTGAATACCAAATCATCTGGAGGACACCAACTTGGGAAAGGCAGCACAACCTCTCTCCTCTCACATTCAGAAATGAAGACATCACTTTATCTTGTTCTCGCTCAGGATTGCTGTTTCCATTGAGCTAAGGATGACCAAGTTGGGCAAAATTCTGTGAATCATTCAACTTATCCAACCTCCCTTTCCCCCACCCAGCAGGTTCATTGTCTTTGGCATCCTAATTTCACTTTTCCCTGACAACCATCACTCACCTCGGCAGGTGCTACCCTCCCGGGTAATGGCTTGCCGACATATCCCACATGGTTTCACCTTCTTGAAGCTCTTTACCTTGAAGGTGTGAGATGTGGATGCCTCAAGGTCCTCAGGCTGTAAAAAGGAAATGAAGAGAAAGAGAAACTCAGATCATAAGAAAATGCATGTTGCATCAGACTAAGGGTCTATCTAGAGATGCATCTTCAAAGGTGAGAAACGCACCCTTCATTTTGAACCAATTAATGAATTATAACATAGTTTGGGATTGGTACATATCACTTAGGCCATGGTGGGCAAAAGTGATCAGGATACAGATCTCTGCATGTCTCCAAGTAGGTCAGCAATACCCAGTGAATTAGGCAAAACCAACAGCAACCCTGTAAAATGAAGCCGCTGAAATAATCACGAAAGCTTGGAGCAAAATAGATCTGGGAGTGAAAGGTCTGTGTGCAAGCTCCAGATCTGATATGGCAAGCCAACTCCCAGGCTGAGCAGAAGCTTCTAGTTCCTCAGCTACTGCTTTGCTTCAGTTGGTGGACCTGAGTCCTCGTGAAAAAACATAGTTGATCCTGCAAGCCTGAAGTCTTCCCAAACCTAACTCAGGCCCTCTTTTTGCTACCTCCACGTTTCCCTCCACGTCCTTGAGTACATCAGGAGTGCAGAACCTTTTTCAGCTCAAGTTTGCTAGTTGGGGAAAAGGGGGTAGGGTACAACTAGGAACTCTGGAGGATTGGGATGCCAAGAGGACCCAACTTGGCCTGCAGACCACGAACCTGTACCACCTGTGCAGGAACTCCTGGGGCTCTTTCACAGCTAACAATAAAACTCTCCTGAGAAAGCAAGTGACGTGCCTGGAAATGGTGATGCAAAACTGCCAAGGCACCATGCTGCCTAAACCCAGAGGGATGAGGGGGCAGCTCTTCGGTAATTAAGGCAGTTCTCCCTGTATTCAGAGACAGACTCCTTTCTGCCAGCTTCCAAACCCACAGAATGATAGTTCTAGCATGGAAGATTCAAGGATATTTCGCGTATCTCATTCTGTACAATTGTACTGCCTGCATATAAACAAATGTGCATGTGCATCAGAGGAGGAGGAGCCCCTGTGGGTAATTGTGGCTTCTGCCTGTAAATGTGGCCAAAGACTTTCTAGCAGTGGTATAGTGGTAAATTTTTAAGTGTAGGTATGCATCTTGCAGGCTCCCATAGGCATGCCCCCAAGAAAAGTCCAAAACGGCAGACAGCTTGTATATTGTGCTCTTTCTCCCTCTCTCTCTCCCTCCTTCCCCGAATATTACGTCTTTTGTAAAGTTAATGGAATGACTCACAGCCTTGACTCTACAGCCACAGCCTTGACTCTATAAGAGCTGAGCTGGGTTGTGAAGGACAGGACATTTTGGGGGGCTTCCTTTCATAAGGTCACTGTAAATCAGAGAGGACTTGACTGCACATAGCAACAACACCAAGGCAATGGTTAACAGCCATTCAAAACCAAATCATGCCAAATTCTTTCCATATCCAAAACTCAGAGGGAACAGGGAAGCTTGAGGGAGGTGATGGATGACATCATTGTCCCTGCCAATCAGAAAGTCCCGGTGCTTTTGACCCTGCAAGTCCTGGCTCTGCTATACCACCGGTTCGCACGCCACAGCTCATATGCGCCTTGCATGCCTGGGCACTGTTTGAAAATAACACTAGGCTCATGGGCTGTATAACTGGAAGTGTACCGAGCAACATGGAACTGTCCTAAGGGGCTGTCAGGTCTTGATGCATTAAGAATTAAATCCATATTTAAATCAAGGATCAAAACAAATCCAGGATTTCAACCAAGATCAGAATTTCAAATCCACTGGAGAGCATATTTTTCTCCTCTCCCCTTCACCCCCATTTCTGCACTGCAAAATAGTCCCACTGCAAAAGGAGAAAGCTTTAGGGTCAGACTTAATGGAATAGGAAAGGCAGCTTTGCTTTCCACACGTCTGCACCATTCACTCAGTGCACACAGGGGGAGGGGGACAGAAGGTTCCTCCTCTCTTCCAGTCCAGCTTCCATACCTGAAATGAGCCAGATCGGCGACAAAAACTCTGCACACAGTGGAGTGAACCAAGGCATGCAGGGAGTGCATTCACCTCTCTCACTCCTGCTTTCCACTTCTGATTGTTAAAATTCATCACACATATCACCTCATCTATGAAGGAGCAAACACAGGAAATGCCCAAGGACATCTGCTTTCTCAAGGAGGATTCTTTACTGCATTACTTCACTGAGCCACTGGATGCCAGTATCTGATGCTAGTCCACAGGAAAGGCAAGTTTTAGGTTAGATACTGGCTCACACATCGCAGAAAAAGGCAAACCCTTGAGCTTTAGTACTAACCCAATAATCATCTCTTGGAGTCTAAGCTGCTTTGAGAAGCTGTTTTTGCCTGTCAGAAAGCTCTGTTAGGGCTTTGCACAAACCTGTCTGGATTGATTTAATTAATTTATAGCCCACCTTTAAAAAAGTGTACCCAAAGCAGCTCATTAGACCAAGATTAACACAAAAACAGAATTGAACAATCAGGAAAACAACATGAAATGCACAATCCAAAACACAAAAAGAAAAGAAACATTACTCAACCAATGAAAAAATCCTTCAGCTTCAGGTCACCTTACAAGCCAAAGGCCTGACTGAATAAGAACAACTTTGCCAGGGCATCAGAAAGGAAGCCCACTTAGTCTCCTTCAGCAGGAGTTCCAGGCCTGGGAGCAGCCACCAAGAAAACCCTGTCTCAAGCCCCCAGCAGATGTGCCTTGCTGGGACACAGACAAATGGAGATGGGACTGAGAGAACAGCTTCCCCAGGAGATCTTGAAACCTGGGACATGGCAGTCTCTCAGATAGCCTGGTCTCAAATCGTATAGGGCTCTACACGTCATAGCAAACACTTTGAAGTGTGCCTAGAAACAGAGCAGAAGTTAGTGAAACTGTGGAAACAAGGGGAACCACATGCCTCCCATAACCAGCCTTGGTTAACAGTCCAGCTGCAGCATTTTGAACCATCTGAAGTTTCCAAAGGTGTTTGCCACTGTGGCCAGATCAGATATAATCAGGTATAATTAAACATTTTAAACATTTTTCATTATGTTTGATTTAGTGATTGGAGGAGGCATGCAGAGGTATTACACTGGAGCAAGTTCAGGAAAAATATGCCTTGGAGTCAAATTTCAACCCAAAGGTAAAAGTGCTTACAAGTTCAATAAATCTTTTCAAAATGTTGCTCAACCTGCACCAAATTTCAGCATTAGTTATAATGCTAAATGTTAAGGTTGCAGAGTTGGTACATTTAATGAGAAAATAGATGCCAAAGACTTCCCATTGATCCTATCCCTGCCTGTGTTGGCCTGCTACTTCTGCCTCCTTGAATTTTAACCTCATCCCTGCTCCATAAGGGGAACTTACACAACTAAGCAGCCATACCCATGCATTGCCTTCACATCTTGATACACGTCTCTGTTCACGGCACCGTGTACATCCTGGTCCTAATGAAATCATACACTCGATGGATTTTAGAACTGGAAAGGACCTTGGAGATCATCTAGCCCATCACCCGCTTAATGCTGGAGTCGGTTAGATGTACGTTTTGATATGGTCAGAAATGCACATACACATCAAGAGCCGCCCTGGCATGAGATGAGTTGCCCGCAGTTAAGAGCCTGGAAGCTGCTCTAGCTGAAGCTAAATCAAGAAGAGCAGCTAGCTGATGTCTCTCCAGCGTGGAAAGTAATTCTAGGGTTGGGTGAGACCAAGTCTGCAAACCATAGGGATAAGCTCCTTTGTTCTGTGACAGCTCCTCTTTCCTTTCATCCACAGGTTTGTTGATGATGCTGTGGGTAAACTAGCACAAACAGAAGATGCATCATCTGGGTATGTCTAGGTAAAGGCAGGCTAATTGGATTGGTTTTGAAACATTATTTGTATGCCCTGTCAGGAAGGAATGATTTTTTAAGCATAAATTTCATCAGGACATAGGAAGAGCCCTATGGGCTAGACCAAGGCCTAGAGTCTTGTTTCCCAACGTGATGGATGTGGGAAGCCTCCAAGTGGGGCTTGAGCTCAGTGGTGCTCAGAAGGGTGAAAAGTTTAAACTCCAAGCCCCAGCAAAACAGAATCCCCTCGCTGGCACTGCGTAGTGTCGAAGCCTCACGGAGCCACCAAATGTACTTTCATAGCACCTCTGCAATGAATCTGCAAATGAGTTAGGAAATTTTAAGAGCACATTGACCTTGCCCCATCCACACAATGCTAAATTTGTCTCTTTCCTCTCCCCACAACCTAGACACCTAATGGGTGGACATGGCCATCCTCTCGCTGACGAGTGTGAGTGCCTGCCCCCTCTCATGCTCCAAGGTTATGCCAAGAGGCGGCAGCATCTTCTGGGACTGGATGGATCGGAAATCAATCCCTGGTTCTCTCCACCACCCACCCTCAAGGGATCAAGAACACCTGAATTAGTTCTATTAGGGCAGCAGCTGTCTCCTTCCAGTGCCCTTCTCTACCTTCCCCAGGACCAAGAAGGTTGAGCTGCCCTCTAGTTTGCAACAAAAACATTTCAGCCTTTAGCACTGAGTACTTCCTGCCCGTGGCCTTGGGCAGACTTCAGCCACTCCTCTCATGTGAAGACTCCTGAGGTCCTGGGAGAGGAAGGAGAAATTGGAAGGAAGCATGAAGCTCAGTGCTGGTGATGTAATTACGTGTTGCTAGGTGAGGGGCTCTCACTAGACCAATATTCCCTCTTCAGAGGGTACTTCTAGTGCGGTAGGTGCTGTGAGCTCTTTATTGTGCCCTCTTTCATAATGGCTCTTGGAAAAGCCAATGCCGAAACAGATTGGAATCTGCTTGTTCAAGGCAATATAGTGGGCCGATGGCAGAGGTGGGAGAGGAGCCTGCATTCCTTGATTTAAGCTGAGCTTCATTTGCTAAATGTGGTAAACCTAAATGTTTCCCTTCACCTTGTATTTGCTTAGGATTCGGGCCTTCCAGAACAGAAAGTCTGAATCACAGACTCTTTTCCAGTAAATGCCACCAGTACACCTTCATCACATATACCAACCCTGACATCTCCAGAATTTCCAAAGTGTGGCTGACGCCTGTCTGTTTTGACTCACACACCCAAAGTTATACATTTTGTTATGCTCTTAGAAAATTACATATTTATGGCAGCATTCTCACCGCACCAGGCTAATCCACGCCACCGATTTCTAAGTTAACTTGGACTTCTTTCACAATCCATAATTTGGGTGTGAATCACCGCATTGCTCTGGAGGCATTTCTTTGGAATCGGGGTGGGACTTGCCTCTTTTTAAAACTGCAGGTTGATCAACTTCAGCATGGGAACATAAGAGGGGGTTAAATTGTGTTAAATAATACATTCAGTTCATTGAGCCCCTGGATTATGCTAACAATAAAGAAAAGCTACATGCTCACTTTTCTTCACATCATTCAAGCTTTCATAAAGCCTCAGCGGGGGAAGGGAAAGCTGTGTGCCCCGCACATTCACTTCACGGGCCCGGTCCTCACGCACATTTCCCTTCTAAAAGGGTCACTTGATCCTGGGTTTCCTAGACTGAGATGACCTCTGTTCCCTTCCTCCCCTTCTTACTCCTTCACTCTCTCAGCCTCAAGGGAAAGTTAAAGCAAGGGAGGGGAAGCTGTTTATTTAATTTGGACATAAAGAATGAAGTATTGTTCAGCTAATAAACTCTACGTCTGGATTCCAGGCTGCAAAAACATTTCCCCTTCAGGACCCCCTACCACATGTGCTTGCTGTTCCCTTGTGTGCATGAGCTTTCGCTCCCTCTTCTCACTCTGACGCACATGCTGCTGTTTGCAGATGCTGCCAGGATTCTGTACTGCCTTCCCCAACTGATGCCCTCTAGGTCTTTTGGGCTTCAGCTCCCATGGATCCCAGCTGGCATGTCCAATGCTCAGGAATCTTGGGGAAAATGTCTTCCGGAGGCTTGGGGCTACCAGCTTGGGCAAAGCTGCTGTACCACCATTATGATACAACAACTCCCAGCATGCCCCAGCCAGGACTTCTTTCTGTTTAAATATGCACGCACATACACCCCTACCTGTGGATCTCTCTTCCCAAGAAAGTGAGGCTAGCCTGCTCCTTTGCATCTCCAGTGAGGTATTGCTCTGCTCATCTTCTAATACTGAATACCACACTCTGTTTTTATCATTTATCCATTTGTTGGTATTTTAATATTTGTATCTTTATTATACATCCCCCTGTGCACTTATGCAGAGGAAGGACGGTCCAAGCATATAAAAATTTTATTTAAAATAAAACCCCTTGCAGCTGATTCTATTTTAATACATGGAGGCAGTGGTCCTATACAGTTTTTTGAAACCCCAGCTTCAAAGCCAGAGACAGCGCTCCAACTTTGGTGCTAGGAATTGGAGCACCAACCCATCTCCCCTCGCCCCCTCACAGCTACGGGAAAGACCTGCATCACCTGCTCTGAGGTTGGAAAAGTGACCTTGGAGAGCAGAAGAAGGGAATGTTTTAATGTGCAGAGAGAAGAGAAGACTAGAGAGGCCCAAATATGAGCTCTCATGAGGCCTCTCCAGCCTCTTTCCCTTTCAAGAACTTCAGCTAGACAGGCAGAGAAGACCCAAAACAGGAGGAGCAAGGAGGTGAAAATGGCTACCACTGGTTCTCCTATGATGCATTGGATACCCATAAGCCCCTGTGTTTGAGGGCTTAAAGGCATCCCAATAGGATCGCTCCCTTACACTACCATTCTTTATACATTTCTGCTGAATAAGCCCCATTCAATTTGATGGAACTAACTTCTGAATAAACACGCACAGTATTTTCCTGTCAATACATTGTTACTGCTTTTAAATTAACAGCTCATTCAGCATCAAACACACAAGCAGCGCATGGGGCTTGCATAAGGTTGCCTAGTTAAAGCTGAAGGTTGGTGCCACAGCTTTAAAACCATGGAAGAAGCAGGAGACAAAGGAGTCACTATTGTCACCTACTCCTTCCCTCGTCCTTTCACCAGTCACACACATGCCTGTTCTGTTGTAATTTGCAGGACTCTTGGTGTGCTAACAAAATACTAAAGGAAGGATGAGCAAAGGAGCAAGGAAGCAATAGGCCTGACAAGCTATCATTGCTACATCTGGCATCCTACAAGTAACATCAGCGGGAGGAAGAAGCACAGGACCCCAAGTTCCCTTGTACTACTAGCCTGGTGCTTCCAGATGAGGCTTTTAAGGTGCAATTGCCATGCTTTCCTCATGCAATTTTATTGAGGTTCAGGATGACATCTTCATCCACTTGTAATCCTCCCATGTCTTTCCTTGCCACATAAGATATGCTAAGAAAAGAAAGAGCACGATAGCAGTACTAGAACTTTGCACATTTTACTTGCCACTTTCCAGAGAAAAAAGTACAATTGAAGCCAGAGAAAAACTGTCCCTTGAGAAGGTGAAGAGCATGTTGGGAATTTGCCTCCTTTCTCTAGTGACCACCATCCATTTCTGGTACAAAATCAAGCCCACACATTTTCAAGCAGGACTGTGAAATTAACTCAGCAGGGTTGTTTAATGAGATCTTATTGTGAAATTGACTGGTCAGGTAAGAACAATGGAGCTTCTAGTCTCTTCAGTAATTACGTTGACATTAGCTTCAGTTATCCAACCCTGTGCTATAAGCTCTCCCTCCCTCGCCACACAACTGAAATATGGTAGAGGAGCAAAACTAGCAAGTGGAGAATAATCAAGCTCCTAGATTTTCCTCTAGGTTTTCTAACTTGTGAAATTGACCAGTTTGGACTGTGAAACTGGCTAGATTGAGTTGTCCAGTAAGATCAGGTTGCAAACTTACTTACATTAAAGATCAGTTACTGTCAGATGGAATTGATGAAAGTTGCAACCCATTTCATATCACATTTACTCAGAAGTAAACTCAGCTACAAGAGTGCTGCTTTGAAAATGGAAACTACACAAGTACAACAGGGTGCTAAACTGACTCTGAACAGCATCTGCTTCCAAATATCGTGAAGAACATGTGTCGTGACCGGTGTGCAAAGGAGACAGCAATGTCATTCTCTCCACATCAACAGAAGATACGAAGACACAAGAAGCACTAGATTTCTGACGTACCAGGCTGATAAAACTCTAAGACAAATTCCTTTGTGTCTTGTGCCCTAATCAAGCGTTCAAAGATGAGTCAGAATCAAAGTACATGGAGCAATGGCACTCCAGTGCTGTCCCCTCCCTTTACTTATTATTGTTTTTATTGTTACATTTATATCTCACTTTTTCAACCCACAAGGAAGCCAAGGTAACTTAGATGATCCTCCTCTTCCTCTCTGTGTTATCCTCAGAACCGCCCTGTGAGAGGCTGAGAGTTTGTGATGGCCCAAGGTTACCCAGTAAGTTTCATGACCAAGTGAGAACTATAACCCAGATCTTCCAGGTCCCTATCCCAACTCTCTAACCATAACTGGCCCTTTGTCACCCTTAATTAGTAGAGGGCAACAGTCTCCTTGCACATCAAGATACATGTTTTTTCAGGTTTGAACCTCTTCTTCAGATAGTCACCATCCACAACAGGAGTGTGATAAACATGGAAAGCAGGGCTGGATTGCTCGTTCTCCACTTTAAAGACCAACTACCAGGAAGACTTTAGGACTTTAGAGACCTGGAGATGCAACCAGGAAGTGGGTACATATTTTCATATATGGTGGGAGTGCAAATATATAAATGAGTTTTGAGAAGTGGTTTTCAAAGAAATTAGTAAAATATTGCATTCAAACATCAAGGCAGACCCTGGACTAGCATTATTGTCATTATTTCGATAACAAGTGGTACAAAATATTAAAGAATTGGTGGCAATTTTATTAACAGCAGTAAGATTAATAATAGCAAGGAACTGGAAAGTAAAAGGTGATTATCAAATAGATGCCTGGTATAAAGAAGTTTGGAATAAAGCTATTAACAATAAGTTAACATGTTATATTAAGTCAAAAAAGGTTTGATAAGTAAAAATAATTTAGAAAATATTTGGAGAACATTTATCAAATATGTCTTAATAAAAGGAAAGGAGTGTGAACCATCAAAAGAGTCAATGCAGTTCTGGAAGGGGAGTGGAGTGGAGCAACCTGAATGAATAAATGATCTTACATTAAGTAGCACGATTTGTTGGTCCTGGTGGAGTTTATATTCTTTTTGGCGCCAGGTTAAAACCTTTTTATTTAACTGTTACTTTAAAAACTAATTTAAATTTTAATGTTTAACAGTCGCTTTTATTTAACTTTTTAATTTATATTTTTGGTTGTTATTTATTGCTGCTTTATTGTGGTTGTTTTAATGATTGCAAGCTGTCCTGAGATGCCATGCATAAGGAATAGCATACAAAAGTTTAAAATAAATAAATAGCGCTGTTGTTATTTTAATGTTCAATTATGATTATGATTATATTAATTATTAATTGTATTGCTTAGGTTTGTATAATTAATAGCATTTTTAAAAAGAAAGAAAAGGACTTTAGAAAACTGATGCCTGGAAGAAGGAAATGAAAACATGCTCATGACTGTTTATCTGGACCCAGGCTGCTAACGGGACTTGTAATCTGTTTATAGGGTTCTCCCATGACAATATTTCACAAACAGCCTCAGGGCCAAGCTAGACATGATGCCATTCATACAATTAACCATTTCGTGGAGTTTTTTGTTTCTTTTTGGTAAAAGCAGATAGGTTGGTTCTGATCCATACGAGGAGCCTAAAAAGGTTTTAACTCTTTGCCTCATGTGCTACAGTTCCAGTCCTGACTGGGACTGCTCATGTTATTTGCTTCGGAAAGAAAGCTCCCATTCATATTAATGGGAACTTTCTTCCAGTGCAAATTACAAGTGTTAAGTGCATGAATAGCATCCTGTCTGCTTTGGTCCTCAGGCCCTAGAAACCAGGGAAGGTTAGCACAGAGCTACAATACACATACACTAAAACCTGCCCCAAATTCTGAAAATAACAATTGATCTTCTTTTTCTCACAAAATAATATTGGAAAAAATGAACTGAATCATCTTTAAACTGCTTTGACTGATGACAGAACTTCATTTATTCCCTTTGGACTTGGAAAGGGGAAAGTTGAAGTATCGGGTGGGGGGATGGATGTTAGGTGCTTTGAAAGAGCAAGATATGAAAATCAGGAAAGTTCATTCTACACGGTTTAGTCCTACTGCATTCTCCCAGCTCCCTTCTGCATTAGTGCTGCATTCTCCCAGCTCCCTTCCCATCATATCTCATTGTGCTACTCCAGAGGGTGATTTCATTGGATCATGTCTTCCTACATTCCATGTTCAGCAACCGATGTTGTAGAGAACACAGGTGGAACATGGGTCAGTCACATCAAGGTTTTAGGCCAAACTTCACCTTGCCAGGAAAGCAGAAACTTTGGCTCTGCCATTAAGTGATGTTCAAGCAACTGGTGATACTTTCTGGGATGTCGTATTTCCAAACCTGGCGACAGCAGCCGTAGTAGTGGGAGATCCCTACTACTGTCCAGAGACACAAGCGACTAGCAGCACAACCAGGAAGCGATTCCCTCTGCTAAGCCTGGTCCCAGAGGGCAGGCAGTCAGTGGTCTGACCTCCCTCTCCTCACAGCTAAACATGAGGGGACACAACCAGGGCCTCCCGCAGCAATCTCTTTTACAAAATCACCCCAGAACATGAGGTGTCTCTTCTGCAGGCCTTACACCTTTAAAGGGTGAGGGGTGTGCTTGTGTGTGTGTATGTTTAATGTGAAAATGCGACTAAAGAATGGTGGAGAAAAAGAGGCAAAAGGGCACATCAAGGCTCCCGTTCTCTCTTCCTTCCTCTTTCAACCATTTGGAACAAAGATTATGTTGCTGCATTATAAGGCAGAAGACAGCCAAGCTAACTGCAGTCTGACCCCATATGTCAGGGATGAGGGTGGAGGGACTGTTTTGCTTTTAGTTTTTTAATGACACAAGCCTGGATGTTTTATGAGGCAGGTCCCAGGCGCATTAGCCCCTTCCTTGTCCAGTATAAGGCTGCTCCTCCCCTTGTCTTTGTACCTCCATAAAAGCTTTGGGGACTTTTACGTCTGATGGCCCCAGTGGAGAGATTAGGGTGCAGACGCTGAGCGAAAGACCATCAGCCTGGTCTTCCCTGTACCACTTCTCTCCTCGTCCTCTAACAAGAGCCAGCTGTTCCCAGACTGGGCTGGCAAGAAGTCCCCAGACCATGACCTTCAGGCTTTCTGAGTTCATGCTGGCTCCAGGGGGGCTGTGGCAGGAAATGCTCCCCTTCCTCCAATTCCCTCCTGCGGTGGGGGGGGGAGGGGACGACCCATGAGCCAGTCACATGAGCCTCATGGGGTTACAAGGGGGCAGCCAGGGGCAAGCAAAAGATTCAGAGTATGTGAAGGAGAGCAGATTAATTTAGGACTTCCCCCCACCTATCCGAAGATGAAGTTGTCAGTGTAAAACTAAATCTCTCCTTCCATGGTGACTCAGGACCTAATTAGATTAGCATCTCTGCTGAGCAGTGCTTGGGCGGGCGCTCTGTGAGGCCAGCACATGGTTCTCAAGAGGAAACATCACGGCTGCTTCAGAGGAGGCTGTTTTGCTTGAGGATGCAAGCATCCTTTAGGGTGCCGTCACCTCTTTATTGCCTGCATCCCCCCCCCCACTCTCCACACCAACCTGCTCTGATGTTTTCAATGCCTCACCATTGTAATTTCACAAAAATCTGTGTATAAACATATAGACCGAGAGACAAGTGAGAAACGCCTACCCGGCATCTTCAAGTAGGCTAGACAAAAGGCTCCTAGCCCTCCAGCCAGGGAAAGCAGAACAGACAACTCACCCTCAGCCATATTTTATTTCAAGGGGGTGAAGCGGACTTAACAAAGACAATGCACGTGTAAGCGGGACATCCTCCACTTCGTTTTTGCAATGCTAGAGTTACACATGCAGCCTCCCTTTTGCACTGGCCAAGAGACAGGGTGGGCACGTTTGGAAGGCTGCCTTCTGGCCAAAGAATACCAAGCTAAGGGATTCCTGGAGGGATCTGTGAATCGCTTAGCTTCCAAACACTGAAGCAGAGAGCTGACATCATGCACAGGCAGAGAAAGAGGAAACTGTGGCAGAAATTCAAGAGCTGACAGCTATCTGTCAGTCACTCCAAAGCTGCTGCTGCTGCTGGCCTGCTTTCTCTCTTATTGTACGATGTAAAACTTGTACATCATTTAGGCCACCTTGAATTGAGAGGGTTCAAAAAATTGTCTAGTTCAACACTTTCCTCAAAGACAGAATGTTGCAAGAATGCCTCAGTCTAGCACTTGATCCAAATCACAAACAGCCTTTTTACACAAGGTTGTTAACTCCGGTATCTATTTCTAGTTTTATGACAGCATTGAGAGCCAAGCTCCACACAAAAAGCTTTTCCTTCCCTGCTTTTTGGATACATAACCTCTAGGTGGTGCTGTGCTACAGAGGTAACACCAAACGCACAAGAAAGAACTACGGTTTTCTTCACTTTCAGAAATAATTTCCCATTTTCCCTACTCTTAAAAAAGGAGAGGGGAAAATCCTCTTTAAAAATAAAAATTGAAGCTCAAAGATTAGTTCATCTTCTGAAGAACCCATGAGTAAGGAATCACATGTTCACAATGATAACCTGTGCAGAAAATCTTTAATTCTGCCTTCTCCAACATGTAAAATGTCTGAACTAGATCTTAAAAAGAACAGTGACTTTAGTGAACTTGCCCTATATGAAGATTTACTGGATGGAAGATGCCCAAGTTATTATTCAGACAAGTTAGTTTAGTAGCTCGCACACCAGAGTATTTAAGTCAGTGCTGGGGATGGGATACCTGGTACGATCTTCCTTAAAAAGCTCAGCAACGAAGATCCAGAAGAGAGACTGGCCTGCTACTACAAGTCACCTCTGAAATTTCCTCCATTAACGGAGTAGGCAAATACCTGTAAGGCTTGCCAATACTGTGCTCTTTTTTTCCAGATCAGCCACTCCCAAAATCTGCCCGAAATGTGGCCTTCACATCAGTTTAGTCTAAACAAGAGGATTGCAACCTAAAGGTTTATAAGGCCCAGCCAGACTGGGAACCTGGTAGTTAACCCAAGTTTACCCAGGAAACATACTATTTTCTGCTTACATGGAAAGGGTGGAGGCTTTCCCTCCAAAGCTTCCTTCAGAACCAGGAGACATACAAAAAGGACACTGAAAATAGGTTTGGATGAAGCACATCAGCCAAGCAAAGAACTTTTACTATCAGGATAGGACTGGATTGGAGATTTAGAGCAGACTCTTCACTGGAAATCTAGCTGCAGGAGAGAGTCCAACACAAATATTTGAAAAACCAACCCTGTGTTGGGGAGTGGAGGTGGGGCAGTGGGAGGAAAGTATTCGTTCGCTGCATAGCCATGGTGCGGCCAGCTGCAGACAAAGATCCTGGCAACTGCATTTTAGGAGGCAGTCCCTGATTCTAATCCTTTTTTATAGCTCTGACTTGAAGCCCAGAGTGAGCTGTCAGAATTAGTGGTGGGATGAGAAAATCTGAGCCTATTTATTTTATTTGTTAGATTTGTTTAAAATCTGGCCATTAGCATTACTCATTCATTCTTTTTATTACATTTTTAGAAAAGCCTCCTGTTAGCATCATGCTCTCCTAGACAAGATTTGGACTGGTAACGTGTGTGCTACATTGCTATGCTATATTCTAGGAACACAGAACACTGTCCTGAGACCGTCAGTCCATCTAGTCCGGTACTGTCAACACTGACTGGCAGTAACTCCGAGATTATAGGAATTTTTCCAGCCCTACCCAGAGTTGCCGGAGATTGACCCTAGCACCTTCTGCATGCCAAGCAGGCATTCTGTCCACTGAGCCATAGCCCCTTCCCAGCCCTCTCCAAGTGCCAGTCACTGTGAGCATTAAAATGTCACCAGCACCCTTAAGAGCACTAGTTGGGGTATCCAGTAACACATGTGGTGCTTCCAACCAAGGAAGCGTTTTGTGAAGCCATGGCACTGCCTGTTGTATGAATTCAAGGCAGGAGAGGTCTGAATGATGTCATCTTCTACTCATTATACTCCCAGGTTATTCCTACTTCTTCTTCCAGCTTTTTTCTTATAGTAGAAAATCTATTAAGGAAAAAAAGATGGAATCGCTGTAACATATTTAGTTCTAGGAGCCCCCAGCTGGAAAAGCCTGAATCCTTGTTCCTCTGTAATCCACAGTATGGAGAGCTGGCTAATCCTTGGAGGCAGAGAGCAATTTTGAAAGACACATGTGCCTTAACACTGAAGAACTGGAGCTCCCATGCCTGGAACAGTGGAAATCAAAGAAAGGAATACAGGATGGTGCAATTCTCATGCATTTAAAGGATGGAGAAGGAATTTGCCTTGATTCACTGGGATGACATGTTGCTGAGCACACAGTCTAGACAACCCCAATTCCCATCATTGCTGTGGTCCCCAAGGGCAAACAGTATTTTGTGCGTAGAGAGGGAGGGATTCCCTGGGAATAAATGCTCTAACTGCAAGGGATGCCATCGCAGACCTCTGTGGGGGATGAGGGAATACTTCCACCTCCGAAACCAAGGCTGTCTAGAAAGGTCCCCAGAAAGAGAACCCAAAAACCGACAAGGGGAATGTGGTTCTTCAAGGCACTGACTCATCCCCAGAGAGGCCCTCTCCTCCCTGGGTGATTTCATCCCCACATCGAGCAAGGAGGACCGCGTGCAGGCAGAGCCCAGCTGCAGGAGCCCTGCAGGACAGTCAAATGTGAGTTGCTTTCTAATCAGGATCTCAGGCACAGAGCAAGCGGGGGCGAGGGGGGGGGAGCAACGCATGTGTGCCTGGTCTTCCCATCTCTCGCTTTGCTCCTAGTCAAGGCAAAACAATGCCCACGACCCAGAAAGCCAAGCCGGCATTCCCACACTCCACCCTCACCCCATCCCAAGGCGATGATAGGCGCGCCCGGGGCGGGGGGGGGGCTGCCTGTTCTGTTGCCACAGCTCCCTCCGTTCCCCCAGAGTTGGCCCTGGGAGCCACATTACATCAGCGCACATAAAGAGCGCGGCTGCTCCTTGCAGTCTAGGTTTGCGTAGGGGGAGGAGAGCGGAGAGAAAACAGAGCACTTCCACGCAGCCCCCTTCACCCAAACACACACTAGCCTCCCCGCATTTGTAATCTCAGGAAGTGGGAGATAGAAGACAAAAACACCCATTTAGGAAAGCTTGAAAGGATGAGGGAGGGAGGGGGAGCCGCTGGCACTCCCGGTGTTGCATTGTTGTGATACTATAAATGCTCCATCCAAGCACAGGGAGAAAGGAGAGGGCGAGCCCCCCGCCCCATGCAGCGCTAATTTGGGGTGTGCAAGGGCCGGGCAAACCCCTTCACCACCCCCTCCCCAGGCCACAACGAGGAAAAAGGAAAGTTGGTTAACCGAGTACCCTCAGCTGGAGAAGCAGCTGAAGGCAGAAGCGGGAAAGATGCCTTCTCCGGTGACCTGAATGATCCAATCAGGAAAGATCCTAAGGGAAAACATCTTGTAAAATGTGCCTGTTTTCCTTTCCTTCTGCAATAATACTCGTAAGGCAAATCTGCACTGTAATGTTTGCCTATGAGATAGCACTTTGCGAGTTTTCATAAACATGCCCCCAGCGCACGCACCACCCAGGACAACTTATTTAAGTCCAGTCATCTAGTCAAGGGATGACAGCAAAAACAGGGGTTTTGCCAGTGTTTTTCCTGCGGAAATCTGAGACCCCAACCATGGTGGAAACCTGAGACTCACTTGGAGCCAATCTGCCCAACCCGCTTGCTTCCCCGCCCCTACTCCTAGGTGGATGAATGTTTTCTCCGCTGACCCAGTTTGAATTCCATTGCAGCAACTGATCACATGAACGCATCCCATGGACACTAATTTTAAAATAAGAAGAAGAAGCAGGGGCAGCAGCAACAAGGTGGGGGAACAATGTGTGGCTTCCTCATCTCTGAGCCCACGGCTTGAACCAGGGACCTAATACTTAGATGTGTATTCTCACAGTATCTGCATGTCAACGGAGAGCTTTCAGGGAACTGGAGTTCCTTGAAAACTTTCCTGGGATTTCTCAATTAGAGCATCGCCCTGTAACATGTGGAACCACCCGGTATACCTGGTGTGTTGCAGGGCGTAATCCTGGTCATATGGGGAGTTCTCTGCATGAACTGGAAATGCATCATAGCCTGCAAAGTTCCCAGAATGTGATGCAATCAAGTGCAGGGGAGCTCCCCATGGCACACATTCGTGTGGAAATTACTCTTTGAAGGTAGAACAGGAGCAAGTCACTATGTTACATCATGCTTTGGTCCCTTAATAGCACAAGCCCAACTTTCTGGCTTGGGAGTTCATTTCTGCTAGCAAGACATCGTTATACACATGACTCAAAGCAATTGTTTAAGTTGTCTGAAGTAGCCTTCCCCAATGCAGTGTCCTCCAGGAGTTTGGGGCTGCAGTTTCCATCAACCCTGATCACAGCTGGGTAAACCCTGATAAAAGCTTTTTCTGCCTGAATAAGCATGGGATTGTCCCTATCATCATTGTCATCACACTGCATCTACACCACACCGTTTTTCCTCTTGTTGAAAACCCAAGTTGGCTTATATAGCTCTATTTTACCCTCTCAAAAACAACCTGGTGAGGTAGAGACTGAATTTTTGGCCCCAACTCATCCAATGATCGCCATGGTCAAGTGGGGACTAGGACCCGGATCCCCCATGTTTCCAGTCCAACCCTTTCACCACCCACCACACCAGTTCTCATAGCCTACAGAATCCAGTATTCCCAGGCAATCTCTCGCCCAAACATTTACCAGGCATGACCCTGCTTAGCTGCCAAGGTTAGACTGGACATGTTCAGGAGTGTCCATGTGGCCATAAA
The DNA here is from genome assembly GCF_004798865.1 of Varanus komodoensis. Taxonomy (NCBI): domain Eukaryota; kingdom Metazoa; phylum Chordata; class Lepidosauria; order Squamata; family Varanidae; genus Varanus; species Varanus komodoensis. The sequence continues at coordinate 4,126,067 of NW_025335798.1, read as the reverse complement.
TCCTAAATATCCATGTGGAGTATGTTGCCCTCTTTCACCCAAAGATAGACCCTTTTTCCTGCAGGGTAATTTCATTCACATACTGAGTGAGGAAGCATGCACACTGTAAGCCAATATAAATTGCTATCCAGCACATCTAGAGAGCACTAAATCGGGGAAGGCTGAATGAAGGAAAAACACACAGGGAAAAGTTAGCCATGCTGGTAAAGAAATGGCAATCCACATTTAGGTGGTCTAAAGACAGTTTTTCCATCCTGCTTGAAGAGGAAAGCATAGACATCCCATAAACACTAATTTTAAAATAAGAAGCAGGAGTAGGAGCAGCAGAAACAGAGACAATCCTTATGGGGCACTCTTTGGAGGTAATTATGTGGTAGTCTCCAAAGCTTTGCTTTGAACACACAAACATATTTGTATATGTGGAGCACAACATGGTAGCCTCCAGATGTTTTGAATGACAACTCTCATCAGCCCAGGTATGCATGGCCAAGAGTCAAGGATTACAGCCACAAACATCTGGAAGCTGCAATCCCTACTCTAATATAACAATTTTCCTCCACCAGAGACTTGCCACCTAAACAAAATAGACGTAAAGGGCTTTGCTTTTTTTGAGCTTACCCTCATTGGTAAGCAATACCTAATTTGCATCTGTGTTAAGTAAACCAGCAGGTCAGATATTACTGGAGAGAGGGGGAAAGAGAGGCAAAGCAGCAATGAGGCTTTGTGTCTTATAACATCTTGTAGCCAGACCCTTACTTTGCTGCCAGGCACCTGAAGGCTAGGGAGCAGGCCAAGAATACAGAATGGGGTTACAGAGGAGAAAGTGCTGATGCTGGGACATCAGAAGTGAGTAGAAGCAAGGGAGAAGAAAATATGCTTTAGGAATTGCATCCTTTTTGTTGGAAATCAAGCAAGCCATGCACGAGAAGGAAAAGAGTGCAGGCCAGGTGCCTTTCTAGACTTGGACCCAATTGTGTTTCCTATAGCTTTGACCTATTCCCTGGAGCCCTAACTGTCCATTAATGCTAAGAGCAGGCTTTGTCTCAGCTTGCCTGCCATGCAAGGAGCAATTTCAGGGGAGTTGTAGCTGAAGAGGGAAGAGTTAACTCTGCCCCCACATGCTGCCATGCACCCCAACCTGCCTACTTTGCATGTAATTCAGTGTGTGTGTGTGTGTGTAATGGGGGAATATCCAGGAGGAATGTGGTCAGGAAGAAAAGAATCAACCCACCTTTCCTGTGCACTGTGCCCCCCTCAAGTAACAGGGGACGGGGGACTTGTCACTGCTGCCTATAGAAAGATTGGATCCCAAACCCTTTAAGCGCCAAGCAACAGTCCTGATGCACCTTCATGTCCAGGAGATGGTGTGGTTGTGTGAAAGTCGCAGAGTCCTTAGCTGAACCGGAGCACTGACCAGAACAGCTGACGAGGGAGTATCCAAAGGGTTGGGAGGCAAACTCTCAGGAAAAGCCCTAAGCATATATGCACTGGGTGAGCGCTGCTTATTCAAGAGAGGCATGTGGACCACCCAGACCTTTGGGCAAAACAGCGATGCCGCCTTTATTAAGCAAGACTGCTGACGAGTGTGTCATTTTTAGGGTCAGCAGAAGCCATGAGGAATGCCAATCCCAGCATTGTCTGGTTCCAGCCTCTTGGTAAACAACTGTGATTGCAAGCTTCTGTTTCATCAAACCCTTATCCTCACTGCTATCCTTATCCTAGATGCCTGGAAAGTCACTAAGTCTCCCATTAGTGAAAGTGACAGGAGGCCATGGGGGCTCTTTGATAGTGCTTCCCCACCTACCTCCGCTCAATATCCCAAGCATCTTCTCCAGCACTTTAGCCTGTTGACCTTGTCAATTATTCTCTTAGCCTTGTGACCTCCAGCCCCAAGGGAGAACGTTTCTGAAGTCAAAGAGCTTTCCAGGGGAAATGCAACCCCAGAAGTGGGGATGGAGAGAGCGCCTTAGACGGGTCCATCCACATTGTTCCAAGTGAGCAGGCCTCCCACCTCGGGTGGCTGCTAATGCATGGCCCAAAAGGAGAGGCCAAGAGAGGGCAGTGGTTTACACAACATTTACATATTTGGATTGGTACATAGAGATGCAAATGCAGAATTAATTATTATAGGAGAAACGTGGAGTATCCACTATACTGTAGAAGACCATGTCAAGGTGACCTGTGTGCCTGCTTAGCCAGAGGCTGAATGTTACTGAGCAACAGTTCTGATAGTTCTCTAATGCTAAATTGGAATTGGGCAGGGCATTCCTTCAACCAGAGGACAGTCATCTGTAAAAGAGAACGCCTGGCCACCCTAGGCTCTGCCTCATCTAGAGTCAGCACAGGCCTAGGCCAGAATGAACTGCTAAGCTGTACAAGAGCTGGTCATGAGTGAAAGAGTAAAATCTTTGGGAGGAGAATGGCCACCTTTGTGCAGACAGAGGTGCAACTAAGCACCACAGCTGGTTGGCCTGACGGAGAACAGCAAAGAAGCTGGCATCAGTGCAGCATGAAGACAAGGTGAAGCAGTACAACCCACACAGGAAGACAGGCTAAAGCCCCGGGCGAATGTGCTTTCTTAAGGTACAGACAGGTGACTTCTCAGTCTAGCAGTGAGACCTGCCATAGCCTCCCCCAACCCTCCCCATATTCCCACTTTTGTTAGTTTTATCAGTGGACTGGCTGGTACTGCAAAAGATGGCTTGAACCCAGCCTCCATCCCAGCCTCATGGAGGTAAATTCAACTGGACTCTTCTGTGTTTTGCCACACAACTGCATCTTGGAGAAACCTGCAAAAGCAAGGTCCAGATGTGGAAAACATAAACCCTTCCAGTTCCACAAAACCCAAAACTTGGGCCATGAAGCATGCCTGCCCCAAATAAAACAACTATCTGGGATGAAAATACCATACCAGCCCCATCTGAATCTGAAAGAAAGAAGCAGGTGTGAACTTCAGTCCCAGTTATGGTGAGAACTGTAGCCCTCTCCCATTTTGCTCTTTTCAGTTGATTTTGAGGGAAATGCATTTTCACTTTCTTCCTCCATCATTTCATAATTAAGTTGTTCAAATGAACAAAAAACATCCCTCTCAAATACCCAATTAAGTTCTCTTGTCTGTCCATTCTCCCCTCTACTTGCCATGATCACACACCCAACATTATTGCAGCCCTATCTAATCAAAAACCACAGCTTCTGCCTTTTAAATTGCTATCTAATTAAGAGTGATCATTCTTGTTAAGTTCACAGGCCACAGCTTCCATCAAATGGCAAGAAAGGTTTACTAAGAACTCAGGAACTATACTGGTGTAAGCAAGCTATACAAGTGGGACATCAGTCCTGTCTAGAGCTGACCACTGTGACAGTAGCTTGTTTGCTTCCTTATTTATTGAGAGAATATGTACCCTAACTATAATTTCAGTATCCAGAATGGCTGAGGCTACTTGTTGAAAGAAAGCATCCTCATAAGTCCTGTTAGCAAGGGCAAGGGCATCCTAAAATCTATTCCTGCTGCTCTGTGAGAAATGGCAATCAGAAACAATGGTGATTTTAATCTGTTGAATCGGTGTCAAAAGTTTTGCTCCAAACTCATGTGTTTACCCAGGAAAAGAAGCCCCCCCCCCCAGATAAAGTAGAACTTGACCTCCAAGAAAGTATGGCAAGATTTGCAACCCTGGGTCCATCTGACTTCTGTCAAGTCATTCACAGTGCAGCCACATACACCCCCCCCCCCCGCCCAGCTATGTGCTTCCAAGTTAGGAACAACTCCTGCTTACAAACCAGCAAACCCAGAAGTCCCACCTCATCCCTGAGTGGCAAGTGGGCACCTACTGGTGGCAGGTAGTGAGGAGAGGAGGGAGGGAGGGAAAAGGAGGGAGGGAGGATAGAGTGGCAAGGAGCACTGGTGAACTAAGTCAGAACTAGAAAGCGACTCCAGTAATTACTCTCACCCCTCCAGCAGCACAACCGAACCCTCGCTCTCAAGCACCAGGTCCATCTTCTCCAGTACCCGTCTCTTCTCCATCATCATCCAGTTAATGTTAGCTCAAGATGAGTTAACCCTTAATAATCTTTCTATTTTTTCTATTTTCTCTCTAAACTGTTTTAAGAACTGTACTGTACACAAATACAGATTCTCTCCTCTTCAGTACCTGTAGTTATGCTAATATTACTGTATTATGATCATTAATAAAATGCTGCATTGTGTTTAAGATGTTTTATTGTATATGGAAGTGTTTCTTAACTGTTTTCTCTCCCTTTTATATGTGTGATCTGCCTTACATACAAATTTGACTTAAAGACTATCTCAGGAACAGAACTCATTCTTAAAGCATGTACACTTAGTCTCCAGGTTAACAGAAAGATGTCCTGCATCTCTCAGAATTTCCAATGTAGATCGTGTCCATAATCTTTGAGGGATTGTATGCATAGCCAAACTGAGCCAAACTGATGTTGCATAGCCAGACTGAGCCATACCACAAACACCCACCTGGATCAGGTAGGACATGTATTGTGGCCAACATTGGACAGTTCAGAGTATCCAAAAAACTTCAGAAATCATCCTTCTGCCTAGACACTTGTTGTTCAGTCCCAAAATGTAATGGCACTGTAATCATGAAAGTTTCATTTCAGAGCTGTCTTGATTTGCCCAGGAACTTGATTAACGCTTTTATATTGCCGATTTAATCTTGTCGCACTTTGGACCCCTAACTCTATTCGTTTTAGTCTAGCAATGAAGTGCTCTAGTCAGGCCACCATCAGAAAACATGAAATTAAGTGGCTGACTCTCCTGAACCAACAAAGTTGCTCTTACGTTCTTTTCTGAGATCTGCTGCACTGACTAGAGCACTCAGGAAGAGAAATCCATTTACTCCAGTGTTTCCCTTACACTTACCCTTTTCCATGCAAGCTGGACAGGAGGCCCGGGTTGCCAGGCAACCCTAGCTGTCTGCTCAGCTCACAAGGCATCCACATTAAAAATGGCAAGTGTCTAACATTTTTAAAAGTAGACAACTCTAATCAGGATGCTGCCACTGAGCAACCATAGAAAAGCCGCCAGGGAGCCATGTCAGTGTTGCAGCTAGGGACAGACACTGGGGCCAATTCCAGGGCCGCGGAGTCCAGGAGGGCCCAAGGAACTGCTGTGTGGACAGCAGCAAACAAGTCTGGCATCAGCACTTGAGCTCGCCTGGGCATACAGGGCCTACCTGTGTTGATGCTGCTTCCTAAAGCATCCTTTTAGAAACAAAAGTATGGCTATGGTGTGGCTGGCCAGGTATGCACGACTACAGGTGCAAGTTCAATTATTTTTGAACTATCTCAAGTTCAATTATTTTGAACTTGAGATAGAGCACATGGTCTCTAAAAGGGGTCTCCATAAAACCATTAAGTCCAGGGTCAAGAATTAGCTAGCTCGGCCATGAATGACAAGATTATGAGCACAGAATGAGGTGGCATTGCTCAGAACGCTCATCAGAGTTCACTCTGGGCAAAGCTGACCCTTCCCACGTTGGTCTCCCAGAAGATATGCTGGACACATCAGATCAGGATGGGGAAATGCTCACCAGCAGCACAACCCAGCGGTACTGACAGACAGTAACTCAGCCCTTGTAAATGTTACCAGTTTACCTGAAATAGAAGCCATTTAACTTGCTTTGGCTTTTGAGCAAATTAAAGGTCATGTCCTGTGTTCATGTTAAAATCATAGCAAATAAACCTAATATGTTTTTGAGAACTTTAGGCTCTGTCAAGATACTTGTTTCATGTACTATGTAACATCTTTGAAGAAAACACATGCATCTAGTATAGAATATGCTCTGGTGCTTTTTCTTCATTCTTTCTCTTCATCACTGTGGATACTGGCTGTCCTCTCTGTGTTCCAAGTGAAGAAAGAGTTGTGGCCTCTTCCATTTCTTGTTATCTACACAACCTCCTGTCTGGAACTTATCCCTGTGAAAGGGAACCTAACCTTTGAGTTGCTTTCAGCTATGCACATAACTCCCATAATACATGGAAAGTAACCATTGGCATGGCTGCAATGTCCTTGATTAATGGTAGCCCCAAGTGGACTGGACTGAAAGAAACAAATTTAATCAAGATGAGATTTAATGCATGATTCTGAAACACCCCTAATAGAAGCAAGGAAAAAAAACTTGGAAGTAAAGTAGGAAAAACTCAGATATCTTGCTGCCCAGGCATCAAATTCTGCTTCTGCATTTAAGAACGCTGACATTTATTCAGCATGGGTTGCTTTTTTCCTCCTCCCTCCAGTCTCTTTTCCTTGTGTGTTATGACTTTTAGATTGTAAATCTGAGGTCAAGGACTGTCTTATTGTTGTTTGTAAGTTGTTGAGAAGTGCATTTTGCCTGCAGAGCAGGGAAAATGCTATTAAATAAAGACATAGATAAAGGCCATTTAAATCAGAACTTAAATCACCAAGAAAAACTATTTTAAATCAGATTTAAATAAAGTTTCCTATTCTGAAGCATACATTTCTTAAACATTCATATGCCACCTGGTTGGTAGAATATATCTGCTTTAATTTAAATGCAGCCTTTCTACAAAATATTTGCTTGTGCAGCTTTTTGACTATAGAATTGCAGCTATTCAGATACAATTGTGAAATAAATGAATTTCTTTTTGGCTTCCTTTGAACACATACATGCAAGGTCAGTAAGCACACTGCTTCACCAAGGATGAACATCATGATTCAAAAAACATAAAAAGCTTGTTCAGTTGAGGCTAAGGCAGCCTTCTGCAACCGAGTGGTTGGCTCCAGATGTGCTGGACTATGCTGATTGGAGCTAATGGTACTGTCATTCAAAACAACTGGTAAACACCCTGTTAGGGAAGGCTGTCCTAAATAGACTTCCTCCCACCCTCTCCAATAGCAGGCCCAAGGCTGTGTGCCAAAGCACTTTTGAAATTGATAGGAATTTCAGAACAGTTTGCTTTCTTTTCTGAGCATCAGCAGTTCAAATGGAAAATCCAAAAGTGTAATTGGGTATGCCTAGAGGAAAGTGTGTAACCCTCCGTATGTTCTTTAATTGCCATTCACATCAGGCCTCATCAGCATATCCAATGATAAGCAATTATGGGAGTTGTAGCCAAAAGATCTGGAGGGCCAAATGTTCCTCCTTCATTGCTAGGGAAGGGACTGTAGCTCAGCTGTGAGTACCTGCTTGCCTGCAGAAGGTCAAAGACCTCAACCCGGGCATCTCCAGTAAGGGCTGGGAAAATTCCTCCCCAAAACCCTGTGGTGCTACTACCAGTCAGCGTCAATTCTATAGGACTAGAGAATTACCATTATAGATAATGCAAAGCAGTTTCCTACACCCCTAAGGGCCTAAGCAGCCCTTTGGGTCATCATCTGTACACCCCAAACTTTCCAGAAACACGTAACAAGAGTTTTTACCAATGCACTGGACTTAATAGCAATTCTTCATTAAGTTGCAAGTACAGTAGATGTCCATGCTGGCAAACTGTGATGCATATTTCTAATATGCATAATATCGAAGGACTGCAGTTAACTACTGCTGGTGGAATGGACCTTTTCTATCTTTTCCTCCACCCTGCATCCCACTGCACATCCCCAAAATCTGCTCCAGGGAACCTCCCAATGCAAAGAATATTCAGGGTGCCAAAGGGAAACAAAGAATCTCTCCGCTAGCTGAAGTTGGTACAGTTGTTGGAAAACACTGAATTTCACCCAAATACAGCTTTTTGAACTGCACTCACAGCACTTGATCTCCTTCTTGATCAATCCCCTGATTATAATCTTAAACTAGAAATGGGTCCTATAAATGTGTAGCTTCTGGACTATCTGATCATGGCGTAGCCACTGGCTTTTTCCTCCCTCTATTGCTGCTTTTGGAGAAGTCAAGCAAGCTCCTGAGAGAGGGAGCTCCAGTTTTCTCCCAAAGCAGCAGACTGCTGCAAGCTGGAAGTGATCAGCAGTTCCCAGTTAGCACCCCCATGCTGTTAAAACATTTCCTTTAAAGCATCTGGAACTGGCCGTTAGCAGAGAAAGGATGCTGGGCACACTGAACTCCCTGACCCAGGGAGGCTACTCCCCTGTTCTTGTTTCAGATGATAAATCACATCACAGCTCAGCCCCATAGCTTAAATCATCACAACAATATCTTCCTTGCAGCAAAAGAGAAACCCCACATGCACACATGATGATTTTAAATCACTGGAGAGTCTCGTTTGCTAATTAAGGAGCAGACAAACAGAGCCTGGTCGGTTGCACTGCTTGAAAATGCTTTTCTTCTTTTAAGACTGCACTCTGCTTCCATGTGGGGTGGGCACCCCTCGCTCAGGCTGCTCTCAAATAGAATCTACCTCAGTTTTGGACGGCTTCACACAAACCCATCATGGAAAACAGATGGGGAAGGGAATCACTGGCAAGGCAGTGTATGGAATAATCCAGGCACCACCGTCTTGATCCAATGCAATCAAATGCTTTCTAGGATAATGGCAACTTCTGAAATCAGGATACATGTGTGTACACTCACTAAACAAGCCACCACATCAAAGGAGTGGACTTGTGTGAATTTATACAGCACAAAATGCTTCTGTAAATCAGCTCTCAGAGCAGCCATCCCTCTCCTTGCTGCTCTTCCTTAGAACCAAAAATCTAGTCAACGAATCCAACAAAAATATTCCACCATCTCAGACCTTAGCAACAGCAGGAATAACTTCTATCCCCTTACTTTAGAGAACCATCAGGTGGTTGACTCTGAAATAGTCTGCTAAAACACCAGCCCTTCCTCCCAGATTAGGATCGTGCTCCTTCATCACCCTCCCTAGCTCATCTTTGCACAGCCCCAGCCAATGTTGCCAGTTGTGTGCGGGGGGAGGGGGTCTTTTTAGCTTCATTACATCCTCCCGCCCCCCAACTCCTTTCCTCCCACCCACCCTTCTTCGCCTTTGGGACCACCCAAAGTATTGCTATGGCAACTAAGCAATGTCACAAACAGCAGGGTTGTAACAGTAGGGACCAGGCAGACAGACTCCACTCCGAAGAAGGAGAGTTCTCTTTTCATGCAAATGTTTGTCCGATTAGTTATGTCCCAAAGCCTTCACTCCCAGGCTGAGCAAGGGCTGAGCGCATCCTGCCTTGCAACACAAATGGGTCTCAGGGTGGCATTTAAGCCCTCCTCTCAGCAGTATCACAATGTGGCCTGCAGAATTAGCAAACGGGATGTTAGCAGAGCACAAAAAAACCCAAAAACCCTCATTAAAGCAGATTCATTTTGACACCTCCCCCTGTGCTACCAATTGTGGCACCTAAGGCTTGGCATTTCCCTCTGGGGATTTCTCCCTTCATAAGACGTAGCAGCTCTAGCTTTGGCAGGTTAAATTGACAAATATTCTTATTCCCCACGTGAGCCACATGCAGCAGTTTGCCTGACCTGCAGGACAGCAGGAGGCTGGTGGCCAAGCAGCTGTCCCCACTGTTCACTCACATATTGATCACATCAACTTCTCCAGAAGAGGAATAGAGCAAACTGCCTTGTGCCAAGCCAGACCCTGGTCCAACTAGCCCACTCTTGTTGGCACTGGCCAGAAGACACTCTCAGGTTTCAGACAGGGGTTTTGTTTACCTGGAACAAAACCTGCTTGTGCCTGAGCTGGGGCTTCTCCCTGTTCCTGGGCTCACAGAGCTTGGAAAAGATCTGGGCTTAGAACACATAAAATCTATCTCCAGTTACTGGTACCCCAGTCAGGACCCCAAAAGTGCAACTGGAAAACAGTCTTCACTCTCCTGCATGATCTCCAATCTCATGCTAAAGACAATCTGAGCCAACCACTGCTTGCACCTCCTCTCTTCCCAACAACCAAAGTTAGCCTTTCTTCCCCACTCTGAATCTGCTCCTATTGCCCTCCCTTTCTGACCAACCGAGAAAGAAAGAGGCGAGCACTCTGGTTCGCCCAAGCACTGCAAGAAATTAAAATGAAATTCCTTCCTCTCGTGAAAAGGAATCGCATTCCGAGGAGGGGCACAAGAAAATGCTTAGACGCACAGTGCCCCCTGCCCCCAGCAGGGCTGCGTAGTGGCACAGCGAGCCGGAGAGTTGGACATCTGCTTCCCAGCGAGCATCAAAGCCTTGCCCTGCAAAGTCCCATCCAGATGGAACCTCTTAGCAGGGCTCTCCCCTCCTTGCTCTATCCTGTTATCTCTTCCCAAACACAATGCAAGCAAAACTTGGAAACCCATTCATCAGCGGGCATGAACGCGCACCTAAACACACACAATCTCCGACATGGCATCAGATCCCTCCTCTAGAGCTGCCCCGTTGGAAATTCAGCTCAACTGGAGCCGAGCAAGCAAGCGGCCGCAGCGACTGAGAATCCGGATTTTCTTCTTCTTTTGCTACACAGCCGCACCCGGCAACCTGGAGTGGGAAATGGATGGGGCAGAGAGCCACCGCACGGTATCTACATACCCAAAGCATGCAAGACAGGCAGACCCAGGTCATCCTGTCACCAGATCGGCCCTTTGGGAGACTCAGTGCAACGGACAGCATCCCAGCTTATGCTGAACACATCCTCGGGCTGGCCAAAGGGCAGCGGAGGCAGGCAGAGCCCATCGCCGGCACGCCACCAGCAGCGCCTCGGTATGCGCCTCTCCTTCTCCCACCGCAGCCTCTGTGCCTTCCCCTTCCTCGTGTCACTGCCAATTATTCTCTTTTTCACTGCCTCCTCTTGGGTCAACTCCTTCACCTCCTATGGAAAGGGGGAGGGGCGGCGCCTGCAGAGGAGCCCTCTGTTTGTTTCTCCAAACTCCTCCCGCCCAGGCCCCTCCTTGCTAGCCAGCTGCAGAACTTTGCCGCGCTTTTATACACTTTAATGGTTGAAAGGTGTTTCAGCCCCTTCCTCGGGGCGAGGGGGAGAGAAAGAGATTCGACATTTCTCGCATCGCAGCGGGTGCGACAGAGAATCTGGGATCGCTTAAACACCCCTTACGAAAGGGCCTCTAACCTGCGCGCTTAAGAGATTCGAGTGGACATAGAGTCGCATCAGATGAACAGCAGAATTCCTGTGGAGGGAAGTCAAGGATCAGCTGCAGGCAGCTCAAGTATTAAGATACTTCGAGAGCAATATCCAGGATCGACTTCCTCCTGGCAAAGCCAGGGGTCATGTTTGCATTGTGCATATATTTGTACAGTACCTAGCACAATTTTGGCACTAAATAAACAGGTAGCAACAGCAACACCCTGATGCTGGGAACGATGGAAGGCAAAAGGAGAAGGGGACAGCAGAGGTTGAGGTGGCTGGATGGGGTCACTGGGGAGGTGGGTGTGGGCTTGGGTGTACTTCGGGGGATGGTGGAGTACAGGAGAGCCTGGAGGAATGTTGTCTATGGGGTCTCGAAGACAAGCAACAACAGAAGGTTATTTCAAAGGATTTTGCTTGTTTGGTTTCTGGCAAGAATTTTGGCCAGAACCAGCATTCAAACATCGCTGTTAAAGCAAGTATTTCATCATGAATGCAGCTCTCCAGGGGGTAACAAGCAGATGGGAAGTTTTGACCGGATTTCTTTTGATGTTGTTGCAAGTGCAGTTTTTGCAATCCAATCAGCAACATCCAGTTTCAGAATTGGAATTCTGATTGAGTGATTGATTGATTATGCATCTAAAGAGAATTATAGCAAAGTCTAGCTTTTGATTTATTTTCAAGAGATATAAACAGATGCCTAGTTTGTGATTTGTGCAAATATAAAAATGAAAGATGTTATACATTGATAGTTCATTTTCACTATGCATCCTGCATCTGGAGAATGAGGGGTGTGTGCAATCCTTCCTATATAGATAGATAATTTTTCAAGCAGGGAGACACACCCACACTGAAAAAGCAAGTCTAAACAGCCCTCAGTTGCCGCCCTGCATATCACTTGATTCTTAATACCAGCCCTTGTCATGTACAATACTGAACAAAAAGAGCCACCCCAAAATAACATTAACTCCATTGAATGCCTCTGCACAATAGCTACCTCGGGCTGTATGAAAGAGTAAGCCAAGAATGCTGCAGAGCTCAGTCCCAGCTCTGTGTTTCCTGTCTGGAACAGGCTCAGCCCCAAAATCAAGGAGCCCCCAGAGTCCCTCCCTTCTGAGGAGAGGTCTGATATCCCCAGCTGGGATGCAACGGTCCCGTGTTAGGCACAGCTACAAGTCATATTCACTATAGATGACCTCCAGCAGTGGAGGCATTATGCTGGGGGGCAGGGGCAGGAGAGGGCTACTGCACTTATGTTCTGCTGGTAGGATCCCCACAGGGAGCTGGTTGGCCATGGTGGGAAGAGACTTCTGGACAAGGCGCAGGGCTTTGGCCTGATTCAACCTGGTTCTCATGCCTCTGGGCTCTTTCCTGGCTACACTTTCTGACAGGCCTCCAATGAAATCAGGTCACAAAGGCACTGCGGAAGGCGTGCTACTGCCTGGCCTTTAAAATAACACGTCCACAAATGAAGCACTTCCAGCAGCAATAAACTTCTCACCAGAAAGGCAGTGACAGGTCCTGCTCCCACCTTGCCTGCCTAGCCTATGGGGAGGAAATACTTCCAATCTGTCACTCAGAAGTACTGTCAAGTTGCAACATGGAGCCAGGTTCTCTTCAGAGGCCCCATCACTTCTGGAGTGGGCAGGGCTGGCAACTGGAAGCAGCCAATCAGAAACCTACGGTGCCTTATACCAAGTCAGTCTGTGAAGTCCAGTGTGGTCAATGCTAACTGGTGGCAGCTCTCCATGCTTCCAGGGAGGAGCTTCCCACCCTGCTCAGCATAAACCTGGAACCTCCTGCTTGTGAAGGTATGTCATGAGTGGAGCTGAATGGAGCCAGGGGTCAGACTAGATGGCCCGGGAAGCCCCTTCTGACTCACTCTGTTTCTGTGTTTCTAAACAGATGCTGTACCATTGAGCTGTGGCCCAGGTCCTCCTCTACCTGACCAGGAAAAAGATTCTATATTTGCATAAGCCCACCCAACTGAAGCAGGTGAAAGGCTCCACCCACTCCAGGATTTGATCCCCCATTCACTGAGGACTGTAGAGCAGTTTTCTTCAACCTGGTGTTTCGCAGTGGTATCAGGCTGCAATAGCATCATTCCCAGCCCTCACAGCCACAGCCATGCTGGCTAGGGATGATGGACATTGCAGTCTAACACAGCTGTGGAGCACCAGGTTGGGGAGGGCTCTTGCAGGATCATTCTCAAGCCTAGGATTCTAAATCAAGGAGTATGGACTTTGCATAAAGGGAAGCCTTTCCTCTAAGATGTCTCCCCCACCCCGCCCCCCCAAAAAAAAGCTGGAGGCAGGACTGGTGAAGATGTAACTGTGTTGGCACACAAGGCATTTCATTCTCTCTTTCACCCTTGCATGAGTCAAAGTCCTAATTAGGACTTTTATCCCTGCTATAACATTTCAGGTGCACAACCAAGTGTTGCTTTCCCCACTGTGTGATGCAGGTAAGAAAGACTGCAATTGATTAATGAGCGAAATGGGGGTTCCACAGTTTTGTCCAGGCTAGGGCCAATATGTCCTTAAACCCCTTACTACCAAACTCATATTGGTACATCCATTGGTTGGACCCTATCAGCTGATACAGATAACACAGTGAGCCAGCTATCAACAGATGCAACCATGACTTGAGCACAGTTTAGTCTGAGCTGGGAGTTCAGCTCTCAAAGCCTGCTTTTAAAAGCCAGTTTAGTCCTGAAAGAATGTGCTTCTGAATATGTGAAGAGTAATTTTCCATGATCATTGCTAAGTTCAGAGAAATACCACATGTTCAGGATTAGGAAAGCAGAGATCTAAGCACCCAGCTGTAGCTGCAAAGCAGAATTGAGCCCCAGCGTTTCTTCTTTCAAAATTTACCACTGGACTTAAGAAAGCCATCACACATCCATGGGTCTGTAATTCTGTGGAAGAGAAACAACACCATGATCTTAAGCAAGATCTAGAGAAGGGCTGCACTTCCTTTTACTGAGTTCTCCCTGCAACAGACTAGAACCTATACAGATCCCCCAGATCACTCCACAGGGCTCTCTCTAACTATCAGCATCTATTGCAATGCTCCTTCAAATGTCCCAGTAGCCAAACTTCATCTCCTTAACTCAGCAACTCTGGACTCCCCAGGGCAGTGCCCAGAATCACCAGCACCTGCCTGGCTATGCCTTTTTCTGCAAGTGAATGCAACAGTTTTCCCGTCCATCTGTGGGGAAGGCAAAGCTCCTCTGCCAAATAATGGAGGGAATGGATTGTCTTTTGGGGCAATCATGTTTTCAGAGAGGGCAGATCCCTCTGCACATTCAAGAGAATAAAGCACTTTCTCTGTTCACCCAAACAGGGGGCGAAAAAAGTCCCTGTGCTGAATTATAGCAGGAGGATGCCTGGCCTGTGCTTCTTTCCTCCAGCTGTTTTGATAGGCGAGCTTTTTTCTCTCCCTGTGAAAGCAAATAGGGGAAATCACTCCATTCACTTGCATGTGTGGGTGTGAGGAGAAGCTGCTGCTATAGAGAGAAAGCACCCACCCACCTGCCCACACAGGTGCGAGGAGGGGGAAACCCCCAGCATCTTTGTGACTGGTCACCCCATTCTCCATGGCAGCCAATAAGTGGTGGTGCCCTGGGCCTTTTTTAAAAAGTTCAAAGGGAGCCCAAGGGGTCACAAAAATGGCTAGGGATGGCTGCCTGAGTAAATGAATCCTTCTCAGCGTGGTGCCTTGCTCTTAACTCCCACTCCTGCCATTATTGGTGGCCCAGTAAGCCACTGGGTTCCATCATTCTATGATGCAGAAGGAGGCAAGGCTTAGACACCATCAGTCTGCAGAAAAGGGGACTCCTTCCATTTACTGCCTGCTTCATAAAGCAGGACGCTCAAGGAAGAATGCAAGCTTGCTAAAGACAGGAGAGTTTGCCTGTGTGCACACAGAAAGGAAGACAACTAACTGTGTGGCAAAATAGCCTTAATGTGACAAATCTGGAGCAGTGGATTCAGCGACATGGCTCTTTTCTCCATGTTCCTAGCTCAATGCTGACTTTCTTTTGTGTTGGTTTTTCTTAAGTCGGCCGTCGCGGGCACTGCTGGGTCCCGCCAAGCGAGAGGCCTTATTAAGAACAGCTTGGGCCTGGAAGTCTCTTCCCCTTGAACAGCCATGCTTACATTTGGTTCATATTTCCTTTCACCAACACACAGAACTCAGTCCGCATTCGATTTCCAGATTAGACAAGCCTTGGATTCGCAGCAGGGGATGGACTGATGATTGGCAGTTTTGAAAGAAAGCAGTAAATGTGGGGGAGAAAAGAGCAATTATGCTTTCTTTGGAAAAAAAAATCTAAACTAAACAAGAGGGAAGGAGGGAATGTGTGCATTACCTTTTTTCTGTAGATAAAGAGTGCTAGGGACCTCATGCGTTGGTTGACACACAATGCAATAGAAATTGAAGTGCTTCAGCGATACCTGGGCTGCTAAAAAGACTAGCCCTTAAACGGGCATGGGGAGGACTGGCAGCTTATTGACAGAGCTCAAGGGTGGCATGCAGAAAGTTCAGCTTCTATCCAGTTAAAGAGGATCTCAGGACTCAGGACATCTAAGAGCTTGCCTTACCACCCCCGCACACAGTGGCTGCCCTCATCAGGAGATGCCACCTGGTCTACCCTAGCTCAGAAGAAGGCCTTTTGAGTCCTGGTGCCCACTCTCTAGAACTCTGCATCACCACAAATCAGACACGTGCCAACCCTTTGGGGTTTTCAGTGCCAACTGAACCTTTTCCAAGAGGCTTTCCCAGGAAGGTAATCTTGCTTTCTCTATAAAGTGTTCTTTTGTACATCACTTAGAAATTTCTTTAATGCAAGTCATTCATAAACACAACCTTTCTGAAACAGCCAACTGTACTTTTGTTGTTTTTAGGGATGTATGTGTACATCGCCAGAGGCAACACCTTGAAAGAGTCATTACCTCCCATGTCTGAGGGAATACAGAATGCCACCTCTAAGGAGGTGTTTTAATTCTAAAAATGTTATAAAAGTTATTGCTCCATTGGTTGAGCCATCTTATTAGTTAATCAAATCGTGCATTTTAATTGAATTGATCTGTTTGTTTAAACGTCAGAGCCCTTGTTTTCAGACCAGTTCCTTGCTACCTGATGTCATCCAGATGTTTTGGACTTCAGCTTCTATCAGCCCCAGCCAGGAATGAGCAAGAATTGGGAGCTGCAGTCCTGCTTATCTGGAAGGCACCAGACTGGGGAAGGCTGCTTAGACGGAACATATCCAGAACCTAAGACCTAGTGCAAACTGACACTGGAAATCAACAAGTAGGAGAGTATACGTTAAACAGAGGGGTGTTACAGACTCTGGAGAGCAAAGGGGCTCACTGAAGGGGAGGACATGAATGAGTTCCAGTGTTCACTCTAGGAAAGCCAGGTGACACTTGACTGCTCCATGGTCCAGATTAAGGGACATTACCATGGATGTGTCTCCCTGAGTACAAGACAGTGGAGGAGGAGAAAGGGGAAGTGAAAAAACAAAAACAAAATCCACCCAAAACAATATTCTCCCCCACTCCCTAACCTATCAATGCTTCTTAAACCTTTCTGAAAATTAGAGGCAGCAAAACAAGATTAAATATTTTACATTTTGCATCCAAAGCATTTCTGCCTGCCAAGTTTTAAGGTTAAACAGTAGGTTTCAGTCTCTCTCATTCAGCTCTGCTTGTATGTTCCAATTGTAATTGACTTGCAGCTGACATCTTGGCAAGCTTATCCTGCTAATTAACTTGCAGGGGAGCTCTAGACTTTTGTGGTACTGAAGCTCAGCTCATAAAAGGGCACTACTTCTTGGTGCTCATCCTAATTGGTAGTGATATCATTCACTAGATGAAACTGGAGAATTTGCTTTCTGTTCCACCTATGTAAAGATAGGCACTTGCCTATTTCTGAGCCGCCCAGGCTGGGTTTGCTGTCTATAGACTGCAAACCTAGAACACATTCCTCATAACATGCAAGGTTAGTTATTATTTCTACCTCTCCCAAAGGCAATTCTTACTGAGTTAAATTGAGGGATGCTCTAGATACCCTCTATGAATATAGCCCTGCTGTGGACAACCAAACCCTACCTCCACTATGTTATTTCTCCAGGTTGTGAAATAGTTTCTCCCCAGCCTCCCATGAAATGTAACCGCTGTAGAACTATAAGTCTGACATGGTGTTGTCATAAACTGCCATGGACCACTGCTGATCCTCTCTTCCAAAATGCATTTCTAGGTGCGATCTGATATCTGCAACATCTATCACTGACTAATCCACAAGCTACCTGTGTCCTCCAGATATTTCAGGCTGAAACCTCATTGCTGGTGGTCAGGGAATATGGAAATTGTAATCTAAAACATCTAGAGGATTCCAGGTTCACCACACCTGGACTAATTTATGAAGTCTGCAGCATCCATTTTGAGACTGTGTCTGTCTGAACTGCAGGCCTTACAGCCATCGCATCTGATCACTTCTTTGGATTCTTCTAACACTCCCCCCAAAGCCTGTTTCTGTACCATCCAGCCTGACCGAGTTCTGGAGAACTCAAAAGCTTGCACATAGACGTGGAATTTTGCTTGGTCCTAATAAAGGTAGCGTCCAATAGTCGTACTGTAACTTTGCCCCTCACTGGATCAAAATGCTAGAAGGGATCTCAGAACACAGGATTTTCTCAAGTCTCCCTCAGCAGATGCCTCACTTTCCCCAAAAGGTGGAGTTCCACATATTTTCAGTCATAGTCACAATGATGACATTTCATGTGAGTAAAACCCACTGTGAAGATGAAAAATCTTTAACTGTAATTCTCCCACCCTAAAACAAAGCACTGGGTATGTCCCAGGGTGGATGAGCTGAAAAATGCCTCAATATTCCATTGATTTGAGAAAATTTAAAGGAAGTCTCCAGTTACAGCTTCAGAAACTCAGAGGAGACAGCCCTAAGAAGTTTCTGGGTAGAGTCAGAGCTCTTTTTCCTATCCGCTCAAACTAAGCCCTTTTCCCCCTGCTCCCTGCTTCCTTTTCAGTTTACAGCCATGCTATCAAGCAGCCAGCTCATTAAAGTTCTTTATCACCTCATAAGAGCTTTTACTGCTGTTTCCCCTCCTATTTAAAAAAACACACACACACTTTACAAAGTGTTAGCTGTAGCCAATACAGTTCATTGCCCAGCTGATCTCATTACATTTGGGGGGGTGGGGGGGGCGGTGTCCTTCAGTCCCCTGGATCAGGCACACAAGATATTGGAGCAGGAGGGGTGGCAAAGGCCACCAACAATGGTTGCCAGTTTGGAAGCTGGTGCCAGTGCCTTGATCCAAGTCAAAGAGAGGGGATATCTATTTGTGCTGCACCTCATGTACTACTCCTAGGTCAATTCCTCACTATTTTCTTCTTTGCTGCTTTGCAAGAATCCTGTGAGAGTAGCTCAGTACACTTCTTCCCATGTTACAGATGAGGGATTCAATCAAAGGGATAATAGCTTCTCTAAGCATGGCTAAGACAATACTTTAATTAGGGGGCTTCCCACTTAGCTGCAACCGCAACAACCATTCTGGGTGAAAATTATAGAATTATAGGAGTTACAGTCGACCATTTGTCTGGAGGGCTCAAGGTAGGAAAAGCTTTGCTACACCAATGCAGAAGGGCCTAAAATTAGTGTCAATGACAAGTAAATGCACCAAACATTGCATGAGAGCACACAGAAGCAAAGCCATTACAAAATAAGTTGTCACAAGAATGACATGAAACAGAGAAAGTCTAGGAAGGCTACATTTTCTAAATCCTTTCTGTACCAAGTCAAATTAAGAAGTAGGAACTATTTGTGAGCCATGCACATAGCCCAGATATGGGCTATTGTCAAGGCATAGATATCTATTAAATAAATAAATCAGGGAAAACAGTAGGGGGAGGGGAGGGAAGAAATTAATTCTTGCTCCCTCAAGTCCTGTGGTCCTGATCCAAATCTCATGCACCCTGTAACTTCAGCTTGCAAGCAACAATAATAATGGATGGGTTTATTTTACTTATTCATGAAAGACAATTTCTCTTATTTTTATTAAAATGGCAGCTTGCAACATAACAGATAAGATAAAAATACAATACAGATGCAAAATTAATAAACCCAAACACAAATGCATGAAGTTCTGAATAAACTAAGGGCACAAATCTATTATGCAATGCTGGCTGGGGGATGCTGGAACTTGTAAGCCCTTTTTCTGCCTAAACCTGCATAGGATTGCATCTTGCAATGAAGACTTAGCAGGTCAATTCCCTTTCAGAGGCAAGAAAGCTTGCACAGCAAAGGAATATTGTCAACCCTCTGTCAACAGGTAGGGCCAAACATACCCCAATACTTACATAATGCAATTGTTGCAGTCTTACACAACTCTTTGCTCCACATAGTCCTTAGCCATGAAAAAGTGTGCATTGCCACATGGAGTTTCCACACTCGCATCATTAGCTTAGTGTTAAATCTGTTTTTACTCTACAGTGTTTGGGGTTAATTCTCTCCTTATTGGAATGGCTGGGACAACTGAAGAAGCCAGGATGTGTAGATGAAGGGTTAGAAGGACTCCAGTAAATGTTGTATAAAGTTCTTAATGACTTATGTCTGTAGATGGTTGTGTCAGGCACCAGTTGAATGCCAAAGGTTTACAAAACACATTTAGAAAACCCAAATCTTTATATATGCACCTCAGTTCCAGCTAGGACTGCCCTTGTGGAACAGCAACAAGTGCCATCTTTCAGCTCCTGGATATGCTTTTGGTATGTCTAGAACCTGTATAGAGAGGGGTTGTAGCTCAGGGGTTCAATCCCAGGCATTGGCAGGGAGGGCTAGGAAGGAATCCTGCCTGAAAACATGGAGAGCGGCTGCCAGCCTGTGCCAGCAACACTGGACTAGATGGACTGAGGTATTCACTCAATATAACATGGCTCCCTATGTTCCTGTTCCTGAAACAATGGCTCCCTCGAAGCTCCAAGTGCATATTCACTCCTGAACTGGGGAAACAGACATTTCAACAATTGCACTGGATGCTAATTCACATCTAAATCATTTACTGTGGTGACCTACAAATAGGCCCCATGCTCTATTTTAGTCCTCTATTTTGGAGAGCTAGCAAAGAACAGTCCTCATTTGAAGGTGCTCTCTGTTGAAAGATCTGTCCAGTCCAAACCCAGTGTGGAGTCCAAGAATCCAAGGTGTCTATCAACCATGCCTGGACATCAGATGGAGCAGGCACAGAGCATAGCTGATCAGTCTCATCCAATAAGGTGTGAACTGTCCTGTATTTCTTTTATAGTTATTTCTATCAATTGGAATACATGCATTGGGTTCCGCTCTCTTTTCTAGCAAAGAATAAACAAGGACCCTTCACAGATTCCTTAGGGAATCTTTTCCTCAGATTTTGCAACATCCAAACTATCAGCGGGAAGGCAGAACTGAAATTTACCACCTAGGAAGGATGAAAGATCAGGAAGGGTGCTTGGAGAGGGAATCCTGAAGAGGCATCGCAATTCTGGAAACTCTCTTGGGGAGGCAAGATGCTGCTGTGCAGAGCCCAGTTTTGTAGATTTTTCCCTCCCCTTTTTTGTTTAGGAAAGCACTAAATAG
This sequence comes from Varanus komodoensis, assembly GCF_004798865.1. NCBI lineage: Eukaryota > Metazoa > Chordata > Lepidosauria > Squamata > Varanidae > Varanus > Varanus komodoensis. The sequence continues at coordinate 4,105,436 of NW_025335798.1, read as the reverse complement.
CAAGTTGGTTTTGTTGGAATTCTGCTTGCAACTCATTTTATGGACTTTATGATCTGCGCTTTAGAAAAATATTGGGTATGTATTTGAAGTAATTGGTAATTCTTGTATTTTACATGAAGTTGTTTCTTGTAAAACTCATTTTGTTTATCACTTATATGGAGCCCTAAACTCCTGAAGGTGAGTAGGATGGAAACATAACAAATATGGAACGAGCTGGAGAGAGAGAGAGAGAGAGAGAGAGAGAGAGAGAGAGAGAGAGAGA
>NW_025335798.1:3867812-4105074 GCF_004798865.1 Varanus komodoensis | reverse complement strand
GAGAGAGAGAGAGAGAGAGAGAGAGAGAGAGAGAGAGAGAGAGAGATTTTGCCACTTCCCTTGGCAAGACTCCAACCATGCAAAGGAGGGAGATTACCATATTTCATCACTGGAGGGTAGGAGAAATGCTAACTGAAAAACTGAGGCTTGTTTAGCTCAACACACAAATATACAGTCCTTTTTATCAAGCAAAACCAGGTCTAGGCCCTAATGAAGATTTCAGATCGTAGACTTCATTACACTCCGGGCATCAAAAGGAGCTGACCCATCCAGTCAGACCCCCTTGCTGAGCCAGGAGGCTATCTGGGCCCCCTCATCAATCTCCACTCACTCTCTAATTACCTTTAACGACAGCCCAGGTGTCCTGTTGTAAGGGCCAAGGAGCCAGCTAGACCACTTCACAGTTGCCTGCCTGCTCTATAAATCTTCACCAGCATAATGGATCCATCCAGGCTGCCCTTCTGAGAGGAAGGGTCAAGCTGCACAGGGGGCAGGGGCTGTAGTTCATTAGCATGATTCAGGGAATCATTAAGAGGTGTAATGGAGGGAACTGAAGATTAGTCATTATTACATTCCCCACCACCACCACCACCAGGAATGACTGCTGCCACATAGCAACCAAGGGGCTGGGGAAGACACTAGCGCTGGGCCATTGAATTCCCCCTTGCATGGGAACTCTGCCCTTTTCACCCCTTGCTGCCAGTCCCCTTACCGAGCTCAGACTACATCCTTTGCTTCAGCACATGCGTCTCAGTGCCTATGTGGAGTGGTATATCAAGCCGCTTAACAACACACACACACATCACAAACAGTGAGGTAGGAAGACAAGCCTTCCTTTTAACACAGGGACTACCCAACATAGTCAATCTACAGTAGTCCCGCTGTGTTCCCTAATCTTACAGTAACGAGTCTGTAGGAGTTGCTTTCCCTTTTAAGTAGAGCTGGCTGAGGAGTGCTTGGGTGAGAGCCTCAACAGTCGTCCTCCGCCAGCAAGCTGGCCTTCCTCACCACCAATAGTGTCAGCAGCTGCTACTATTGCACATTATCTTTCTCAGTACCACCATTGTCTGGGCCAAAATGAGAGGTAGGTGAACATGCAGGGGGCCACTGTGAAAAGGAGTCAGTCTTTGCCAAGCTAGTACCCTCCAGATGTATGGGCTTCAGTTTCCATCATGCCAAACAGTAGGGCCAATGGAATCCTGGGAGTTGTAGTCCAAACCTTCTTGAGGGTACCAGGTTGGGAAAGGTTACTTTGGACCTAGGGTTGAGCTTCTCTGTGCAAAGAAAACTCTCATTCTTCCCTGTTATCTAAGTTAAATCTGAATGCATTTTCTCAACCTAGGTTATTCTGGCTCTAGGAAAAATACAAAATGTTACAGAAATGCATGGCTGACACCAAGCCACATCTCCTTGGCAAGAGCTAGTAAAAGCATGCCATATGTAAATGGGCACTATCCTGAGGTTCAGTCTGCCTTACATTCCACTCCATCTCCCATCTAGTTTACTCTGACTCATATCTACAGTTCATATTAATTTTTGCAGTGCATCCATTTCTAACAGGTTTCAGCAGACCTCCCTGTGTGCTTACCTGAGTTTCATCCTTGGTGAAAGGGTAGGACAGAGATCTAACAGATGTGTTTGTAATCATTCTCCTCCATCTTGGTACCTCTGCTGACCAGGCATCGTGAAAGTTGTAGTTCAAAATTAAGTGAAATCCGTCTTCCTCCCACCCCACCCCTGAGGTGCACCATCTGCTTCAGAAGCAAAAGAAATGCAGCTGATAGATAGAGGACCAGCAAGTCCATTTTAAGGGCTGGGGAAAGGCCCTTATTGCTCTGTGTCAGGCTCAGCTCCAGTGCCAAATATGAGGCAAATCTAATAGCACATCAGTACAGGAGCAAAAAGTAAAACCAAGTTCTATCAGTCCAACAAAGCGGGAAAAGTGACTGAGCAGGCAAAGGTCAGGAACTCGGGCTTACCAGTGAAGAAAATCAGTTCCAAGGGAAGGATCTGAGGCACGACCAAGATCAAAAGCAGGCCAACTCAAACATAGTCCAAAGCACAGAACCTAACAGGAACCCAAGGATAAGCACAACACAGAAGGCTGATCAAGAAGAAAGGGTTCAAGCAACTAGTACGTAGAAAGCCAGTGTTCCAGAAGCTAGGAAGTTCTGATGGAAAGTTTATTAGACATTCAGAGCTTCCAGAGTCCCTGCCAAGGTGCAGCTCCACTGAACACCACTGCAGCAGGAATATTATCCCAGGGCAAGATCTCCCGACTAAGCTTTTACTTACAAGAAGTCCCATTGCTGTGGATCTTGAGGAACATCCCTCACCCCTGAGTAGCAGCCTGTGCATTCCACTGCTCGTTTGTTTGCAGGCTGGGTGTTGCTCAGCCTCCTCCACTGACACTGTGGATGGTGTGTGCTTCTCAGTCAGGGGCCACCACCGTTGAAAGGGCCAGTGCCACCTCCCTACAGTTGGTGGAGGGCCCTGGGCTGGCACTAGCATAGTCTTCAGGATGTGCAGTGCCAGGCTGTTCATCCAAAGAATCATCCTGGCCTAGATCTGGGTCAGACGTGTCACCAGCACACAACGTCCTTTCCAAAATTGACTTTTGATAAAGCTTCTTCCTGTAGCATTCTATATTCCTGATTTTCCCTATTGCTCTTCTCCTCACCTTTCTAATCAAGTGTGTCTATTTTCACAAGAAGGCAGCCAGATCTGTATACGGGATCCAAGGTAAGAAAGAACCATTGTTGTGCTTGTTCCTGCAGAGCGGGGCTCTGGGATTTCTTCCCTCCTCCCCTATTATTCTCTTCTCTAATTGTCCCTCAAATTCTGTTTTACATTTTTGACAGCAGCCATGTATCACTGCAGTATTTCCAGGCAGCGGTCCATGGCACTGCCAAGGTCTCCTCTCGCAGCTTCGCTGGACACTGCTCACTCCACAAAAGACAGAGCCTGTGCAATCGTCCATATTCCTTGCCTGTCACCCCATTTCTCAGGATGTTGGGTCCCCCGCACTCCTTTGGCCGTCGGCTCTAGGTCTCTGCATCACATCTCAGTGTTCTGCCCTGGGGTCAGCCTCTGCGTTCATGAGGACTTGATCGAAGTTTGGCGAGGGAAAGCAGGGCTTTTCAATCATTTTTGTTTGGCTCCCATCTGCTGTGACAGGACTCACAGAGTAGGAGGCATTCTGGTTGGATTTTGCCCACAGAAACATCTGCACAACTAATTCTGCTCTCACAATTGACCTGCACTGAAATAGCATTCCCTGGGGCTGCACACAAATCCCTTACAAGCCTGGTTAGAAAAGAGAGCAAAATCCAGCTGCCCAACCTAGTCATGGGATTATGGGATCTGTAGTCAAACATATCAGGGAGGCAGCAGGTTGGGCAAGGCTGCTATTAGGCATTAAGATTCTAGAGCTGTGTTTATTCTTCACCCCACCCATCCCATTCTTCCCTAGTCTTTGATCTTCTGGAGCCCAACCCCTCAGCCCTTCGGAAAATGAATTAAACCAGAGTAAATCAATGTCCACCTTAACAAAGAGCACTCCTCTTCACTCCACATCTTATTTAATCAGAAGAAAAGTGAGACTAGGAGAAATGGCAGATAGCATCACAGACAAACTATTAAGCTGCCAATAGCCAAAAGATTAATGCACAGGCTTTTTCGTTTTGTTTTGTTTTTTGAAAGACTTCTTGCAAAGATCTCATTTAGTGGGGAAAAAAGTTTCCCAGACAAACAGCCATGAAGACATGCAATTTCCTGCCTTAATTAAAAGGTTTGGGCGTGGGGAGCAGGAGCGGGGGAGAAAGAGAGAGAAGTGTCCATGTGCTTTCACTGATGGTCCAGCAGGACCAGTAAACAGCTGGTCCCAAAGTCTCAGTGCCAGCCTGGATCCAGTGTCCAAAATGCCATTTGGTGGGGTCTTAAGAAAGCCACCTTCACTAGTATAGGGTTAATGAAACCTTCTTGTTTTCATAAGCGTAACTCTTTCCCTTTCTTGTAATAATTCCCTCTTCACTTTTTATGAGCATATAAAATAATTCGCAAGATTAGACTCATGAACATTCATTGATATCCTGTTGTTTCTTTAAGACTAAATATGGCCTGTGCAACTATTAAGTGGGGACTATTGTTTAATGCAAGGAAGACTTCATCTGTGAGCACACGGCAAAGCGAAGCGCACTGCCAGCCTGCCTGCGCACACAGATACGCACGTGCAGTCACCAGCAGTCTCGTCCCGCACGAACAGCGAGGGGCGCAGCCAACAAAACGCCTGGCAGTCCACACAGTAGCACACATTTAACTTGCTCTTAAGGTAGAACTGCACTGAACGAGGAAGAGAGGACAACAGTTTGGATTTCTGGACAGAAACCCGAGATGTAGCTTTCCATGAATGCGGCATTATTACGAGACCTGGAAATGCCTACAGAACAGGGTGCAGAACAGAGTTCACCAGAAGACTGGAGCTCACTCTGAAGAAGCCCTCAGGGCCTGCATTCCAGTGATGGGTGGAGCCAAAGGCAAAAGGGGTGGGCCCAAAAATGCATCCCCTCCATCATGCTGTAGCTTAAAGGTACAAGCTGATGCAAGTTTAGACAGAAAGGACAGTTTAGGCTGGGGCATGCTGGGAGGTGTAAGCCTTTCTTCTGCCTAAATCTGCACAGAATTGCATTCGAGACCTCACACTGCCAGTGCAAAGTCTTAGGAGAGGCCTTTTAAAATAGACTGGAGAGGGGAACTGCATAAGAGTTCGGAAACCACCCAGTGACAGGTGTTCAGGGGGCAAGGGTGAGCCAGAGGAAAGAGGAACCCCAGAGGCCCAGATCTGGCCCCTCGGCTCTCCAGCCCTGGTATAAAACTTCACTAGGACCTGGACGATGACGATGACACCGATGCCATCATTGCATTGATATCCCACCTTATGTGCTCTTGTAAGGAACCTGGTAGCTCACGTAGTTCCATTTTACCACCAGCAGCAGCAGCCCCCAGAAGGCAGGCTGGGCTGAGAGTCTATGACTGGCCCAAAGTCATCCAGTGAACTCCATGGTCAAGTCAGGGTGACGCTTAGGAACATAGAAAACTGTCTTACAGCTATTGGTCCATCTTGGTCAATATTCCTTCCAGCTTTTCCTCATTCTCTGTACTAATTTAGGGTACTTCCAGACAGAGAGCTACTGCTAGGAAATCACTGTGCAGCCCTTCCAAATTGTTTTCCTTAACAGATTTTCTGTGTTGAGGGGAAAAGAAGATGGAAGAGGTGGTGAGAAAACACAGGAGGATTACAAAAGGATTAAAACAGCATCTAGATCTGGCACTGCCCAGCCCCCCTAAAATTCTCTAGCTGGAGTTGGGAGCTTGTCTCATCTGGAAGCACCTCTCTAACAGCCCTCTATTCAATACGTGTCAGCAGCCAAGCTAAAGGCCTGAAGAAATAAGTAGGACTAAGGTTGAAAGAAGAGGGACCGGAATGACAGAATGGAACATTATACGGAGGCTTCATCTAGCTCTTCTCTGGTTTCTGTCCAGTACTCTGCTGCAGGCATGAGGGCTAGAAACATACCTAAAAGGAAAACAGACTAGTTCGATCTTTTCCAACCCAACCCACTAAAACCTGTGTGTCATGGTCAAACTCTGCATAATGCAGTGAGACCGTGACCAACATAAATTTCTAGACCCCCTTGTAAATAACTCTTTCTTCCTCAGCCAGAGCCATTCGCTTATATTGTATTCTCATTTCTGTAAGTCATCCATAAAGATATTATTCCAGCCTCTTGGACTCTTCCAGTCAGATGGTGACTGTCCAGGTTGCTGTGATTTATTCTCCATCCCATGCTTTTTTCCCCTACCAGAGCTCAGTAATTCATACCATGTATACCTCCTGCCGCCTTGCAGAGCAAGGCCATAAACTAGGCCTCCTTGCAGGCAGCTGGCATGAATGCCGCTCTGCAGCGAAAGCTTGCCTTGAATAATGTTGCTGGAATGTCCCCCAATGGTCTACATCTTTGGGCAATTACACAGATATACATACACGCATGCATGCTATGCAAGGGGGGTTTGTGTCCTTTTTTCTTTTTGCCGAGTGCTGGAGATTTCTTCCAGATGACTCCAAGACATTAATGAGTGTGAGTCAGAAACAGGAATTCCAGTCACTAGCGTATTTCACCTCTGTGTACAAGCAACCCATGTGAGGGGAATTTCCATTCCATTTCCCTCTTCTCCCCAAAATTGTCAGGAAAGAATTTTATTAACTAGGCATTTAAAGGCTCTCAAATGGGAATGAAAATTTTATCCCCCCCCCCATCCACTCAAGCAAAATAAACCTTCTACATAATTGCCTTCACCCAGAAAAAAACCTATTTCTGTGTCATGCACATGTGTCTTGTCTCCTGCTTATTGGATGGCTTTCCACTGTGCATTGTGAAATAATTTTTACCAGCTGATCCGCCCCACCCTTGCTAAACAGCAGCAAACCTATCAGCCCATGCAGGCAATCCTACCACACAAGAAATTAAAATCACGATCTCTAGTCTGTACAAGACTGACCGCAAGTATTACTCATCCCAAAAAAGCAACAAAAAGCTGGATTTTGCATACACAAAGCACTGCTTCCCATACGCATCACACCACCCTAAGAAACACAAGTTGAACATGGAGTGTTTCATTTACTAGAACAGACTACTCCAGCCTACTGCAACCCAAAGCCTTCCACATGTGTTGCATTACAATAACTATCATCTCCAGTCAGCATTCCCACGGGTAATTAAACCATTATGTCATCTGACTCAAATTCCACTGATTGCAATAAGTCTACTCTTAATGAGTCTACCCTTAAGTATCCCAGAACTGGGCTGCAGCCCATTGAATCGAATCTGTGTTTTCATTTTCCAAAGAGCAAGTCCCACCCAAGGGGGGACATTTGGTTTGAAAGTCTCACTGGGCTAGGTCCTAGGAAAACAAGACAAGGATAGTTAAAAGTTAAGGCATGCTTGTGTGGGGATAAGCAATCCTTGCCTTGCATTGAGGGACACCCCCCCCCCCAAAATAATCCAAGGCAAAATTAAAGAATCCAGAAGAGCTGGCTTGGCAGTAAGTGCTGTGAAAAGGCCTAGTTCTGTGCTTAGGACAAACAAAAGGCCTCCCATTCCCAGTGATGATCATAAACTGAACATGACCCAACAGTGTGATGTAGCTGCTAAAAGACCTAATGCAACCTTAGGCTACATTGACAGAAGTTTCCAGAGGAGGTTTTTATTGTGTCATATAACCCTGCCTCATTCATAAATTTTTATTGAGGAGTCAACAAGATGTCAACTTCTACACATAAAATTTCTGTGTTTTTCCTACCACATATTCTGTCTGTTCTTTTGGGGCAGAAAAGTTCTTAAGGAAAGAAAGATGAAATAGATGCACAATAGTTTCAAACTGGTAGCACTAGAAGCCCTCTTTCCAGAAGCAGACCATAAGAAGTAATAATGCCACTGTGTTCTGTGCTGTTGGCCTGCATCTGGAGTACTATAATAGAAGTATTCCTACCAAATCACAAGTAGTAGTCGTTCCCCCATACTCCTCACTAGTCAGACCTCATCTGGAATACTGTGTCTGGTTCTGGGCACCAAGATTTAAGAAAAAAGCAGGAAAAATTGGAAAGGGTCCAGAGGAGGGCAACAAAAATGGTTCAAGGTTTGGAAACTCTGCCCTCTGAGGAAAGGCTGAGAAAACTTTGTTCAGTTAATAATCTGGCTTCTGTCATATATTTTGAGGTGTCTGCCCAAGACCTAAAAGAGAAGTTCCCTCCCCAGGTGACCTAATCACTTAAGGTTACTACCCAGGGTAAAGAGCAAATAAAGGCCTCAGTGGAGATGAAGGACTATTACAGGCAGGCTACAGCAGAGCACTGGGAGAAACACTCTTATGGCAAGAGTTGCTCGATGGAGGAGCTGACTCTCTCGAGAGGCGGTGAGCTGACCTGCGCTGAAGACTCCACCACTGAGCTGGGTGTTGGATGTGATGGCCTCCCAGATCCTATCCAACTGTAGAATGTTATGACTCTATAACTTTCAGAGATGGAGGTGGAAGTATGGAGAGTCAGATGTCCTAGTAGGTGAGGAAAGCCTTCATCGTAGCAGAAGGCTGCAAGGGGGAGATGTGGGGGAACGAAGCACACCCCTCCTTCTAAAGCACGTGCTGCTGCTACACATAGTCAGCCTGAGAGACCACTGAGTGTGCTTTTCAAAAATTCAGTTGACACCCTTTTGCTCTGCCATGACACCGGCACCTCTAGCAGCTTTGTGTAATGAGCAGGTGATACTTTCCACATCGCCTCATCACCTGGGGAAAATTGCATGAGAGGTAGCAATGCAGGGGCTGCACATATTAAAGACAAAGGAACACTTGTAAGAGGGGTAACCGCCCTCCTCTGAAAGAAAGCTGACTGCCTGCATATGGAAAGAAGCTACGTGAGGGTTGGTCCCTTTAAGATGCTGATTGCACACCCACATTTGGCTTCACAGAACTTGGCCTGATGGTTTTCTTAGCCTCACACTGTTTTTAGCAGCTGCAGCTGTTTTGGCGCAATTCTGAGTATTGTTCAAATACAAGCATGAGGATGCCTATTAATATTTTACACTTCCCACTGCATGGGAGGAGAGGACTTTGTACATTTCTTTGCTTGGGATTCCCATCTAATTTCCAGCTGTAAATTAAAAACACAAGGATAGGGAGGCCAGGTATCCTACTTTACAGAGGGCAGTTCCTTTATTTGCAGGATTCTCCAGAATGAATCCTATTTAAGACAAAGAACCATAAGAAGAAAGAAAATGGCAGGATGGGAAGCTTGAAGTTGCCCGCTAAGTGTTATCAGCTGGCCAGTGCAGTATGAACCATCACACAAGTTACCTGGGCACAGTCTTGCCTTCTGTGGTCTGGTGCAGTGTGTTTCTATGGGCATTATAAAAATTATATCTAGATTTCTATATATACCTATAAAATAGCATATGCAAATCTGTGTCTTTGGAAATCCAGAATGGCCATCCAAAGGAGAAAGGAAGGAATTCTTGGTGACTGGTGGAGGAGCTACTCTGGAGCTTCTGGAATGGTTCATCTTTCCTCGACCCTTTTCAGTCCACCTTCTGGCATGATTAAGGAACCAGGACAGCCTTGGCCATTTTGGTAGACTATTTTATCTTAAGGCAGTCAGAGAAAGCTTGCCAGTGGAGTCTTGCTTGACCATTCTGCTGCCTTTGATGCTGTGGCATCACAGTACCTGGAACATAGGACCAGCTTCCTCCAAAGGAGCTGCTGCATGTGCTTCATTCAGAACCTAAGGACTTCTTTGGGGCGCAGTTGCCCAGTGAGATTTGGTGGACATCTATAAGGAACAAGAACCTTCTTAGTGGCGGCACTGCTTTGTGAAGCTTGGTTACTACAGAAGTTTGCCTGGAGCAACCATTTACTTTTGAGAGGCATGTGGCTAAATACCTGGCTTTCAAAGATAGCTTTTAGCTGATGGTGGCTTCATTTACAGTCTCCACCATAACTGCTAATGTTGTATTGTAATTTGCTGCTGCTGTGAAACGTGTTTTGATTTTCCTGTGCTTTTCCTGTTTATACATGCAGTTGTATATGCTATATTATCTCTTTCATTGATTTTATGTTATGAAATGGTCTGGGTTGTCTTTGAATAAAGAAAAGTGAGATACAATTTTTAATGTTAATAAATATGACTTTGGATGTGTTTGCAAGGCTTGGGGTTGCACTGGTTTTGCACCTTTTGTCGAAGTGATCCCGAAATTCATAACTGGAGATGCCTACTCTGTTCCCCAGGAGCTGCAGAGCAGGCTTATACAGAAGTAATTTTTCCCATATTGCTTGGCATCACAGAGAGGTCACATAGAGCTTTAGAGATGGGTGTCATCAATGTCCTGAAGACACCTAAATGTTCTTCTAAATCTTTGTCTGCAGGCTATGGTTAGGTAGATGATGTTAGCAGGATCAGGGTGAATCAAGGCAAGATGGATACAGTGCTTACTGAGAGGTCCAAAACTTTTTCTTCTTGTAGCAGGTATCTGGTGGGCATCCTCCTCAATCCACTGCTACTGTTGGAGAATTAACTGGTAGCAATGGCTATATCTGATATGTTGGTTGCACCTTTTCTTTGCAGATTGCATCTCTTTATGGAGGTAAAACAACTTGAGACAGTCAGCCATAACTTGTAACTTCAAGAATTGACTCCCATAACAGTTTGTTTCTGGAGTTACCCTCAGAAATGGTTTAGAAGGTAGAGCTAGTGTTGGATGCCACAACCCACTTATTCATTGACGCTACCATCAGAAATGCATTCAACCAGTTCTGCACCAGTCACACTTCCTGGTGAGCTTCCAATTTCACTTGAAAGTGCAGGGTGTCACCTTTCTGCTACTTCAGATTCTATGACCAGAGCACCTTTCCTCAGATGACTCCACTCATCTTCATTGTAAGCTACACTAGAAGTATGTACCCTTCATGAGGTTAGTGTCAGTGGTCTGATTTCTGAAAGTGTGACACACCTTATGGATGGTCCCCTGTCATGTGAAGAATTTCCTCACCTTGCTGAGTGTCAGTAGTCCAGAGCTGGCAAGGGAACTCTACAATTATGGGGATGGTTCACAAGACAGCCAGAGCAACATGTTACAGGATATGTGGGGAAGGGTCATAGCTCAGTAACAGAGCGCCAGTTTTGTATGGAGAAGGTTGTGGGTTCAACCAAGACAATTCGATTTAAGAGGATCAGGTAGCAGGTGATGGGATAGACCCTTCGTTGAAACCCTGAAGAGTATGGCAATTGTCGGGTGCATCTCTTTTTTACAGCTAGGGCCACAGTCCCTTGCAGAAAATGTGTTGGGAGCAGCATAAAGTAGTCCCAACTTTCAAAAGCTTTTTAAGCATGTCTCATCCTCTTCCTTCATACTATCTTAACCAACAGTAAAATCTTCTTTTGTCCTAACATTTATTTATTTCAATGTGTTATTTTATATTGTTTGTACATTGTGTGACATATACATTGTAATGTGAACTGCTGTGGGATTAAATAGTATGGATACATTACAAATAAACAAGCAGAGTCCCTTGATGCATTTTATAGATGGCCCCTAGGGAGGAGTCATAGGGTAAATGTATGGTACTGTAAGCCGCCCCGAGGCCTTGTTGCGATGGGGGAGGCATAGAAATGTTTTAAATAAATAAATAAATGGAGATTGCAGAAAGGTGCCAGCAAAATGATCAAGGGGCTGGAGCAACTGGCCTATGGGCAAAGGATGGACCATCCAGGACTATTTAGCTTAGGAAGAGAAGAGTAGATAAAGCTGTACAAAAGTTTGCATGGTGTGGAGAAAGTTGAGCTCTTGTAATTCTGGAACTGAAGTCATGGTATGAAGCTGAATGTTGGGAGATTTAGGTCAGATAAACATAAGACCTCCTTCACGCAGCCTGCAGTTAAACTATGGCATTCACTTCCACAAGATGTAGTGATTGTCACCCATTAGAATGGCTTTAAAAGGGGATTAGACAAATTCTTATAAATGGTTATAAGATGGTTATATACTGTCTCAATAAACCCCTTGCAAACCAGCTAATGGAGAACACATATGGGAAGGCAGCCCTCTTCTCCTCTTCAGAGCTTCCATGGGCAGCTGCTGGGGCAATGTATGAACAGCGTGCTGGACTAGATGGGCCTTTGCTCTGATTCAGCAGGGCTCTTCTTATGTTTTTATGGAAGCACAGGACCATTTTCCACATCTAAGGCAACAGCTGTGCCTCATTCATGAAATATTGCAAGGGTTCTGGACTGGCTGCCATCTTCCATTTATAAAAGATGGAAAAAATGGGGGAGCACAGACTTCCTTACAAAAGAAAATCAGAGAGGGGAAAGACAGGCCAGATGCATGGCAGCTTTTGGTAGCACCAAGAGGTCATCTGTTGAATAGCACCTCTAATCATCTTTACTTTCCAAAATTATTCTGCAAAGGGCCAGTCTAAACCCTCAGTCTGTCTGCATTGACCCAAGAGCCACTGCACTGACAACCTAAAGGCAGTTCCTGTGTTTTGAATAGACTAGAGCAAGGACCGCTGCTGTGCAATGAAACTGAGAATTATGGCTCATAATAGGCAAAGCTCTAGAAACCCTTGATAGGGAAAGGAGCTTGGCAGCCATTCAGCACGGATCTGTAAAAACAGATCCTGCCAGATGAGCTTTATGGAAGTCTGTGATAAGGTCTCAAGGTGGCTAGACAGAGGGGATGTGGAGGATGTGGTTTACCTGGATTTCAGCAAGGTCTTTGACAAAGTGTCATATGATATCCTGGTCAAGAAACTGTTGAGCTTTGGGATAGATTGATGCACTGTATGATGGACTAGGGCATGGTTGATGGACTGCAAGCAGAGGGTGACTATCAACGGGGAATCATCAGGATGGCAGCAGGTGATGAGTGAAGTTCCCCATGGCTCATTTCTGGGACCAATTCAGTTCAACCCTTTTATCAGTGACCTGGAGGAGAGAATAAGCAGTCTGCTGACCAAATTCGTGGACAATACCAAAGTGGGGGTGGTGGCCACAATTGAGGAGCAGGTAATCCAGATCCAGAAGGATCTGGACAGGCTGTGGAAGTGGGTGGGGGACAACAGGATGGCGTTTAATGGAGATAAGTGCAAGGTCTTGCACTTGGGGCACAGGAATAGGTGTCACAGGTACAGGATGGGGGACAAGTGGCTGGAGAGCAGCCCTTGTGAAGGGGATCTTGGGGTACTTGTTGATGGCAGGCTGAACATGAGCCACAAGTTGTCCACCCCTGCTAATGAGATGGGCAATCGGGTAGGTAAACATGGGATTATCAGGGTTTATCATGGAGAGCCAGTGTGGTGTTGTGGTTAAGAGGGCTGGACTCAGGAGCTCTGAGCTGTAGTATCCAATCAGCCATGGAGCTCACTGGCTGACTCTGGGCCAGATTCTCAGCCCAGCCTACCTCACAGGGCTGGTGTCGTGAAGATAAGATTGTCAGGAGGAGGATTATGTAAGCAGCCTTGAGTTCCTTGAAAGGAAAAAAAGGTGGGATATAAATATAATAAATAAAATCAGATTTTCCATAGGCCTTCTGTTGCTTCCCTTAAAATATTACATTTCTTGTCATTCAGTCCCCAGTCATTTATATACAGAATAGAACTGGTCTTTGCTACGTAACATCCCAGAATGACGGGTGCAGCGGTTCTTGTGGAATAGGAGGCTTTACATTGCTGTAAGCAGGGCAGCTATTCGTTTCCTTCCCCTTCCCTTTTCACATATGTATGGCTTATGGCAATTTCTATAAAAATATCATATGTCAGAGGGCTGGGTACTTGGAACATTTCCATAAGATAGGTGTGGCGGACAAGGAGCCATGATGACTTTTTGTGTCCTGCTTAATTTGGCAGCAAAGTGACAGAAAGTGCAATTGGACAGTGGCTGATGATGGATGTGGCTCATACAATGGCAGACACAGAAGAACTTGAACATCCAACCTTTTTCAAGCAAGCAACCAATGCTGTGCCCTTTGGCGTCCCACAGACTTCACAAAAACTCTTTGGAAGCTGCAGTCCTATTGCAGTCCCACCGCCACATTCCCTATGGCAGATGCTTGCAAGCATCTGCCTCAGGGAATATAAGATTGTGCTCTGTGAGCATCCAGTGCAGGACGTGAGATGTGGCGATAGTCATCTCTGCTGTGCCTTGCACCCTACCTTCCCCGGACGGCTATTTTCTCCCATCTAGATCGAGTGCCAGGAAGCAGGAGGGAATGGGAAGGAGGCTAGGGCGCTAACTGGAATCGGGATGTAACTGCACAGCCTTTCTTCCGCAACCCGAAAGGCCCTCTTTCCCTCCTCTGAGACCCAGTTACAACCTTGGAAGTGCAATTCTTTCTGGGTTGGCTGCAAGGGGTGGGGCAGGGACCCTCAAGAAGCCTACAGGCCTCCCGGTTGATGATTGGAGGCCCTGGAAATGTGCACCCTTAAAGCTCCCACTGCTGGAGGAGAGAGTGAGCAAAGGGCATTGGACATGGAAACGGTTCTGTGGTACTTTCTTTCAATAGCCCCCCCCCCCACAATCCACAGTGACTGGAAGCCAACGCCTCCAGCTGCACAACTGCACACTATCTTCTCCCCTATCATTTTTCGTGAATGAAGTGCTTGAGGAAAATATAGTTTTGTAAACATAGTTTGAGTCGGTGTCCCTTCAAATTCAAATTGCTAGCAAAGCTTCCGGAGGGTTGAGATTTGTAGTCTCACTGCTTTGGAGGATGCCTCCTTGCATCTAGGCATCTCCTGGATCATCTCAGTTTGGTTGGGAATTCAGCCAAAACCAAAGCACAGGAGGATATACAAACCTCCTACGTTTCTCCTGTGAGAAACTGGGAGAGCGACCTGCTTTGTCTATTGAGATCACTGTCCTTGGGCTGCATTCATTCCATTTGTAGTCTTAGGAAGACTAAAAAGACCCAGAAGTCCACTGGGGAAGAGCCATACTTCATAGCTGACCGAATGCCTTGCACACAGTAGGTCCCTGGTCCAATAAGTGACGCCTTCAGGTAGCACCTGAAGGACTGAGGACTTCGGAAGCTGCCTGGCTTTGAATCAGAGCTCTGGTCCTCCTGGTCCAGTATTGTTGGCACAGACTAGCAGCAATTCTCCAGGGTTGCAGGTGGAGTGCTTTCGTAGAGACTGAAACTGGTACCTTCCTCATACAAAGCATTTACTTTGCCACCAAGCTGTGGAAGCTCGCATGGAATTCCTTGGGGAACCTGGTGTCGAGATAGCTGGTCTTTCCCACCGGGGGTACTCTCTGCCCTTCACACAAAGAAAAGGGGAGGACGGGGGAAAGTCTGTCACTACAGAGAAGCCCAAGGGTAAAAAACAAGGATGAGGCCTGAGTGCCATGGCCTCTAACTGGTAAAGGGGGAGGGGGGGTGGCAGGGCTCAAGGAATACCTGCCTCTTCATGCAGCTAGACTTGATTCTAGAGCACAATGGAGAAACAGCTGCTAAGGAGAGCAAGTGGAATCCATGTGGAAGCTCCCAGGAACTGTGGTGGCCATTTCCTGCCCTTGGCATTGCTTCCTTTGGAAAGGAAGCCGATGCAGGAAGGGGAGGGGACAATGTGTCAAGGCGGACATGAGAATGGGCTTCGGATAGAAAGGATGCTGGTGTTCTTGGAAGGTTCGCTATTCCCAGGGATGCTAAATCAGAGGTAAGTGTGCACAGGCATACACGGGTGACATCAATTAATTCCAGTTTTTACTTAGTACAGTCTAAAACAGACAGGTTCATGACTCTGTTTCTTGGACAGCTGCATTCATCACACCTTCCAAAATGTGGGGTTTAATGGAGTATTAGTTTGATTCATCCTCTGCAAAAGGGTGCGGGACTGATATCCCCACGGAAAGCCAGGCACGGCGCCTGTTATGGAGACGGGCTGTACATTTCATATAATTGTTTCAAAGCACATCCTGGCCCAGGCCCAAAGACACCTGCGAGCAACACGATGTAAGCAACAGCTGCACACACAGCAAAGCAGGGAGGCTGATGCTGGAAATGGGCGAGATCATTACTCTTGGCGCACTTTCCAAGGCCAGGATGGCACTGACTCATCAGATGAGGACAATGAAGACGGGAGATGGGGGTGTGGGAGTCAAGGGAGCAAACGAGGGGGAAACTGCCTCGGGGCTATCCCCAGATTCTCAGACAGAGCACAGGAACAGGCAGGGCTTGGAAGAGAAGGGAGGGATAAAGGATCGGTGGAAGACAAGCCCATGTCCTGTTCGGCCCTGACCCCATGATGCAGCACCAGGATGAGAGAGCTGACCAGCTGGTGGGTCTGCACAGAGCTCAGGGGCTTGCCCTTCTCAAGAGGAACCCACCCAGAGGGGTGGAGCCCAGCATTACTGAAAAGGAGGGTTTTCGGAAGTAATTCCTCATTTGGGCTCAGCTAACCATTCTGCTCCCGCACAGAGACTGGCCTTTCAGTTTCTGTAACTTATTAGCACAGTAGAATACCAGTTTGCAAAGAGTCTGTTTCTGAATGCTTGAAATAAATATGGAGAATCCTAGCTCCTGACTGCTAAGCACTCCCATCCACATTGCAGGGTGGATGAGAGAGTGGACCCCCAGCCTGGGGTGATGCGCACTGTGCAGAGATGATGAGGATGAATAAATTAGGAACCTTTCTTCATGACATTGTCAATTGGCTTTTAAAGTGGGACATCTACTTTCGGTTGCATTGCAGGCCTGAGATCTAAGCCCTAAACGAGGATCATTTCTTTTTCTGCTACATCTTCTTCCAAGGGGCACTGTGGCAGCACAGCACAGCACAAGTACACAAGAAGAAATTGCAATTTCTTGGATTTTGTAATTAAGTACAGTTTCTTCCCTTCTCTTATTAAACAAACAAACTGAAAGTCCTGGACATGAGCAGAATTAGAGGATCACAACATTGCCTAAAGAAACAGCATGCAGCCATGAGTAGGGAATGGCAAGGGCATGATAAATGCCTCATGTAGAGAAACAGGAGCTCATGCAAATGGCACCGCTTTGCATGCGTGCTGGCCGGCATTTCCGCCTGCAGTGGCATCCAGAGCTGACAGCCACATGCAACGGTCTGATGGCCCCTGTCCATTCCGTCCAGATTTGCGGGTGGAGAACAGCTCCTACTGCCCACTGATGGCACCGGCTGGACAAGAATGCCCGTGTGTGTTTGCTTTTAATCAGGCCATTTCAGCACTCTAGGCAAGGTGCAATTTTGGCACACACAACCACCGATGTAACTGCTGCTAATTTCTGGACTTCATGAGATGAGTGTATGGAGAAAACACAAATTTCCGGAGATATTGATATCTTCTATATATAATTTCTTTCTTTAGCGTTGCTGCATTTATCAGTGTCACAGTACTGTGCAGTGCTTTGATACTGTGTTTGAAACAAGTATTTGTTTTCTTTAAGCCAGCAGACTTCCATCCGCTCAGATCCAAGACCCCCTCTGATTCTCAGCCTGCCACACCGGACCCACTCTCGTATTTTCATTTTTTGTTAGGATGGAGGCAAGGGAGAGCCTACACAGCCACATAAAAACACTTCTTTGGACACACATTCTCCTGTTCCACAAAGGGCCCCCACTGCGTTCCAGTTCTTCATCAACAGTGCACCCCACAAAATTAGTGCACGCCTTGGCCCAGCTTGCCGCCTCTCAAAGCAAGGAAGCATCTGTGCTTTAAATGGCATTCAGCTGCAGCCTGGACAGACCAATGCAGCATTTTCCTTCACTGTGTGCCAAGCCTTGCCTGGCCACACTTTTTGCCGCCTGCTGGGGGTTGTTTGGCTCTCCAGGCCTCTCCGTGCCCTTTGCCTGCACCCTAGAAATGGGCTTGCTTTTAATGGACTCCTAGTCTTACACAAGCTCTTCCAACCCCATGGAATCAAAGGGTTAAAAGGCGCCACAGCGGCCATCACCCCTTTCCACGAGGCAAGATCATCCAGGCAACAGTCAAAGTCCCCTGTCTATATGGCTGCATAATCAGAGGGCAGGTACATCCCATAATGGTACTAGCCAAGCATAAGATCCCAGGAGCCTCAAGCTATAAGCCATATGCTACAGAAGCAAGCCAGGGCAAAGGAAGATAAAGTGAATCTCCGCAAAACAGGATGAACACTCTTTGCATCCAGGTAAATCTAGCCTGAAAAAGAAAAGGCGACTGCTCCTGCACCCGTTGACACGCTCCTTCCCCCGGCTGAGGGGGCGACCTGGCAGGTTACCTGCTGGTTCGCTTGTTCTGCTCCCTTTGTGACATTTGTCATCTGGCAGTAAGAGGAATGGTTTCATCATCACTTTGCTCAGGTTTCAAGGTGTAAGCAGGCAGCCTCGAGCTCCAGGGGGAATATCTCACCCACTCAGGGCAACGTGTCTGGACAGCAGAGATTGTGACCTTGGAGAAAGAGGTGAGGAAGGGGAGGATGGAGGAGAAGTGCTGGAGGGAAATGCTGAATGGGGGAAGCCTCCACGAGAATCATCCTGAGGAAAGCGGCCCTCTTGCAGAGCGAGGTGGCTGTACAGCGCCACTAAACAAGAGGCTCTCATGGGGCCTGTATGCTGTCGGCGGACAAACAGTGTCACTTATGCAAATCTACTCTGCTCTGCTTCTTAATTAAAAGCCAGTGAAAGTGACAAGGTAAACATTGTCCCTCCCACTCCCCTGCCTCCACCCCTGGAGGAGATCCCAGGCACACAGCCAAATGAGCACCCAATTATTGACTGTCATGCAGGCAGAGATCACATAAGCAAAGATACCTGTTCCAAGGAGGGTATCAAAGCCAAGTTGTGATGCTAATCCTGTCTGGCAGCTGATTCATGGAGGAAAATGCAACAGGAGGTTTCAGCAATGTTAAGCTGGGAGAAATGGGGGCAAGGGACTGGGCAAGGCACAAGGGCCACAGGTTGCTCAATTCATCTCCATCCACTGAGAAATAATGGAAGACTTGCAAGGCATGTCCTCTTCTTGAGCATACTATAATGGCCTACCAACTTCTTAGTTTGTGCAGTAAGAATAGCCCTATAAAGGGGTCACAGAGCCAAATCTCATCAGCTTGCAGGCCAAATCTGACTCAGCCCTGATCTCACCTAGCCTTCCATAGTTCCCCCAAAGGGCACAGTCCCTTCCCCAGGCTTCACCCCATTTCTGAGACCACCAATCATTTGGGGCTTTCCTGATTTCTGTGTAGTTTCCCACCTCCATTTTAAAAGGTTGAAATGTCTCTCCATCTTACAGCATGACTCACAGCAAAATCTTTTAATATAAGTTGGCATTTTTATTTTTATTTTTTTAAGAAGTAATTTTGGTCCTGCCCCTTTTGCCACCCAGTATTGAATGTGGACCCAGGAAAGCTTCTCTGAAATGGAACTCAGTCCTTGGAATTCAGCTCCTGCAATATAAAGACCAATTACCTCCCTAAGTTTCTGTGCCCATCACTTCCCACTACAACCACTACTGCATAAAGCCTACTACAGCCTTCCCCAACCTGATGCCCTCCAGGTAACTGGGACTACATCTTCCTTCATCCCCAGCCAACTGCCCATGCTGGCCAAGGAATTGTAGTCTAATACATTCTGGAAGGTTGGAGCAAGCTGATTTACTGCATGTCAGCATGCTAGTGGTTCATCTCATCTCAAGTCTTACTGTGTTTATCCCTCCAAGAAGTTGTGCTACACAATGTTGTTTACAATTAGCTTGTGTGAAATAAGTGTTGCCCAGATTACTTTGAAAACCCAAGCTCCTTGCAAGAAGTAAATTAATACAACTTATCAAAATATTGTTTATAATTGTCTTGGGCTATGTACAGATAGACATCATTTCACCAGTGGGGAAATGTAGAAATGCACTCCAAGTGATCTCTAGGATCAAGTTCCGATGAATCTGTTTTCAGGCTCCGCACAATGCTGACTGGCTTGCATCTGTGTTGCCATGGCTGACCCCTTTCCTTACAATAGGAGTTTTCATTTTAATATGGTGACCAGACATTTAGTTGAATGGATGAACTTGCTGCATGGGACCAGTCACCAGGTTGGGAGAGTCCTCAGCAAAGTACCAAATGGTGAACCTCCTCTTTCATTGGAGAATCTTCCATAGGCTTACCTGGCTACAACAGGGCTCTAGTTACCTTCAGGTAGCCGGGTATCATCCAGCTAACAACAGAACATTGGGAATTACGGGAAATGGCAGCTTTGCCTAGACTTAGCCAACCTGTACTCATCAGAGCAGAAGACAAAGAAGAAGAAGACAATGAAGAAGGAGGAACAGAGGAAGATTCTTTAATATATCCTGCCAGGATACTGAGATCCCAATCTTGGGGTGCTACATGTTGAGGCCAAGCCTCAAGATACACCTTAAAAAGAAACAGGCAGACAAGCCACTGGGCATATGTGAGGTGTCCATCATTTGCCTGAGAAGGTGAGTGAGATAACCTTGCTCTCTGCAAGGGGAAAAAGGTACTGTTTTCAGACAAACACTTAGAAACTAAAGCTGCTTTACACAATACTCAGAGGAGCATTCCTGTGCAAGTACTTTTGTCATGAAACTACAACTGACTTAGAGCAGCCCATATCCAATGTGTTTCTAAAAGCTGCAGGTAGTATTTTTCTGGAGGAGGTGAAACTCTGCATCAGGGCAAGGCAGCAGTACGCATCCTAATGAGCCCAGCAACACATCTGTGTGAACGTGTTCTGCTCCCTGGGCTGCAGACAGGGTGGGCTGCTGCTGACGGGAGTGTGCTTATTTGCCTCATCAGGGGCGCTGCTGATGAGGCAAAATCCAATCCCTCCTGAGTTGTGTGAAATCACACAGGCAATGAGGAACTCAGAAAGAAAGAGCAGAGTAAGACATGCTGTGGTCAAGATCAAGGATGGCCACCAGCAGGATCATTGTATCATCCATGATTCATGGTACAATGGCTGCATGCAGCATCTAACTGCCCAAGTCCCTCACCTGAGCACAAGTGTGAGTTACAGGAGCATTTTTGTCAATGGAAATCTGAACATAAATGATCCCCAACCTTCAGCTACCCAGTGGCCCAAGGGTTTTTGTTCTAGCAGGATCATCCAAACTTTCATTTCTAAAGCAAGATATGTCCGTTGAGTCTAAAGCAAGTGTGGAAAACATCTGTGGGTTCTCCCGATGTTGTTGGACTGCAATACCCATCAGCATACTGATGGTCCGTGATGGTGGGCTCCCCAGCCCTGACTTAAGGGGATGGAAAGAGCATTGTTCCTAAACTGCATTACCTGGCACCTGCGTGGAGCTAGCCCAGGCCACCATTGCATGGAGAGACCAGAACACTACAACCCAACCAAACACATGGATGACTGAAGAAAGCTGTAACAGGATCCCCCCACCCCCGACACACACACCCCTAAACATGTACAGGATTGTGCTTTTACTGTATTTGTGAAGAAACAGGCTTTTGCAAGATAAAAGTCAAGTCATTAAATTTTATTTCAATGACTCAAGGAGTTAATAGAAAAACAGAAAACATTGTGCCTTTTACTCAAGGCCTGAGGCAAAATGAGAGATACACTGCTGATACGGCGAGCTGATGGACTGGCAGGTTCCAGAGGGGAATGAAGACAGGTTTCTGCCCTGTTATATGGGAAGGCTGGATTGAAACTGGTGCCACATGAATAGAGAAAGACTGAACATCCCAAGGGTGCCTGTTGGTCCTAAGTTCGAACAGGGGTGGGGTTATGGAACATTGGCCATGCCAAAGCGGATTGACT
This sequence comes from Varanus komodoensis, assembly GCF_004798865.1. NCBI lineage: Eukaryota > Metazoa > Chordata > Lepidosauria > Squamata > Varanidae > Varanus > Varanus komodoensis. Next base: position 4,083,741 of record NW_025335798.1, on the reverse strand, counting down.
TTGATAGACTGGGGCTTCTAATAGAGATAAAAGTAACCACACAGAAGCCCTGTTTTTAAAGTAAGAACAGAGACCTTGCTTACAAAGTAACAGCAATGCCAAACAATAAACTTTTCTGTTTTACTCCATTTTAAGAAAATACTGCACATCTTTGCTTACTTTCCTTGTGACTCTGATCTGTCTCAAGCCTAATGACCAGCTACATTAGGAGCAGGGTATCTCTTCAGTCAAAAGAGGGGTCCTTCCATATCTGGCATTAGCACCTACTAGAGTAGAGAGTCCTATCTAGGGCCATGTTCATCACAGCGGTACCTTAACCTTTTTGCTTTTTGCACATACTTTGAAACTAAAGTGTGTCTGTGTGTGTGTGTGTGTAAAGAGGTGACCTATTTTCCTTAGCTTTCCTCTCCAACATAAAATATAAGGTCAGTGCAGTTAAGGAAAGGGAGTTCTAAGTTATGTTCTACCTTCTCAACTCCTTCTCTGGGGTTTCAAAGACGGGCACACAGGAGTTGGTGTTGCATCTCACCAAACTGACATGGAATTCATCTGTAAGTCACCACATTCAAGGATCCTACTCTTAGTGTATTCCCTGCATACTTACTATTCAATGCCTATGCAGTTTTCACGAACTTGGGTGCTGTGGGCGATTGCAATTTTCCATCACACCCACTGCTGCTGCACTTCCACCAACAGAGCATTTAGGATTATTGCATGTGCTGGGTTTCCCAGAAGTTAAAAGCGTAAGAACTGTCCTGGATCAGATCAAGCACCATCTGTCTTTAAGAAACTCACAAATAAGACATGAGTACGATAGCACCCTCCTTTGGTTGTTCCCAGCACCTAGCATCCATGGGCATACTGCCTCTGATCCTGGAAGCAGCAAAAATCCATGCAAAATCATCCATATTGGTGGCCATCACACACCCTGCAGTGGATTCCATAGATTAATTATGTGCTATGTAAATAAGCATGTTCCACCTGTCCTGAATCTCCCTCTAATCCACTGCATGTAGTGACCTCCACAGGGTTCAGGTATTATGGGAGAGAGATAGAAACTTCTCCCTACTTTCTCCACACCATGCTAAGCTGATATGCTTTCCTCGCAGGAGGGTTGTTCCAGCCCTTTATCATTTTAGTTGCCATTTTCTGCACTATTTACGACTCTACCATATCCTTTGTTAGATGGGATGGAGCAGGAGTAGTCCAACTATATGGAGTAGTCCAAGTGTGGTTGCACCATAGACAATGTATAAGGACAGTATGATATTGGTAGTTGTATTTTCAGTTCCTTTCCTAATTATGTCAGACATGGAATTTGCCTGTTTCATAGAGTTGTGGTCAATGCCAGCAAGCCTGATGAGGTATGATGGGAGAAAATGGCCAGAGGTTCCCTGCCCTGATCTATGGGGAGGCTTCACGCTTGTTTTGTATACAAAGGCTTAGTGAAGATATACTTTTTTCTGGCCCAGTGGTCTCACAAGTTCCCCTCTCCTCTCTCCCATCAAATTTACCCCATACTTCCCCTTTTCAGATTTCCTGTGATTTGCACTAGGTCTGTATGAAGATGAACACCAACCATGATTAACTTTAAACCAGGATGAAACCAGGCTAAGAAACTGGTTTATGAACTACAGATGGGTGAATTCCACAACCTCATTAAGAATCTGCCCTGATAAAATGACTTAACTTAAAATCTAAACATATTCATTTTAATTTGTTCATCAGTCCAAGGGGGAGCCCCCATGGTGCTCCTGATGACACAAGTGGGAGCACAAGTAGAAGTCTCCGTGCCACCAACACCTGCCACAAATCGCCCCTTCCACTGTGAAAGTGATTGTTGCCAAGGTGACGGCACCACAAGGAGAAGGCATGCAGCCACAAGCACAGCATTTAACTCGCTTTAGGGCACGATTCTGATTCTTTCCCAATGTAATATACATAGTCTTGCCCATAGCCCAAACCACCACAACCTAGCATCATCCACATGCATTGGACTACAAGACCCATAATCTCCAGACGGCATAGGCAGCTGGGAGGATCATAGGAGCTGCAACACAACATAGGTCCCTCAGAGTGTATGGGAGTTGTAGTAGTCCAACCCAGTTAGGAGGGGAATGGGAGTTGTAGTCCAGCATATCTGGAGGAAATCAAGCTGGGGAGCGCTGCCATACCCACTACATACCTGCGAAACTGAATAAGATGTGAAGTGAGGACAGAATAACATCCTCCCTATTTTGTTACATTACAAAACAAACTTCAGAAGGGGAATCTGAAATGGAGATGAAGGGCTTAATGCTTTCCCTCCCCACAATTTCCATCCATATCTCACTTCTCCCAAAAATTGTCCCCCCACTTCCCCAGTTCTCAACTTGAGACTCACCCTGCTGAAACCCAGTACCCACCTGTGAAACAGGAGTTGAACCGAAGAAGTGCAGTGATGAGAATAGGTTACACTCAAGTCACAGAGCTTTTCCACGCCAAATTTCCCCTCCCAAAGCAGCTTTCCCATCACAAAGGCACCTGATGGGGTTTGTTCCACAAGTATGGGTACAATGCACAGTTTGGGCCTTGAGATGTTTTCATCTAAGCAGTTGTACAGGATTGTAGACTGAGCGCTACACACACACACACACCCCTCTGCAGGCCAGCTAGATGTTACCTATATCCCATGTATCAACAGCTTGACAGTTGCTTCTTTTAGGAAAAGATAACCACAAGAGTGAGCAAGGAAAGGAATAAAAGGGAAAAGGTCCTTAACTTTTTCCTCCTCAGTGTTTTCCAACTGCAAACTCCTTCCTCCGCATCCTGCAGGAGATACTCCCAGTAGATTCTCCCTCCACAGGTTACTAGGCAGGCATGTGCTCTTACAGACATGCCTCTGGAAACCTGCACCAGATGCTGGCGTTTGGCTAGTGGGTGAGCTGCAGCAGAAGAGGAGAACTTTCCCTCCTACTTCCCCACATCTCCATTCCAGGTTGCACACTGACACTGTACATTTGACATGTGCTCACATGTAGCTTGGCTCTCAGAGTGGTTCCTTCTGCAGTCATGCTCTTGCGAATGTACATCCAGCACTGACCACAGGTCTGTATTACTATTGCTATTAATTATAATAATAATTGCTTGTCTCTGCCACCCCAGAGCAGATGCCTCTCCCTGCTCTCCTCTTCCACGTGGGTGACAGCTGGACAACAATGCAATCCACCAAGCAGTGCAAGAGAGGTGCCAAGCCAGTTCAAAGCATTGACCTGGAGGAGGGGGGACGCCTTGATATAGCATCCTTACAACAGTCCCAAACTGCCTCACTGGCTTGCCTTTTCGGATCAGGCCTGTGGAGGGCTGTGTGGGGTCGGAACCAGCCCTCCTGAGTTAAGGCAAAAAACCCAAGGGCTCACTGGGCTGCAGTCCTTCATTCTATTCCAGGCAAGGGGTAGGCAATCCAGTGCCCTCCAGATGTTTTGTACTCTGATTCCCAGCAGTCCCAGCCAGCATAGCCAAGGGTCAGAATTATGGGCATTGTAGTCCAAAATATCCGGATGGTCATGAATTGCCCAAGCCTGGTCTACATCCGAGATTGGACAGTCCCATCCCAGCCCACTGCCACAAAGAGAGCTGCTTGGCAGTTCCGAGGTTCCATCCCTGGCTTCTCCAAAAAGGGGCGTTGAGAAAGAAACCCACCCTACACCCTGGGGATCCATTGACAGTCTGTGTTGATAATACCAGGCCTGACAAACCCAGGTGGCTCCAGGGTCTATCTACCTCAATGTGAGGCAGCATCTCCTCTTCCTAAATGTCACTGTGCTGTGCAGCATCCCCTTCAGGGAGTCAGAAAAAGCAAGAGCAAGAGCTGCAGGGGGAAAGGGCCGGAGCCCCTGGCTGCTGTTGGCTCGTGAGTCTGTGCAGTTCCTCTGCACTGGAACTAATTTGGCTGCGCTGTGCATTCTCCAGCTAGCCAGCTGGCAAGTCCCTGTTCAGAGCAACTTCTCGCATCAATGGCAAAGCTGCCCTTTCCCCCACATCTCTCAGGGCATCTGTTTGGCTGCAGCAGATCTGCTGGTGGTCAGACACACACACACTGTGCAAGCAAGCAGCCCACTCTGGGAAAGCCACTGCAGCTAGTACAAGCTTCGCGGCAGAGATAGACTTGGCCCCTAAACTCCCTGCTAAGCCAGCAGGGTAGGGAAGCGCTAATCATCATAGCGAAAGAGGCAGAGCAGGGCTGCGAAGTGCCCCTGGTGGTGCAAGGCAACAGCTTCATTCACTCGGAACAAGCCACTCTGCTAAAGGACCCTGCAAGGGCGAAGAGAAGGAGAGGAGCAGGCTGTGCCTGCTGCCAGGGTCTCTACTCACTGAAGCGCTGCTTGGCAAAAGGAGCTGCACCTCCCCATGGTGTCCTGAGCCACTTGGCTCAGAAAACAAGGATTCTCCTCTGAGCCCCTTGCTCTGGTGTAGTGGGGAGAGCACCCAGGTCAATGCCCAGCATCTCCAAGATGGGCTAGGAAAGAATGCTGGAGAGCGGCTGCCAGTCAGTGCTGACAACAGTGAGCTAAACGGACCAAGGGTCTGATGCTGACTCCCTGTGTCCCTGGCACAGTTCTTACCGCTTCCTTCTCTCATGATGCTCTCCTCAGTCCTAATCCACAGCTTGATCGCCCAGCCTATCAGGGCTCACTAGAGATCAGAAGTCAGGTTAGCCCAGTCGGCAGCCCTGTCTGGGTATGGAGGCTTATGCTTAAACTCTGTGTTGCCTTTTCCATTCGAAGTTATGCTGCCATCACTAACTGTGGGATTCCAGCTGGCCCCTCTCACATCCACCCTCCGCCCAACAGCCTCTGCAGACCACCATCAACCTCTGCCTTCGTTCTAAATCATATCTCAGCTGGAATCCCACAGTCTGAGTGTGCAGATCCCTACTACTTCAGGAACATCAAGAGAGTTCCCTTTGCCTCTCTCCATTCTTCCTGTTGCCAGTTCAGCAACCAAAAGGGCATATACACAAGTAAAGGAAGAGTAGCAACCATATAGAGCAGGCTTCCCCAACTAGTGGCCGTCCAGATTCTTTGGACTACAACTCCCAGCATTCCAGACCATTTGGGATGCTAGCTGTGGCTGATGGAAGTTGACGTCCAAAACATCTGGAAGCAGGGAAGGGTGACGTCGTTGCTATCAGCTTTCATGATTGGTCCCTAACCCTGCAGGAACACATGCACGCAGGGCTTTGATGGGATTGGCCTGCACATAACAGGAGGCAGCTGTGGGACCCGTGCAGCTGACAAGACACTGCCCATGTGATCCTTACAGACCAGTCCTGCACATATAGACTCAGAAGCATGTCCCTCTCTCTTCCGTGGAGCTTGCCCCAGGAAATCTGCACAGAACTGCTTCCTGGCTGGTATACTAAGAATTTGTGTCACGCTGCAGTGGACACAGTGCTGTACCAGGGAAGCCTAAATCCAGATCCCAACTCTGCCCCAGGCTAACTGGGTGACCTTGTGCTGATCACTGCCTCACAATCTAATCTGCCTCACAGGAAGGTTGTGAGAGTAGAATGAAATAACACAGTGCACACTCTCCTCCTCTTTCGGAAGCCTGACATGGAGGGAAGCAAAACAGCAGGAAATGCAAATGATGGTCTGCCTGATCAAATGCCAGTGACAAAATATCAACACCACAAGTATAATTTGTAGGGAAAGAAATTAACGTTAAAAGTAGTTAAAGAGGTAATATCCTGCTCCTGGATTGTTCAAAGAGGTTAACTATGCTGCAGGAGGGATTATTTTCCACTGACCCTACTTTTTGACCTAGCACACATTTTAATGAATGTTAAATGTTGGGCTTTTATTTTTAAAGATAACAAAATTATAAAGATGAGGAAATGTTTCCTTTATATCCCCATTGATGACCTAGGTACTGTCCAGGGGGTATTTGTGGGATACACCGCACATGTTAGTACCAAAGACTCACTGAAAAGAAGGGGAATCCCATTCCCCAACCACAAAGTATTGTTCTCTATTGGAAAAGTGTGATTCCCCAATAATATATCTGTTCACTGGGGGAAAGATGTTTCAATTGCCCACACAACCATTTTTTAATTGCACAGCAAATTGTCTTTTATAACAAGCATGCCTTTGTGTAAGGCTCCACAACTGCATTGCATTGTAAATGTGGAATCTGGAGTTCTACACAAACTTTTTATCCTGAGAATATCCAGTTTTATTTTTTTAAGGGTTTCTAGGCCTTAAGACTACAAAGACAGGCTCGAGGATGCTTCAGCAATGGCTGGTAAAAATTCAGGAACTTGATGGATGCGCCAAATGAAACAATGGCTCCCATATAAGCTAAGTGAAATGATCAATAGCCAGCAGATCGCATGCCTCCTTTCCACAGAAAACTCCTGTCTACACCTTCATTAAGAAAAGGGTAGCATTCACACTAACCATTCAAGCGAACCAGTTCCTCTGTTTAGCCAGGACCTGGAAGCAGGAGCTGTATTTAATCAACTGTACCCATTGTTAACCTATGTCCCATTCACTGGATATAACCTCAGAATCTGAAGCTGACTAACAAACCTGGTTAAAAGGAAGGCCGGGTGACCATAGCCATGGTTAGCATGAGTGCAGACATATTCAGCAATCCTAGTTCAGGCAAGGAAACAGAATGGAGCAGGGCTGCAGGGCAAGAGCACAGGCTGCCACAGCTTTCTCTGTCTTCATGAGAAAAGCCTAACTTGACTGTGATGAAGAGCTACAGCAACCCAGAGCTGGATTTCAAGTCTTTGGAGGCAAGGATCTCCCCTGGACTTAGCATGAATTATGCAAAACCAGCATGAATGTGCCTATTTGCTTAACTTATCCAAGTCACAGAATGCAGCTCTTCTTGGGACAGAAGTTGGGGTTTGCTGCTGCAGAACCTTGATTTTCTTTTACTGCAGAGTATATACAGGCTTGGTTGTAGATTTATGATGCAGTCTGACCCTGTTATTGTTTCACATCCATTTGTCCATTAACCACAACGGACCCTGTTCCTGCAAGAATCCTGCCCTTGTTTTCCCTGGCTTCTTCCTGCTCAGTCTGGTCTATCAATCTTTGGGCTTCTATTAGCCTTGAATTACAGGATAACTTGGTGGAGAGCACTTCTGAGAAATGCTTTCAAATGGCTGCAAAAGCAGAAGATGCTCTGGAAGCAGGAAGAGCCTTAAGGTCCAAAATGCCCTTAAGGCTCTTCCTAAGTTTCTGGTCTGCATCAGACAAACTTAACATGAAAGGTTCTGCAGGAGAAGCCAGGATCCTGACTTCCACCCCACACAGATTAAGCTCTGTAGCAGAGTAGGTTGCAAATCTACTCCATGATGAGAAACTTGGGGATCTGAAGGGTCCAACATGGACTACTGAGAATTGTCACTTTTTGTACCCTTCCATGATCCAAGTGCTGAAATTCTTGAGGGAGAAAAGAGGAAGAAACTGATGTCCACCTATCCTAACCCAAATTAGGAACCAGAAGAGGACATGCCAAAGAAGAAAAGAGCGCTGAAAGGGTGAGGGGAGCAGAAAATGGCAAAATTGCTTGCTGACTCTGATTTTTTCTTTTTCTGCAGAGCTTTGGGGAGAACTCATATCAAAGAGATTCTTCCCCCTCTGTGCTCTTTTGATATATTTCCCTACCAAGAGGTGTATGAAGCTTTACACTGGATATCCTTTTCCCAAAACAGAGAGACTTCTGCCATTCCATCACTGACTGCTTTCAAACAGATCCCTTAAATGTGACCCTGGTATCAGGCTCTTCTCCAAGAACTCGGGGACTTAAGAAACAAACAGACCTGCCCCAGCTCCTTACAGGTGCAGACATCAATGTCTGCCGCTGGGATACCCCACTTGGAAAGTGAGTCACTGCTGTCATGTGCCCTCCCCTGCTGGCCCTGTGTAGATACAGGGAATTTGGTCAGGCTGGTATGGAGTGGATTAGGAACACGATGCCTACTGTGATTTACTGGAGCCTTTGGCATGCAGGAATGACGTTGAACAGCAGCCACCCCAGGAGCCTGCTAGCCATTTGTTCCTCCCTCTGCAATCCTGCCCCCACCTGTTAAACACCTACCTGGGCAATGGAGGCTTTACAATTTTCCATTTGTTCGAAGCCTTCCAGACAATGCAGCAGCAAGCTCCCAATAGCAGCATCCTTTCTGGTCCCCTGCTGGTGACATTCCCAGAGGGAACCAGAAAGGCAGCTCCAGAATATCAGAAGCATTCCAGCATTGGGATCATCAAAGTGTGGAGGAGAGGAGGCAAGGCCTCAGAACAGTACTCAGAGCATCCCTCTGGATGTCCATCCAGCATGCGAATCAGAATCGGACAAGAGTATCTTTGCCAGTAGTCCTGGTATGCCTGTGTTGCTGCTGAGGCTCCAGCATCCCCAGCCTGGTGCCCTCCAGATGTATCAAAGTGTAGCTCCCATCACTGGTACATCTGGAGGGCACCAGGTTGGGGCAAGAGCAATACCTGACATGCTATGGCAGTGGAGGACAAAGGGGGTGAGGTGTGTGTGTGGGGGGGGGGGCAAATCCCTTTTCTGAATTTAGCACATGGAGCTGCATGCACGATTGTGTCAGCACATCTAGGACCCAAGGCATGTTGCATACTTGGGTGAGCTGGGTGTGCAAAGCCCAGGCGCACTGGGAAGTGTGTGTGTGAGAGAGAGGACGCACAAAGCACGGGGGTGGCATGCAAAGAGAAGAAGCAGGGGACGGTGTGCGGCACTTAGCGTGTGCTCGTCACAAGGAGCATGTCCCGCTAGAAGCGGCGGGGCGCAAGCCCACGAGCAGGCTTCTGCAGTCAGTGTGCCAGTGGGCATGTCAGCTGGGGGTGTGTAAGTGCGTGCGCGACGGATCTTGTGGCGCCGCTTCTGCCGGTGAAACGGCCAAGTGTGTTTCGTGGGGAAGGAATAGGGTTGTTCCTCGGGGGCGAGTGCCGAGGGACCCCTCCGCTTGCGCGGTGCGCGGGGGCAGCGGCGGGCGGTTTTCACGCCCGAGGGCGCCCCCGGCCCGGGCGCTCGACCTGCACGCGCGCGCGCGGCTTCCCCGAGGTGACCCCGGCCCGCCCCCGCCCCGGCCCCCTTACCTCCCGGTGCAGGCAGAACCGCAGGGGCAGGAGGCACGAGAAGAAGTATTTTCCCCAGCGGATGAGGGAAGCGAAGCACCAGCTCAGGCGCGTCATCGCTGCTCCTGCGCCGCCGCCGCCGCCGCCGCCGGGCGAGGGATCCCGCTTCGCCCCGAAGTGGGAGTCCCCGCTCGCTCTCCAGCTCCCGGAGCGGTGGCGTGCCGGTGGCGCTTGGGGCGCGGCGGGAGGGAGACGCGGCGGGGGAGGCGGGCGACACCTGGGCTGGTGCAGCCGCGGCGCGTCCCTCTCGCTGCCTGGATCCCAGCCTCTGCAGAGCCCCGCGCGCCGCGGCGCCTTCCCCTGGTCCGGCGGCGGCGGCGGCGGCGGAGGAGGAGGAGGAGGAGAGCGACGGGGAGGGGGTTCTGCGGACCCTCCGGACGGAGGGGCGGCGATGACGTCCAGATGGATCCCCGCAGCACTGACCCGCCGCCGCGCGCGGCTTCCCGACCTGCTGAGCGCTGGCGGCGGCGGCGACACCCCCCCTCCTCCTCCTCTTCCTCCTCCTCCTTCGTCCCCCCACCCCCGGCAGCGGCAAGGCGGTCTCTCCAGCCCCGCAGTGCGCGTGTAGGCGCAGGAAGACTCTGCGCGCTGGATCACATCCCGCCCGCTCGCCCGAGCCGGAGTGTGTTTGTTGGACTGGGGGAGAGGGAGAGGCGCACGTGCCGCGACCGGGACCGGGACCGGGACCGGGACTGGACCTCCCCTCACGCCCAGTCGAGCCGCGAAGGACAGCCAGAGTTCGCCCGCTTGCATCGGGGGAGAGGCTTGCCCGCCGTCCCCCTCCCCCTCCCCCTCCCCATCGCATTAACCCTAATCGATCCTGAGAGTCGCTCGGCCTTCCCGTCGTGCTGCCCTAATCGATAATCGACACCTCCCTCTCGGCCGGCTGACGAGCCACAATAATGAGCGAGCGAGCGAGCGAGCACACACTCGCAACCTCTCGCCCCATCCTCCAGCTGCTCTGCTTGCCAAGGATCCAGCTTGCATCTTTCCTCCTCCTCCATCAAATCGTTTTTGCCAAGGGCTAATCGACCCCCTTAGCAAGGCGCCCCTTGGCGAGCGGGGCGCGATTTTCTCTGCCAACGGTCAGCAACGCATCACGGGGAACAGCTGCGGGGCCGACATTCTCCTGATTGTATCGCAATCATAATTAAACAGACAGAGCATCTCCACCCGCTGCCGGCCCCTTACTCAGCCTTGAGGTCTTAAGGGCATGACTGAGGGGCGCTTGTTGGGAAAGCGAAAACGTTCCCTCTTCATTTAGTGGGATGCGATAGGAGCCCCTGTGTCTGCAAAGCCAATGAAGTGAGGCATGGTACCTAAACAAACAACATTAAATGAAATGAGGAACTTCACATTTGAGGAACTCAATTCCCAGGGAAATGGAGTCAAGTCCTACCAGTGCAGAAGGCCAGTGGGAGACTGTGTCTGTCAAGCAGCCCATTTAGTTGAGGCTAAGTCAGATAAAATGCAGAAAATTTGCATAGTACTGTTTGCATCCACACAAGGTTTTAGGTCTGGCAGTATTGACAACATGCTGCTAAAATCCACGTTAGATTGGCATATGACAGGCAGGGCATTGCTAGGCACTTGAAAGATTTCTGTATTCCCAGACACACAGACCTTGCACGTGCATAAACTGTGCATATTCTAGTTTATTATCCAGACTTAGAAATAATTGCTATGATTTATTTAAATTCTACAGAAAGTAAAGCCGCCAATTAATTTCTTATCAAAATAATCTCAAATGGCAAATATTCTTTAATTGTTTTGCATTGCACCCCAGAACACCGCAGATCAGTAGTTCCTCTTCAGTGGGAAGTGATTTACAACTTTGTGCTGTCCCATTCCCCCTTCTCTCCCTCGCTCCTGCAGGAAAATTGCCTCCAATCCATATAATCAAGCTTAAAAGACAATCTTCCATTGGCATCAATGGACATTCAATGGACAAAAGATTCAGGGCAGGCATGTAGCAATCCTCCACCTAGTGTGAAAAATTAGCCTTGCATCCCCCCTCCCCATAGGCCGGGCAAAGATCCCACACAGATTGAGTGCGGGCACACACTGGGCAGCAAAAGGCGAATTTGCACATCTGAAACTTGAACATTAATCCACATGCTCAAGTCACCAGGTCTCAAGCAATATAAGATATTGCAGACTAAATACTGTTACTTTCAAACAGGTTATAAAAACAAACCTGTTGCTGATGTAAACTTGCTGAGTATAGATGCAACCTGCTGAGTATAGATGCAACCTGCTGAATTTGCTTTGCTTTGCTTTGCCCTAGCTGCTTCAGTCTGGACCTGTACGTATCTGACTTTTCAACTGAGCAAAGAATTTAAAATAAACTGTATACACTTGCAGTATAACTTCCCATCCCAGGTGGGGAGCAGCAATCATCCTGACCAAAGTTGACAAAGTCTTGTGGCGCCATAAAGATTAACTCATTTTTATGGCATATCCTTTGGCAGATTAGATCCACTTCATCAGATGCATGCAGCGTTCATCTGAATTGCAGGTTTCTATGACTAGAATGTGAGGGTGAGTTGTAAGCAGTGACATCAGGAAGAAATTAAATGGAATAATTCTGAGGACTCCTGTAGGCATATGTTGCTTTGCCACTGATTGGAAGCTTATCTGAACTCAATCACTTCAGTACTCCATGTTTGGAAAAATCACCCAAGGAGGATGCCTGATAATCAGTCAGCCCTGTGATGCCTAGGCAGCAGAAAAACTATGCTGACAAGAAATATTTGGTAGGGTAGAAGTGGTGGGAAATAGAACCATAAAGTTCAGGAAAAAAGGCAGAAACTCAGTTAAGGGGATCTGATATCATCAAAGACTTGCTGTGATCGTGCTCGGCCAAAATGCAAAACACAAAACACAGGGCACCCAAGTGGGAATAGGACATGCATCAGTTAAGATGTACTGTTCCATTAAAAAAAAGCTATTTTGCACCATGATGGACAAGGTCAGTGATAATCCATGACAATGTTCCTTCAGAAGATGCTAATTTAAGCCGTCACTGCCAACAGAGGGAAATGTGGCACTGGCTGGACCAAAGGAATGGAAGTAAAGGAGAACTTAAATGTAGGCCAGATCGCAGCTGTATCTTCTGAGTAATGTGGGGCAGAATAGGGGGTGGGGGAATTATGATCTGCCAATGCCGTTACCAACCAACCATGATTAAAACTAAACAGATGTACCACTTGGTTTTCACTCGGATCCCAAAACAGCACTCCAATTAGAAGCAACTGATCCCCAAGAGTCAAGTAACTTGTGAGGTCATTTGGTGTTTTCCAAACACTGCAAAGCAGTACAAGCGTTAAGTTGGTTGCTAGACTGCCCATTATCCTTGCAGAGAAACACAGAAGGGAATAGTAGGAGGAAAAGATCTGTGTTGGAATCCACCTGTGTACAATCCTTAGGAACGCAAATCTGTCAGTCACAAGGAAATGAAAGGGGCAACAGGCAGAGACAGGATCCACCAGATGTCTGCTAACTCTGTTATGCCTCAGGAAAGTAAGCTTGTCTTCATGCCCATTTGTCAGAAAGAATGAAGGATATGGAGCTGCTGCTTGCCCACGGTAGGCTTGCCACACACAGAGAAAATATGTGGTCCCTCTGTGTAGTGCTTGGGAAAATGCTGTGGGTTCCTATGCATAAAATGCTGGGTTTCTTCCTGCCAAGTAAGGTAAATATATGATTGCCCCTGAGTCTTGCAGTCATGGATGAGTGCCTTCTCTTTGTGTTCAGATGGTGCTGACATTCTGTTGCCTGTAAAACTGACTACCACAGAAAGGGGGCGGGGGAAATCAAAGAGGGCTGAGCTCACAGGCAAAGTGCCCTATGGGATGGAACAACACGGTGCACATCACACTCCATCAAACATCCATTCCAGTCCGTTTAAACAAAATGGACTGAGTGAACTACTCATTTCTTGTTTCTTTCTTAAGTAGCAAGGGCTCGTATTTTCTGAAAGAAATATAAGGCTAAATCTTTTTAGATTAGATTACATGTCCATATTTTGTTCTTGTTTTTCTCTTGCTTCAAAAGCCTCCATATTCGATGGGGGTGTGCCCCAAAAAGCTGCATCTAACTTTGTATGTAGATTTGCATTCTCCAGATGTCTTTCTTTTTCTGACCTGCTTGTTTCATGCAAATTTCCCATTTCCTCTCTGGTCACATCCCTGGTAATACAAATGCCTGTTTGGTAACTGCTCCTTGGCCAAAGAAAACAATTGCCTAATTAGTGGACTGTTTCTTCTCACTAAATAGTTCATAGCTTTCCCCATAATATGCAAATCCTGGCAGACCTTCTCTGCTGGGAGACATTATGTATTCCATTGCCTTAGGTTCTTCTCTTGCAATTCTTGCCTAACTGTGCAAAGTAAGTGGTGTCTCTAAGAAATTAAATCTGAAAACTGCCTGATTCTGGCAAGATCCATCACCTAGGACTGGGATCTGCTGGCAGGACAGTGACATCACCAGTGCCTGCTTATTTCCTGTATTATATTCTTTTAAAGTTGAGAATTCTGCATCATCATCATATGGCAATAATCATTTAACTCTTTCTTGGTTTAAAAAAATTGGAGGTTTTTGCTAAAGTCTTTCTTTAGATAGTTTTGATCCCACAGCATGAGTACGTTAACTTTTTGCTGTTGTTTGCAATGTAACTCTGAACTGGAATCCTGTGCCTACAAACACAATCAACTCCTTATGTTACATTTTAGCAAATGGACATACGTTCTGCTATTTTCCATAAAAGTAAAGTATCTGTGTCTTGAACTGTTTCCTAAAGATATTTTATAAAGTATATCTCCTTTATCTTGAACATGCAAAAGTTTGACCCTGTCTTACCCATTTCCTCTTTTGGTTGTAGCCAATGGGCAAAATTCAGTTCTAGTTTTTATTTTACCCTGATGGGTAAAATATAGAAAGGCTTCTGATGAAGGAGCCATAAGAGGGGGATTCCACTTCTCTGTACAGCACAGAGTAGGTGGACCCCCGTGACCAGCTCTTCAAGAGGTACAGGAGGGGGAGAAGGCAAACTCCATGCTAGGCATAATTAGGAACAGAATAATACATGGAACTACCAAAATCTCACTTCCCTTATACAAATCTTTGATGGGACTGCAACTGGAATATTGTGTTCACTTGTGCTTGCCTTACCTGAAAAAGGACAATATTGAGATGGAAAGAGCACAAAGAAGGGCAACATAAATGATCAGGGAGCTAAGGCAGCTCTCCTATCAGGAGTGGCTACAGCTGGAACTGCTCAGCTTAGAAAAAAGGCAAGTAAGAGGAGACATAATAGAGGTGTTTAAAACAATGAATGGTGTGGAGAAAGTGGAACACTTGAACCCATGAAGCTGATTGGTGGAAATTTGAGGACAGATAAAAGGAAGTCCTTCTTCACACGACTATGGGATTTGCTGCCATGAGAAGCGGTGATGGCTGCCAATCTGGATGGCTTTAAAAAGGGACTGGACAGATTCATGAGGGAGAAGGCGATCAGTGGCTACTAGCCCTGCTGGCTATATGCTACCTCCTTCACCAAGAGGTGGCCTGCCTGCACACATCAGTTGCTGAGGAGCCTGGGTAGGAGGAGGTCTTGCACCCATCCTGCTTGAGCTGTCCTGTGGGCAGCTGGTTGTCACCATATGTGCTGACTGCTGAACTAGATGGACATGATGGTCTGATCCAGCATTGCTCTTCTTGCGTTATCTTGACAATTTTGTCCACTATGATGATTAATGCCGCCAAATTCCTGCAGGGGCTTCCCACAATGAGATCCTGACATCCTAGAGAATAGTTTGAAGGTATGTAAGAGAAGAAGACCCTGAGATCAGGAATGAAAAGTGCTCTGAGCAAGATGTGGAAAGAAAGGAGTTTGTTTGTTCAGAAGGACTGTGTGTCTCACAGCCACCTAGATGAGGACACTTACTTCAGTGCTCTTGCCTTTTCAATATTGGCCCTTAAGTTACCAAATGTCTTCCCAGAAAGACCCACTTGGTGCCTAACATCATATGCTCAGTATCAGGCAAATGCTTGTTTTACTTTTTTAGTTATTTTCCATTATGTTACAGTTATATTCTTTGTAGTGCTGTTCTTGCCCCCAGTTCTTGACTGATGTGTAAGGGTTTTTTCCTCTTTTAAAGCAAGTTGTGATTTTATACTGGGATTGCATTTCATTGCTCTATTTTAATTTTGCTTCTTTCAGTCCCTGAAATCTGTCCAAAGAGCTTTGCTTACTGGGCAGCCTATAATTTTTAAAAACAAACAAATGAACAAGCATGTTTGAAGCTCATATTTTATATCTAGAGTAGATCTATCTTGGGATAGCTGCTCTACATCTGCATGGGGTAATTGCAATTTTCCTGCAGTTCTCATTTCTCCATTCTTTTCTTGGACATTGTTCAGTGCATTTTCCAGACTTTTGGGAGTTCTTGACAAGGCAGAGTGAATGTGCCCCCTCCCACACTGACTTTATCTTATCACTGCCATTGTCTGCAGCTATAGCTGATTCTCCCCTTGCCCCTTGATTTTCCCACACTGCATAGAGAAATCATGGTGGCTCTTCTTACCATCACCATTATCTAGACCAGAATGAGAAGAAGGCTTTTATGCAGGTTGCGATGGTAAAGAGGACATGTAAGCCAGGAGATTCTTGTTCACAGGCCCTCAGCAACTGCTCAATAATGTCCAGCTTTGATGCCAGCCCTGACATCATCCCTAGCTATCGTTTAAAGTAGCCCTCCTCAACCCGATGCTCTTGAAACCTGTTGAACATCAACTCTCATGACACCCTGTCAGCATTCCATAGTTAGGGAAGGCTGGCTAAATACAGGCTTGCAATTCCTCCAAGATAAATGCTGCACCTTGCACTTTAATATTGTAGTGTTTGTATACAGCTTTAGCATGATTAATCCACGTCACATACAACAACTCTGCAAGGTAGGTCAGTTTTATGATTACCCCCTTGGGGTTGTGAAATGAATATGAGCTGAAGCAACATATTAGCATATGTTGAGAGAAGTGAGCCACAGAGAGAAGGTGCAACCTAAGGAAATTCCTAATTTGTAGTTCATTCTTGTAGCACACAGTCCTGTGCAAGTTTAGACAAAGGGTATGAGACTCCCAGCATGCTCCAGACTTATATAGCATTGCACTTTTGTCATGGCCACTGCTGTAGTGGATGTACACCAGATGTAGTAAGAATACTTTCTACTGTGAGGAGGAGGAGGAGGGTAATTCTATGCATCTGATCATGTTCTGTCATGAACCTGTTTCTCCAACACTGCAAATGGAGAGGTCCATATCGTATGACCCATGCAAGACCTACTGTGTCTCTGTGTCTTAAGCAATTTATTGCCAGGTGTTAAGCTGAGACACTGTGATCAGCTCTAGTGATTACAATGCTAGGAAATGCAAGCACAGCACAAAAACCTGCTGCACACCTACTGGCACAGGAAAGCACCCTGATGTTGCACTGCTGCGGGATCTGGCCTGGATCTTGACCTCCCATTTCTG
The DNA here is from genome assembly GCF_004798865.1 of Varanus komodoensis. Classification (NCBI taxonomy): domain Eukaryota; kingdom Metazoa; phylum Chordata; class Lepidosauria; order Squamata; family Varanidae; genus Varanus; species Varanus komodoensis. Next base: position 4,067,053 of record NW_025335798.1, on the reverse strand, counting down.
CCCAAATAAAAGTGTGCAGAATACGAAGTCTTTGTCCATGCAGTTTATCCTACAGTGGCAGCCAGAGACTTGCTTCATGTTGGGTTGCAAGACCTGTACGGACTTTGATGATTTATACACTTATTATGGGAAGACGGGGCTACTACCCAAACTGCAAGTTCTTTTTCCAGGTCCTTCTTTTCCATCTGGAATGTGAAATACAACCTTGCCCATATTCTAACATCATTACATGGGCCATTTCCCTACTCACATAAAGCAGAGTAGAGAAATATACAGCCAAACGATATTAGGAGATGAATCAGTTGTACTTAATATTAAGTACATAGGAAGCTGCCTTTACCAGGTGAGCAAATTTGTCTGTCTAGCCCAGTATGGTCACTCTGACTGGCAGAAGCTCTCCAGCATCCCTGTGCAGAAATGATCTTTCCCATCAGCCAGTACACTGCATCCTTTGAACTAGAGATGCCATGGACTGAACCTGGGACCTTTGACCTATACACAGGCCCTTTAAAGATAAAAGATATCAGTCAAGTGTGGAGGCAGATCCAACCAGTCCGAAGGAATTCAAATCCCTGCTTTAGGTTCATTCATAATCTGCTGCTTGTTGGAGCAATAAAAGACAAGCTTGCCTGTCAGCACCACTTGGAGCTCTCCGTGGTGCTGACCTTTCGCTTTCTGGCTTACTGGGAAACCTGCCTTGGCTAAAACTATGGTAAACACCAGATAAGTAAACCTGTATCCCACCCTTTACAAGCACCCAACAATGCTAAGTTTTTGATATGACAGCAGCTACAAGAACAACAGATGAGCACTGCCACCTGATCTATCAGTTGTCCTCTGCAATGCCCCCTTCCATATGCCCATATAATATGGGGAAAATAATATAATATGGGAATAAGGTGTAGTTTCAACCTCAGTGAAGGTGTAGTTTCCTCCAAACAATTGGACAGGTCTGCCAGGGCCAGTATCAACACATGTCTCCTTTGAGCAACTGCCAGAGCCATAAGGTGTAGTTTCAACCTTAGTGAAGGTCTTCAATTTGGACATGTAACATTTGAGGTCTAATGCAAGCAACTTAATAATGACCTGACCCCCCTCATGGTATAGTAATACTCATAGAATCCACAGTGAGTACATTTTCAGTGCTGGGCCTCTATACATTTATGCCTTATTATGTTTCAACAGTGCCGTTTGTCCCCCACTAAATGGTGCATTTTCAATAGGTGTACAAGTCCAAATCCTAATGGCACTAACATGGAATCCACATGTTTCCAGTACAGATTCTGGAGATTATCCAGAGATTCAGCAACTTCAACTCAGCAAAATGGTTATCTCCTGGCAGATCACTAAGAAGTTAGGTTGGAGCCGTGATGCCAACAAATACCCTTCCTTATTCAGGACTTGTCAACAAGTCCACTGGGTCTGAATGATGCAGAGACCATTGCCAATCAGTATGCCAGCCCATTCCCACATCTTTAGTCTGACCACTCTACCAAAGACTATCACTCTCTTGTTGAATCCACCTACTTGTTTTGTATTACGTATGCAGATGTTAAATGGCCAAACACCTAGAAGAGTGAATGATCTGTCAATAAAACCTGCCAAGAGACTGAAAAACAGAGAGAGGGAGGGAACAAGAAAGGAAGAAAGGGAGGGAGGGATGATGGAAGCTCATCTGATTTGAAACTTGCCAGATGGCAGCTAGTGTGCTCTCACTGCCAGCAATGGGGCAACTTCCCCTTTGCCTGCATTTAAACAAAACATATGCAATAACAAGTAGTCGCTAATCTTCTTTGAAAAAATGGCAGTCTCCCCTACTGCCTCTTGTACCAGTGCCAGCCCACAACTAGTAAACGAAAGGACTTAGGAAGCCCCCTCTCATCTCCCACCCTTTCTTCTGTGGCCTCATGCATCTGTACTGCAAATGCAGAGCTGACATTGCCCCTGACAGAGTCAAGGCCTAGGCCTGGCCTCACCTCAGGAGCACTTGGCTAATTACTTTGCCAGGCACTTTAATCAGGGAAATGCCGGCAAGGCCTCAGGCAGCCGTTATTCAAGGACCCCTCCCTCCCATCTTCCAGCACTGGCCCATTTGCTTTATTGTCTCCAGAGAGCTCAGGCCCAACTAATTTAATTTTGCGCTCCAACCAAGGACACGCAGCCGTCCTCTGGCTGGCTTCACTGGGAATGGGAGGGGGGGTCCTTTCAGTTTGTGCTTTTCTCAAAGCACCAGTGCAAATGCAAAAGGCTGCCATGGGCTGAGATCTTGCACGCTCCCATCAAGCAGATGGCTTAACATGGCTGCCAGACCAGCACAGCACTGTTACTTCAGTTCACCAAAATGGGCAAAATATGTCTTTCCCATGAGGACATACCTGGGGATAATGAGGACAAAGAGGAAGACAAGCAGGTTAGACCTGGCAGAAACAGGGCCAGCTCCAGAGTTGAGGGGCCATGGCCAAAGGGCCATTTGGTGGGCTCTCTGCTCTGTTAGTAGCCATAGGTAGCAGCTCCTCAAATAATAATAATGAGCACCTAAGTCTAGCCACCCCTTTTCCTCACATTGTCAGGAGCATTGTGGGAAATTCATGGTAGTTAGAGCCACCTGCCAAAGTCTGGTACAAGTGCTGGTTAGATGGCTTTTTAAAACATGGGTAAGCACCACTGATAGCCCTGCTGGGTCCATGGGGCTCTGGTAGTTGTCCAAAGGAGCCACATGTTAATGCTGGCCCTGGCAGAGCTGTCCAATTGTTAGAAGGGAAAATCTGTAAGCAGAAACTTCCATATTTAAAAATAATCACAGTCTAGCCCACTCCTGAATTGGGTTGTAGCTATGATGATAGAGGAGGATTAACCTTTCCTTCCTGTGCCATTTTTCTGAATGAAACTTCCCTGCCAAATTGCAATTTACCCCATGAGGTAAAATATAAAGCTACCATATGACCATTCATTCATTCATTCATTCATTATATCTCACCTATTTTCCATCCAAGATTTTTCCATCTAAGAAACTTGAAGCGGGGTACATAATTCTCCTCCTCCTCCTCTTCATCTTATCCTCACCACAACAATCCTGCAAGGTAGGTTGAGCTGAGAGTCTGTGACTGGCCCAAAGTCACCCAATAAGCTCCATGGCTGAGTGGGGACTAGAATTCAAATCACCTGAGTCCCATTCCTGCACTGTTAACCACTGGACGATTCAGGTAAGGGATGGTGGAGGCAGCTTTAAATGGGAAAGCAGGGTAAGTGACAAAGTCAAAACAACACTGCCATGGTTTGGTTGGAATCAGCCTCCCACGCTGCTATTAACAACTAGAAAGTGAGAGAGAGGAAGAGTCCTCAGACCTTCTGTAGCCCATCTGGGTTTGCCCCCAGCAAGAAGTAGGCAGTGCTTCATGGGTGGGAACAGGGCTGGCACCCTGGGCCAGCATAGCTGGATATTTGCTAGCATCCACATCCCAGTCAGAGACCCACCACCAATCAGGGCCACCCTGCACATCCTCAGAGCTTCTTCTCTAGGCGCTCTCTTGCTTTTCACTGCCATCCATCCACATTCTCCAAAGACATGATTCCACCCCTTGTCCTCTCTGACTGGGCAATGGTGAGGATTGGGCCCAGAGAGAGAGGGAGAGGGCGAGTGATGGTGATGGTGGCAAGGAGGAGGGGCCCACAGCCTGCCAAAGGGAACAAGTTTGATACCAGGTAGGCAGTGATACCGAACATGACGTGCCAGTGTTTTCCCCAGCAGATCCTCGTAGTGCAGCATTTCCTGTCCCTTGTCAAGAAAGCTCATCCTCTCACACCGCTTTACTTCCAGGTCCCCTTTCGCTTACTTGTTTCCTTACCTCAGTCTTTCTCTTTTAGTCATAAAAATCTGGCAGTGTATTTATCTGTCTTTAAGTCAAATTTGCATGGAAATCAGACCACTTATAGTTGGCCCTTCACATTCACAGGGGTCAGAGGTGCATGACATTTGTGGAAGAACCACAAATATCTCTAGCTCCCACCCCTCCCCCCATCCAGAGTCACCAGCGCCTCCTCACTGCAGCAAGGAAATGTCAGAGAGATTTCCCTCTCTTGATGGGCATTGCTTTGGAGGCCTCTCCTCCCCCCCTCTTATCCTCTCTCTCTCTGGTGATGCTTTGGAGGCATCCCCTCTCCCCTTTTGCTTCCTCTCTCTCTATGGTGATGCTTTGGAGGCCCCTCCCCCATTTGCTTCCCTTCTGCTTCCTCTCTCTCTATAGTGATGAAGATTTTCTGCAGAAACTTTTTAAAATTAATAGGTTATATGGCAGTTCATTCATAAGTATGGGTTGTTTGTAACTTGGATGTTCATAGCCTAGGGACTGCCTCTAGACCTTTACCTGAATTCACATATGTAGGAACAAGGAACTCAAAGCAATGGATGCTTTGTTCCTGCCTCTTGAAGCAGCACAGTCCTCTTTGTTATGTCAGCGTTGGCTAGTGAAGTCAGAGGAATCCACAATTAGATGCGTTCAGATGAGTTTGGATGTCTGTCAGTCTGATCTGCAGATTTCTGAAATGTGCAGATTCCATGGATTTGTGGACCTTTTCAACTGGGGGTAGGGGATTTGCACTGTTTCAGGGTTATCTGGTACTAGTTGCATTTCAGTGGTGAGTAAGGTAGAGTGAAAAGCCAGCCAGTCCTTTTCTCCTTTTTCTGCCACCCCCTTCTCTCTCTCCCCAGTTCCTCCCTAGCTGGGGCTACAAGGGAAGAGACATGTCATCCTTACAGAAGGTCTGAACTGATTGCTTGCAGGGAACTTATGGAATTAGGTAAACAGTCACATAGGTTTCCCATCCTTGCTTTAAACTAAGCAGTGCAGACATAACAGGAAATTCTGGTTAGAATTAAAAGAACAAACTTGCCATCTCTTTGCTGTCATGCTGGAGGAGGAAAAGAGAAAGGGTATACACACGCCTGAGGTTCATGCCCTGAAACTCTAAACCAGCCTTTCCCAACCTGGTACCGTTCAGATGTTTGATATTTCAACTGCTATCAACCTCAGTCAGAAGAGCCAATGGTCGGAGACAATGGGTGTTGTAACTGAGGATGGGAAAATGAGCAATTCTCAAGCTCATCAAGGCTCTCCTTTTCCTACTCCAATGCTTAGTCTTGTTTCAAATGCAGGTATATTGGGGAGGATAAGGGAAAAAGTATGCACTTCTCCAAATATGCACCCAAATGCATATTTTCCTTCCAAGGATTAAAGAGTGAAAACGCATACATTTTGGAAAATGTGTATTTTGCAGTATGCATTTTTAAAAGATACATTTTGCAAATAGAGTAGCAAGCTCAAGAAGGTACAAATTGTGATCATATCCACACCTGTGCTTCAGGTTCTGAGTGGGCCATCTTCATCCATGTTTGAGTGATGACAAAAGTCGCATGCCTCACTAGTTGTAATCCAAAACATCTGGAGGGCACCAGGTTGAGGAAAGCAGTGCTGAATCATAGTTTAGCACTACATAAACATGTACAAGTTTGAGTGGGGCTAATCAGTGTTTGGAAACATGTATAAAACAGGTCCATCCATCAGAACTGGGAAATGTTGTGGTGCGAGGCAGCAAATTGCAGGGCAAATTGCTACCTATCTCCAGAAACTCCAGCACCCCCTTCCCATCCCTGCTGATGGGACAAGTTTTTTGCCAACACCAAATCTTGATACAGTCAGCTGAGCCATTAATATCTGCATGGCAGGGCGACATTCAAATGGAAAACGTAATGAATTAAAACAGATGCACACACCCCGAGCTGGGTGTTTGTTTCATAGCCATTTCCATTACTGCGCACGCGTGGACACGCCATCTCCTGTTTTGCTGGTATGTCTTCTTAAGCGCTGGCTAACCAGAAGTCCACTGCATGCCCAGGAGAGCAGTGTGTCCCAATCATTCACTTTATAATATCATCTCTGTCATTAGGGATCCCAGTCCTGACACAGCAGAAGCCATTTGCGGAATGAGGTTCCAGACAAGCTATTGGCACTGATTCCAGAGTCCTTTTCTTTCCCTTTTTTGACTCGGTGCCCAGCAATTTTGTTATTTAAGTAATTAACTCGCACAGCAGTCTAAGGCTGCAAAGACTTAATCATAAGGGAGGCCCAAAGAAGTCATGGCAAGGGAGAAAGAGGAAGAGGGCTTTTCAGCTTTCTTACTTAGCATTATGATAGGAAATAAGGGTCCAGTTTTTTCAATCTGGTTCTTTTGAAGACAACAACACATGAATCTGGACAATGAAATGTCAGTCTGGGGAGAATCCAGCATCACACGTAAGAGGGAATTAGGCTCTGAAAATAGGAATGTGAAGGAATAGTAGAGGTAAACTGAGAATTCAAGGAATGCCAAGAATTTTCACTGCCTGATTTTCTAAACTCTGCTTCACACACATTGGTCAATTCTTCACAAAAATGGGGAGGAAGGGGTGTACACAGAACTCCCAAACACCAACCAGTGGTCCTGTAGCATCCCTTGGCAATGTTTTCACAACGGTGTGAATTTTTCTGCCAGTAAAGCAGCTCCCCATAGGTGTTTACTCTAGAAAAGCAGCCCAACTGATGGGAAGCTGGAAATGGTGGAGAGATGATGCAGTTTCCTGCTGAATACTGCAAAGGAATAAGAGCTCCATACTGTTCCACATCCATGTGCAAGGAAGACAGATATGGCAGTTCCACTGTGTTGAAGGCCAGAGAGGGTCTCCTTTTCCTGCCAAGGTGCCTCATGGGTAATCTGTTGGAGGCTGCATGTCAACGGCAGGCGAGACGGTCATGAGTGGATCTGATCCTCACTCTTGGCAGGTATCTCAGGGTCAGCAGGACTGGGATTCTGAAGGGAAACAAGACCGCTAGACAGAGATGGGAGTTGTGGGAGACCAGGAGAAACTCAGGCCTTTGAAATGCCCTCAGGGTGGCTGCCCCCAGATTCCCAGGCTGGCCAGGAGAGAAAGAATATTTTGGAAGGGATGGGAGGAGTCAAGGGAGAGGCAGAGGCAAGCCCTCCCTTGCCTGGTCCCTGGCCCCATGAAGAGCATTGGGAAAGGTAAGCTGCCCAGTTAGAGGGCCAGCATCACTCGCACTAGGTGGCCTTTCAACACTGGGAGCCACCCTGAGGGAGAAGCCATCCTGAGGATGGAGCCCCAGAAAGACTGAAAGGAAAGGGCTCTGCAGAAGGTCCCCAGGTGGGATTCAACTATCATCCTTGACATATGAAGAGGCACAGCTTCCAACTTACTAGAGGGCTTTCAGGGTCGCTTTGTCTTGCAGTTGCAAAGTGCTGATACAGCTCTGCCTGTCTGGTGTTTTGGAGTCTAAGGGCAATAAGGGGAGAGCTGGGCTCACAACAGAGGCCAAAGTAGGCAGGGCAAGGCCAAAATGGGTGGCTCACCCTTCTTCTCTCTCTTCTCCACCACTCCCTCTCCCTTCACATGCGGTTGGCTGTCCCAGAAGCAACACATTGCTCTTCCCAGAAGTCTGAACTGATCACATGAATGTCAGGCTTTTGAATTAGCCTGGGGGCAACATGGAATCAGATCGAGGGCTGCAGGTTGCACCCTCCTGGTTTAAACTGTGGGGAGAAGGCTCTCCCCCAAACTGAGAAGAGGCATCTCTCAGCGTTCTCTTCCCTTCCAGAGAGCTGTCCTCTGTGTAACTTCCATTCATTTCCAGCTGCTTTTAGTTTTCCAGGTAACTTGGTGAAGGATTGAAGTTGATGCCTGCATTTCCTTTCTGTTTTTAAGAAACCACATTTCACATTCAGGGCCTTCCAGCACAGTCAATGTATTGTCTAAGAAGAAACCTTTTTCTTTTCTCTGTCACGCACGGTGTATGCACTCCCCGCCTCCCTTCAGTGCCGAATCTCTCTCGCAGGCACTTCCCATTATCCAGGCAGGCTTTGCAAAGGGCACTCTCCTGCACCTAGGAAGACAGGAGACTTCCTTTTTTTGTGGAATGTGGTTCTAAGAGTATTGTGAGCATCTACAGCCTTTATCTTTTCCCCCCTCTCTTTTGGGGGGTGCACTAAGCAGCACAGCCCTTCTCCACATGTGTGCACACCTAGAGCTCTGTGCAATTGTGCAAGTACTGTTCCACAAGCAGCATCTGCCATTTCTGCAATGCGGATTTAGCGGTTCCTCAAGGAATCAGAAACAAGCAGAAATGTGCACTTCTGGATTGGAGCAGGTCAGCAGCGCTCACATAAGGAAGACCAGCTGGGCCCAATCTGGGAATGAGCATTTTCACTTGTAAAGGAATGGGCTAAACCCTCATAGTGCAAATGGTGCGTGCCATTTGTAGATCAGAATCAGTGTGGGCTCCATTTGGCATGGGCTTGGTTTTCCTCCCTTTGCATATTCAAGGCAACAGATTGATCCTTTACAAAGGCTCTTTATTCTCCAAAATATATCTAATCAATCATCACACAATTAAATTCTGAGCATGCACAGAGTGGTTTGTTCAGCCCAATCTAGCAAGTACTTCCAAGAGCCGCCCCCCCCCCCCTTTTGAGTATGTCTGAGGTCCATCCCTCTGGGATGGTCCTTCTGGAAGCGAGTACACCTTTTATCTCTAGACTGCCTCTCTAGTTGGCTAGCCCTCCTCTCCCAACACCGTGTCATCGGGTCAGGAGTGGTATTAATCTGGCTCTGCAAACTCCTTTCCTGTGACCCTCTCAACGGTTCTACTACTTAGGTATTCCCAGAGCTTGTCTCTGCACCCTGAAAGCGTGGCCTTGAGATAAGCTGCCATCTCATGATATGAAGGCCCAAAGTCCAGGCCCTTACCTCCTCCTCCTCCTCTTCTTCCTCTGACTCCAAGACCAGCTCAGAGTGACCCAGGAGTGTGCACTAAGAACAACCGCCCCTCTCATTCCCAGAACTGCTCCCTGAACAGAATGGGTGGTGGGCTACGCTTGCAGAATGGCCTGCTTGGATACTGGCCCAAGTTATTCCCTTTTCACTTTGTTTAATTTCTGAAGATGGTGTGTTCTTCTCATTGGTGAGATGCATATTTAAGCTGATTCAAAGAACGGAACGAACATTTGCCCAAGGTATCCAAATGCAAAGTCCTTTTGGCTGCTACTTCAATATTCATTATACAAGAAGGAACTTTGACAAGCACAACTTCCCATACAGAAGTAAGATAAGCAACTGCATCTTCTGTGCACCCATCAGGGCCTAATGCTCCTCTGCATCCTGTATCCACCACACAGCCAGAGAGTTCCTTTTACCTCTCAACTATCCTTTATGCAGACAGGATATCACACTATTGTAATTGAATAGTGATATGTCAGGATATTGCACAAAAGCTGATCGTGTTGAAAGGCCCTTGGAATAGAAAACCGTGTCTAATGGATACCCAATTTGCATTTTAAATAGGTGGAAGGATATTCACTCATCTACTCTATTATATAAGCAACCACTAGAGGGCAACAGCAGTCTCCCTATGACCTAGTTTGCCTGTAATGACATGTGAACCCTGCACAATGTTTTAATTACAGGTGGTTAACCACGAAGAACCCAAAGTGCTCAGGCTAACCTAAGCACAAGTGCACAAACCAAGAACAAACCATGTGTTTTCTCCATGGTGTGTTTCTGGTTAATAACCCATAGTTAAACCATAGTGAAGGATTCACATGTAACAACATCCCATTTTTCAGTGACAACCCATATTCAGCCTATACTGTGGGTTGACATGATGTGGGAACCAGGCCTATGTGTAACATGTGCATATTCTGAGGGATATATGAGAACTTTGTTTCTGTTTGCAACAAAGTTGAACTTTCCCTTATAACTCCAGGCATGAATGAGAATACATTTATTTTATGTGCACATCTCTCCAAACTTTCATACATACTCAAAAAGCCTGCACAGGATGGGGAGACACTGTTTGAAACCTGTGCTTTTCAAATGAGTCATCATGATTTAATCAATGAGGGTAGAATGAGCATTTCTTTTAAAAACATGCAAAGAAATGCACTTTCCTAATTTGAACCAAAACACAGCCCCCTTACAGCATGTTTTGATAAATTGTACCAGAGAAGTTGCAAAAGATATCAAAAATATAGTCAATGCTAAATTATTATTACAAGCCAAAAGCCCATCTAGGTCTGAGTCCTGTCTCTAATGGTGATAATCAGTTGTAACCTTTGAAACCATCACAGCAGAATCCAGTATCTAAGGGCTGGGAAGTAGACCTTTTCCATCAGCAGCCTCCAGAGACTTCATCCACTCTGCTGGCCCCCACTGCCACCCCCGGAAAGACCCATGAGCCCCAGACGGCTCACCAGTTCAAGTTTGGAGATGCTTCACTTCCAAGGACCAAAACATCCGGTGCTGCTTAGCTCCAGTTGTTAAGATGCACGCATTTGGGGGTTGGAGAGGTAGCTCCTCCTGCATCCTTAAAAGAGCCATGATTAGAACCACCAGAGCAGTGGGAGAGAGAAAACCATATACAGTTCAGGGCAGGGCTGCTTTCTGTCATTCTCCTCAGTACTTTCCAGTGCACTACTGCCTTCCAAAAAGGAAAATCTTATTATGTCTGATATATTAGTGTTTCCTTATTGCAAGCAGACTTGGAGATCTGTTGTGAGGCAGAAAGATAAGGTAGGAATAGTTTTAATCTGTCAGTAATCTCCAGCTTTTTAATATGATTGTTCATAGTTCACAACTAACCTTCAGAAGCCAATGAGTTTTAGGGTGCACCCTTGGCTATTCTGTTCTATATTATGCATGGGCCCTCATGGCCATTTGAGGTCCTGTAGCTCCTCAGTGGCAGAGGAGCTGTTCTGCATGCAGAAGGCCTCTGGTTCAACCCCAGCATTTTTGGGTAGAGCTAGAAAAGCTGGAGAGCTGCTGCTGTCATTCCAAGTCCAACAGCATGGGGTAGATGGAACAACGGCTGACTTGGCATAGGGAAGCATCCTATGTACCTACATTCCTCTTCAGAGAGGCCAAGACGATCCTAGCTGGGCTTGCTTTGGAAACCTGTGGCATGCACACTGTGTTGATTTGATTGAACATAAACAGGTTGCCAGTTTTAGAATTCAGGTTCAAGTGTCCCTCAAGTCTTCCTGGCACCCAACTGCTCAGCCCTCTGTGGCAGTGGAGTAGCTAAGCCATCAGGAGTCAAAAAGGCAATGGCACCACGGCTACTCAGGCCCTCTCAGATATCAGAGAATGCCAGAGAAATGCCTCAGGAGGGAGAGAACAAGCAGAGAGATGGAAGAAATGCCGAGTGCGAAGGGGTTGAGGAAAGGTGAGTAGGGTAATTGACACACTTGCTATTTGGTACTGTGAGATATTGTGCATATGAGCACTTACACTTAAGAGGTCAAGTGTCCACTTTACAGAGAACTGTCCTCCAGGCTTATAGCCAGATTAAAAAGTTTAATTTGCAGAAAACCAAAATGTAGGGGGTTTGCAGGCCTTTTAAAGGCAAGATTGTAACAATTTTAAACAATAAGAAACAAAAACAGACAGACAGACAGAGGCTGAGAAATTCGGCAGGTGGGGAGGGGGACACCTCCCTGTCCAAGCCTAGCTTCAGACCCCATGCATGTCCTCTGCTAGTCCTTCAGTCCACTATGTGCAGATATCCTCTGTCTGAAGGACTGTCCAGCCCAAGACTGGTTTAAATAGAACCACAGCAAGAGAACTTCAGAGGCCGGGAAACTTCACAGCAGCATCTAGCACACGGACAGCAGGCTTGGCAGGCATGTAGGTCACAGTCTTCACCACCATGGCAATATATATTTCAATTTTAACGACAGTGATTTTTCTTAAGCTTGCATCCATCCTATACATTAGCATGACAAACTGTTTTGCAAAGCATACGTGCCCTGCCCACCCCTTCCAGTGAGTCCCTTCCTTTTCAAGTTCCTCCACTTATGAATTGTTTGTACAAAATGGACGTGGGTAAAGATCACGCCCCATGATTGCTCACTGTTGGAAGCAGGACAGCTTTGTCATGACGATAACCCTGCCCGGCAGTAGCAGGTTCTTCACCTCCCTGTCCCCCTGACACGAAGAAGCCCTGTTCTTGTCCAAGCCGGCAGTCCCCTTCGGTAGTCTCTGCACAGCAGATGGGAGGGAACAGAAGGTTCTGTGCATATTCCTACGCAAACACGTGTGCACTGCCTCGAGGGATGTCAGAACCTGACTGTGATGAGGGGTGAGAAAAGCAGGAATGTTGGCAAGGAGGACAGAACTGTTTTTCCAAAAGCATCATGTGGGTTTTTATCTCTCCCCTGGATGCCCACCAGCTGGCTGGGGCAGTGTAGGCAGAGTATTTGCTTTATCAGAGGCAAGGTGCTGATGACAGTAAACAGCAGGCCTTCTGCTACTCTGCAAACAAGGGCTTTCCTCAGCTAGAGCTCCATTTTAGTGTGAAACCACCAGCTTCTTGCCCCAGGTAAAAGAACCTGTTGTCCTAAACCTGTTGATAGAGGTGCAAGGAAAGTCATGGCGTGGAGCCAGGGATGCAACACCAGTGCTCTTGTATTAGCAGGGATACCGGCATCATCTGCCACCCTTCTCATAATTCCCTGGTCCCTCTCAACTTAGCTGCGGTGTGCACAACACTTGGGGTACAGGAGGAAGAATTTATCTCCGGGCAGCAATATAGTGCTCCATCTTGTAATGCAGAGTCTTTGGCGATGGCTTAGACTTGAATGGGCAAACCAATGAGCTTTTTCAAAGATGTGCTCCAAGTGGAGGGGACGACTGCTAGACATGAAACAATGCAGCTGCTAATAGTTTTAAACTCTCCTTGGGGGTGTGGCTACAGGGACTGCCATGAGGAGCACCAGCACTTCCAGATTTGCCATGCCAGCACTGAATACAGTTCTACCTGCAGGCACACCAGGCCTGTAGAGCCAGGGACTGACGTCTAAGGGCATAATCCAGGCAAATTTAGATAGATAAATGTCCTACAACTCCCATCATTCTCCAGACAGCCATACTGTCTGAACAAGCATAGCATTGTGCCCTAAAAGATTCTGCAAGACTCTCTCTTTTTTTTCTTTTTAAATGTTGGGCATAGCAGGGGGCTGGGACACCAATTAGATTTCTCTTGGAAATGTTTTGGGTCAGCATTGCCTGGTGTAATCTGTTCCCTTCTGTTCCTCATCTCCCATCCTAGAAAAATAACATAATCATAGAAAAATAGCATAATAATAATAAGGGAGCCCCTAGTATGGTTGCTTATAGAGCCAGATAATTTTTATTAAAAACACATCAAAATGGCTGGGAAAGGCCACTCACAAAAGAAGAAGAGTAACATAGAAACATAGAAACAGAGTATGTTAGAAGGGTCTCCTGGGCCATCTAGTCTGACCCCCGGCTCCACTCACAAGAGTAGGAAGAACAAAGGAAAAAAACTAATACAGCCAGTCTGATCAGGAGGGAAGGAAATTCCTTTAAAAAAAAATTACGGGTGTGCAGAATAACTTTCCTCTGGCCAGCTGCTTTTCACATATTCCTATACTGTGAGGGTTTATAATTTTTGCTGAAAAGTGGCCAGCTTGCAGGACTGTCATTTCCTACCCCCTCCATTCTTTTTCCTGACAGAGGCTCCAAGATGCTGGCAGCTGCTACCCAGGCAGACATTCAACAAGCAGCTTTCCCTGGTTGGGGAATGGTGTGCTGGCTGCATGTCTTCCTGCCCCACAGCTCTTGAAGGCATAGAGCAGGGTAGCAACTTGTGGTCCTTCAGAGGGTTTGGCCTACAGCTCCCATCAGCCCTAGTCAGCACTGCCAATGGTGAGGAAGGATGGAAGGCATAGGCCAGAACCGGAGTGTAACTGCCCACCCTTGGCAAAGAGCCTTTGTCAACCAGTTGCCTACATCCCTTTCCCTCCCACTCATAGTATCCTTGTAGGATATCGTGCAGTAGCGGTGCTCCTGCTTTCAAGCTTCACAATGTCCCTAAACTGGCACTCCTGTCTTAATCGTGTCTGCAAAGGAAGGGAGAAGGAGGAATCACCTGCAAATATTGGGAGAGAGGTAGGCCAAATCGAACGATGGGAACAGGGCAGGGTGACCTCTAGGGCCTGGGAAAGGAAGAAGACGCCCGACTCCCCTGACAGGCCTGCGATTCAGGCTGCTGCCCTCTATACCAGTCAAAGGCTCATCAGCACTTCTCCCGCCAAAGTGCGATAGGGAGGCAAGAGGCCTTGTTTGTCTGGCTCTTGGATGGTGTCCAGGCTGCGACAGACACATCAAAGCGGGGCTGGGAACAAAACCCAGCGAAGGCTTGGCTCTGGGAGTGGGTGAATGAGAGCTGTCGGGCAGCACATAAAGGAGTTTTGCAGAGGGCCCATCAGCAAGAGATTGCCTGTGAGCCCCCAAGAGAAAAATGCCTGGAGATAAGGCAGGGGAAGGCAGCCAACTACCTAACTATGATTACAAGGGCCCTTTCAGTGATACGATGACTCATTTGGAAACACAGGAGGTAGCGGGACAACATGAATGGGGACTGTCTTGGCCCGTGGGGAGATCAAGGTGGATGGAACAAGAGGATTGGGGTGAGGAATGTTAAGAAAACATCAGGTGGAAGAAGATGGCAGAGAAGAATCGCTTCACAAGAAGGAGAAAGACAGAGGAGTCACCCCAATGACAGCTGCCACCCTCTTCGGTGGAGGGCAGAGCTCCTGTGCCCCAGCAACCAAACATTCAACAGGTGTTCCTTCTAGCTGGAAGGTCATACAGGCAGTGAAGCCTTAACCTGTTGAATCTGTGCCTGTCAGAGGGCCGCTAAATTCCCAGGAGCCCTTGTAGGGAACAAGGTAGCTGCTATAAGCCCAGTTACTGACAGAGAGTGCCGCTGGCTGCTGTACTCAAGGGTTCTCCCTCAAATGGCTCCTCCGAGTCTTTGGTCAAACATCAATAGGCCAGATTCCAGAGGCGTCCAACTAGTCTTAGGTCTGGCCTTCTCCTGAGAGTAGGTATGTAACATATCTTCAGGCATGAGCCTTTCTGCTGCTCTGTGATGTGTGTCAAGGACATGAAGTGGGCGATCCACTCGTGGCTGACTGAACCAAACACGTTTTCTCATCCCCACCCCAACTAAAATGCCCACATCATGCACAGTAAGACTCTTGCACAGGCTACGGTGGAATTGAATGAAACCCTGTTCAACCCATTATGACCACCAGTTTCACCCCGAATGCAAACGATCTAGAAAAGTCACTTCTTTTTGTCAATTTCCTACCAAGATCCAGAAGTTATGCCCACAAACCAGCAAAGTCACACCTGCTTTTATTGCTGCAGCTATATTATGCTAATTTGTAAGGATCAAAGAGCTTTTACATAAGAATATAAGAAGAGCCATGCTGGAACAGATTGAGGGTTCTGTTCACACAGTGGCTAATCAGCTGCCAGTGGGAAACCCACAGGTAGGATATGAGGGCAATAGCACCCTTCTGGTCATGTTCCCCAGTATACTGCCTCGGATACTGGAAGTAGCACATAAGCATTGCTAGCTTTCCCCTCCATGAAATTGTCAAACCCCTTTTAAAGCCTTCCAAATTGATGGCTACTGCAACATCTTGTGGTAGTGATTCCCATTGTCTAATTATGCACTTTGTAAAGAGCTTTAAGCTGGGAGGGTGAAATGAGCCCCCAGCCCTCCCATGGATGTGATGCGCTGCATTAATTCTCTGAGCCCAAAGTCAGGCAATCCATTGCAGGAGACCAAGTGATGCCGCAGCTTGCAGAGAAGATGATGGCCACACTCAGTGCAGCATGGGCGCATTCACTACCTGTTCCATACCTATACATGACCACACATCCTCAGAACATCAGTTCTCTTCATCTCTCCATTCTAAATGGCATATTTATTGCCATCCACTTCGTAGCCCATTATTTTTCTGTCTAGTTCCATGTGCTTTAAGTGGCAGTGGTTCCAAGAGAAGAAAAACTTTTCCCAGCACCTGCTGCTTGATGACTTTTAGCTAGAAATAGCAAAGACTGAACCCAGAACCTTCTGCATGCACACATCTCTGCTGCAGAGCAGCATGCCCTTCCCAATGTGCCTAGAAGTGAGGTCTTCTGTGAAGAATCCCTATTTTCTGCTCCCAAGGGCAAGAGGATCAATGGCATTGCTCAACAAGACGGATGGAATGGATGTTATGGAAAGCAGGCTCCCTGGGGGAAAGTGCTTGTAAAGGAACAGTTTCCAGCTTCAGGGTGGATGTTGCTTTCATTTTGGTTTTCAACGACTCCTTTGTTATATGTTGCATCTTGCTGTTTAAAGCATGAACATGGACACAGCTTCCTATGGAACTGCTTGCTGGGCATGTTTGCTTGATGCTTCGTTGTTACGGTCCTTTCAGAACCAGGCACCATTTCCCCTCAAGCTTGTAAGCAAGTGATTGCTCTTTATGTCACTGGTTCTTTTTTTTTAAATTGGATGCTTACTTTAAAGTGGTTTTAAAAATGGGTTACCAGCCTTGGCTGTTTTGTAGTTTTAAACAGAGGGTGATTTTCTTAGCTGCTTTGAGGTATTTGGTGAGAGGGCAGCATATCCATTCCTCAACAAAATAAATGCGAGCCAAGGCATATTCCCATAATCTTTTTTGGTTTGTTTGCATATACTGTAATAGGAAAAGTATTCACACTCCACTGCAAGTATGTACAGAATGGCTTTCCTCAACAGCCAGGTTTCAAACGGGAAAGGTCTTGCTGATGGAGCAGCATTCAGAAAGCTTTGACAATGACAACTTCTATTTTAGAAATTGTGTGAAGGAAAGGGGCTTGTTGTGATTATTTGGTCATGAAGGATATCACTTTGTCCATGCACAAAGTCGTGCTCTTGTTTAGCTTAAAGTGGACAAAGCCCCAGCAAGTTGGGTGAAAGGAGAGATACAGCTTGCCATTCCCTGTCCCACCTCCGTTTCTCAAGGTGCATGCGAGCATGTGTTGTCACTTTAAAAAAGAAAATCCCTTTAAAAGAGTTGCAACACTTTGGAGGAAGGAAGGAAGGAGCTGAGTTGATCTATTGCTTACGTGTATATCCCAGCTCTTCTCTAGGTAGTGCGTGTGAAGCAATCCCTATAACATAGGTGAGGCTACAAGAGAATGACTCAGATTCATGGGTGGGGGGGGGGTGGAATTCAGACCTGGAGCCTTCCCTACACTCTAACCAGTATACCTCATTGCCATTTGTAATGTCACAGGATAAGCCACTAGTTTTTGCTGATTCTCACTGAGCTCAATTCTAAAGAAGAAACTGTTCATTGGTGAGTGCCATTCTGCTGTGGCTCAGCTGCTCAAATGATACACATTTGCATGCACCTTCAGAGACCAGTGTTCACTGGAGGTAACTTCCCCCCATCTCACACTGATCTTGGTTTTCAGAAATGGACTAATCTTGCACTTTCCAGTTTATCCAGCTTGGCTGAAAATCCAGCCAAAGATGACACAACAGAAAATGCTGGAGCCAATCCATCCTGTGTGCTTTTGAAAACCTTCCTTTCTTTTCTGTGCTTAATTGGAATCTAGGCTCTTTCAAAAACAAAGCAAACATGAAGAATCTGGCCCAGATCTCAAGAATAAAGCTCTTAGAAATCAAAGTCAGATTAGATTCTTTGCAATCTGGAGTCATTTGCAAAGATAAAGGATCTTACTTTGGAAATTAAGCGTTGCTCCCACCACTGCAGCTTCAGTGAGCTAGGGCACCCTTTGCAAGTTCTTTTCCAGCCATGACCCTGCAACAGGCTGCATTTGGAAGGGAGAAAACCTCAGTTGGCTTCATGATCTGGTGCAACACCTAATTCCAGATGTAAAACTGATTTTTAAAAAACACTTTAAAAAAATTGAGGCATGAGTTCTTGCAAGTGGGCCTGCTAACCTTCTGGGTCTGATGACACAGGAAAAGCAGTGTTGCCAATCGTGCAGCATTTTACAAGTCTGGCTAGAATTTCATCCCCCTGGCCACTTGCCAGAAGTAGAGGATGGAAAGCCAGAATACAATTCCAGCAAAAAGTGGATTGTTCTGTATGGGGATTCTGACTATGTTTTTAATCATGTGTAGGCCTTCATAAAATACTGCTGGTCGCACAACACCAAAAAGTGCTATAGCAGTTAAGAACAGTTTGAGGAAATGGGTGGATTCTGGGTTTATACTGACTCTGAGTTTCCAGGGCTAATGAAGAGTTAGAGAATTAATTGAGAGTCATTGCTTCCCTTGCAGTTAAGGCACTGCTTCTCTCTTTGGGCTGTTTTAGACAGGGATACATGTGTCAATTAATAGCCAGGCCTGGCTATTGCATTAATTTACCTATTTCTACCTTGTTCTCATTGATGTCATTATAAGAAGCCATTGTATCCAGAGTCTACTCATTAAATTATTGCCTGTCTTGTATGTCACCTAAAATTCCTCAGAGATAAGGTAGGCTATGCATCTTTTTAAATGAAATGAAATTATAAAGAGGCCGGAAGAAATTAGAGAGGAACCTTTTCAGATATATCTTGGTCTCATATCATAAAGCAGTGATGAACGAAACCGTTGCTATGTCACCCACAATGGACTGTTGCAGCCATCATCAAATCATGGGGGCTGAGGAACAAGGGTTTTTGCAGAAGTTTCAGAGAGACGAAACTCTAATGGGAAGCCTGTTGTCAATAGTCATGTCTTGAAGGAGAAAGCTGCTCTTTCTTCCAGAAAGGAATTGTTGGTCCTTTGATCACTCTGTGTAGAGAACATACTGCTTCATGGAGTCCCTTCATTAAAGAGACTTTCTCTTTTAATGCAGTGTGATTTAACGAATGTGTTGCAGACCATGTGTCTATACATACCTGTTGCTGGAGAACTTGGGCAGAGGGGGCTGTGCACTCACACTTTGCTTGTGGGAGCCCGCTGGCCATCATTACTAGAGAGCCCCTTGGTCTCATCCAGCATGGCTCTTCTTATGTTCTTAAGTGTCTCCCTGTGGAGTATGAGAAAGAGATGGCCTAACCCCAGACCCTGCTGTTAGCAGCTCACCGTAGCTTATAATCAGAGTTGGAAGGGGCCTCGGCGATCCTCTTGTCCAGCCCCTTGCTCAATGCAGGCTCTGTAATGCAGGATGCAGCTACAGCATCCCTGAGAGACAGTTGTCCGGCCTGTGCTTAAATACTTCCAACAAAAAAGCCTACCACTCTCAAGGTGATTCCCTGTCAGACAGTCTTCAGTGCTAGGAATTGCCTCCTAACGTTTAGCCAAAATCTGCTTCCCTGCAACTTCCAGCCACTGGTTCCAGTCCTGCCCTCTGAAGCGAATGAACACAGCTCTGCTCCTTCACTGCCTCCCATGAGGTATTCTGCTACCATGAATGTTTGGCCAGTTGCCAAAGAGCCATGGCAAGCAACAGCCTAGCCCCAGAGCATCAAGAGTTGCTAAATCTGTGCATGACCCACCCCTGCCCGAAAAGCGTCATATCATAATGGCAACCTGCTGTTGGGCTCATAACCAAGGAGAATAGAAGGGACACTTCTAGAACTGCTGGTAAAATTGTATTTTCTTTAGCATTTATTTCATGCCTTAAAAAAAAGTAAAATCACAATTAAAAATATGTGATCTACCCAAATCCTGTGGACTATAAATCAAAGATGTAATAGATGAACAACCCAGGATGCAAACCACCTATGTTGAACAATATTTATTTGGCAAGTAGGGATGAAAAGCCAAAGATTTTTTCAATTTCCTGGGGAAATGGGACGGGAAAGGGGAAATGATTAGTGCTGCATGGATGCCTGCAGTCAGACAGATGTGAGGATGAGGAAGCGACAGTAAATTGGGGCTGTGAAATGCAGTGGACTTGGCTGGAAGCCAGTTCATAAGGGATTTGTCAATGGCAGTTTATCTCAGATGAGCAAGGGCAGAGATCATCTTGATTGGACATCATTTTTCATTACGGCCCACACCCTTGGTGCAAGGAGGAAATGCTGCCTGGCAAAATAGCAGTGCAGAGCTGGAAACCTCAAAGGTTTGGCACACCGTCTGGGAGGAAGCTGAGGTTGAACTAAAGAGGGAGAACTGAAACGGTTTCACGGTACCCAACACCCTCGGATCAGGAGGCACAAAAACAGAATTCAAGCATACTCCGTGTTGTGCAGTGCCTTCATCGTCACCTTCCCGGCCCAGGCCCAGGTAGGGAATTCATTTTGAAAGGCTGTGTCTTGTTCCAGATGTGCATCCTAGTGCATCCTGTACTCAACCTTTGTGTTTGAGTTATCATGTTGCCTGAACCCTATCAGCATATATTTACATTTTGTCTTTCCTCCAGTACAGTGCAGTGCACATTACTCTCCTCGCTACTACCACAACCATTTTGGCTTCTTCATTGCAAGCGATGGCCTTTCCTGAATAAGGATAACCTAAGCACAGCAGTCCAAATTCTCATAGCATCCAAACTGGATTACTGTAAAATCAGCTTGGAAGCTGCATCCTCTGCAGAATGTGGCAGCTAGAATTTTAACTGATTGACCTAGATGGAGCTATGTCATGCCAATTCGCAAAGCACTGCATTGGCTCTCCATTCATTATCTAGCCCAAATAAAGATGCTGGTTGCTACCATTAAAGTCCCTAATGGTGTGGGGCTCAAATACTTAAAGCTTCCTCTCATATCATCCTGCCCATGCACCAAGAACTTCAGAGAAGGTCTTTATCCATGAGCCAACAGTGGGAGAAATACATCGTGCAGTTCCAAAAGGGAAGGCTTGCTTTGTGGTGGCACTCCTTTTTTGAATGCTCATCCAAGACAGATATGATTTGCATTAACCTTGCTTTTGTTTCGGTGCCAAATCAACCTGTTCCAATTTTTCCAGGAATTTAAAAAATGTTTTTACAGTTGACTGATTGGTTTGTTTGTTTGTGTGTTGGTTGAATCATTTGGTAATCATATTATTATGTACAATACCCTAGGGATTGTTTAGATTAGAAAAAAAGATGAATAATGGGAGACATGACAGAGGGTATGAAATTATGCACACTGTGAAGAAAGCGGATAGGGAGACATTTATCTCCCTCTCTCAAAATAGTAAAACCCAGGATCATCTTATGAAGTTCATTGGTGGGTGATAAAGAAAGAACTTCACAATGTGTTTTGTTAAATTATGGAATTCACTTCCATTGGATGTAGTGACAGCCACCACTCTGGATAGCTTTAAAAGGGGCCTGGTCACATCCATGGAAAATGGTTTTCAATAGCTATTGGTCCTGATGGCCATAAGCTGCTTCCAAATCAGAGGCAGTATGCCTAGGTACACAGTTACTGGGTAACATAGGTATGTTGCCACCATGCCAAGCTTGCGGGTTTCTTGTGGGCATCTGGGCAGCCACTGTGTGAACAGAATGATGGATTAGATGGACCCTTTTAATCCACCTTGGCTCGTCTTACATCCTTATGATCCCTTGTCCATGAAGGAGAGTGTCTACATTTTAAAAATAAATGCAATTTTAAAATATTGATCAAATCCTAAGACAGATATCTGATGGATGGAGAGTGATGGAGAGCCATAAATGAAGAAACTATTTATTGGCTTATCTCCTGTGCTTTAGCAGCAGACTCTTGCTCATAGCAAGTAGTTCACTCATTTTGCAGTTGACACCTAATTCTCTCTCTCTCTCTCTCTCTCTCTCTCTCTCTCTCTCTCTCTCTCTCATTCTAATTGCAGAGAAGTGTAGTCAGTCCAACAAGCCTTCCTCCTAAGTTTGTTCTGCAGAATGCTTTTTAATGGCACATTACAGCTCACAAGTTAAGCAATCAAATCTTGTTGAGCCAGGAATAAAAATCACACACATACACACATGAAACTGCTCCTCTTGGTGTATTAAGAGCACAACTGATTCTCTGTCCTGTATGATCACCCTAATTTGTCAATTTCTCCTGCATGGAATGCCCCGTTTCAGTCAGGCAGCTTCAGAGCCATATGACTAACAGTTCTTTTCCTTCCTCAGTTCCTTCCTCTGAGTCAGAAAAAGACAATCTTTCAGAGGGCAGGATAGTGAGGACGAGGCTTGTGGCTTGCAATCCCAAAAAAACTCAAACTTTTATAGAGCTCTCTCTTTAGAAAACAAGAAAGTGGCACAGTTTAGTGCTTGAAGCCACGTCACGTCATGTCACGCAGAACACTGAGAGGGAAACGCGCTTCCACATATGTACTTGCTTTGACACTGTTGTGGCCTGGCCAGAAGCCTCGCAGAATCCCAGCAATAGAATCCCCACTGGCGAGTCAGTCTTTAAAAAGTGAGCATTGTTTATGAGGGCTGAAGCAAATGACACATGGGAAATCTGTGGCAGAGCCAGGACTTGAGCCCAGAAAGCATCCCAGTGCATTCTCAGAATGATTTGCTTCCTTCTTATTGATCTGCCAGTCATAACTGCCCCGTTGTTCAGAACTCCTGAGACTTTGGTTCCTTTGCCATTGGGCTCAAAGCCTGGTCTTTGTGCTGTGCTGACAGAGGCTTCTTTTCTCTTCTTCCTTCCTCCACATTTAATTTCGTCTGTTTGGGAAAGATAAAGGATAATGGAGAAGCCAATGGGAAACACCAAATCCCCCATGGCTCCTTTCCAATAGGCCCTTTCGGTAATGCACAGACTAAAGCAGTTTTGGCCACGCTGAAAAAGCACAGAGCTACAGACGGCTGCTGTGGAAGCAGCTGAGCTGCTGCCATGGGGGTCCTGCTGCAGTGCTGAATGGTCAGGCGGAGGAGGCCCTCATGCAGCTAGGGAAAGGCGGACCTGGAAGCCATGCTAGTGCAGTCATTTCCTTAAGCTCTGGAAAGCTCCCATGCTACGAACACTCCTGTGAGGTGCAGGTTGTCTTGCTGTGAGATGCCAGCCCCTGTGACTCCTTTGGTGTATGTGTGAGTGCAAGGAAGCCAAGAAAGCTATGGAGTGGAGAGGTAGAAAGTGGCAGCCACTGTTGCCAACCCTAGACCTGTTCAGAAGTGAAAACCCGATGCGACAACCCTATTCCCACCCCAAATTAGCATGGCAAGTCAGAAGGAAGAAAATGCTCTCTGCCTCCCAGCCCTCCTCCCATCAGTTAGAGTGTGATGGGGTGAGGACAGGGCATGCAGATTGGTTTTGAAAGCAGACTGCCATTTATTGTTGTAAGCCGCCCCAAGGCTGCGGTGAATGGGGCGGCATAAAAATGTTTTAATAAATAAATAATAAATAAAATGGAGACCAGCCAAGCAAGGCTGGCTGGGTGGGGGATGCTGGGAGTTGCAGGGTTTCTAAACACACATAGAATTGCATCCTTAACCACATACTCAAGGGTTGGGGAAATGATTGTGATCACTTGCTGCAGGGCATAGAACAAGGCCTCCGGTATAGTACCCAGAAAATAGAGCAGAAACCTGAGTCTCAGCTTTCATTCTATGTATGATGGAAGAAAAGGATGTTTCTAGTTCTCAGGATTATACTGTTTCTGTAAGAAGTTCACTTTGTCAAATGCTGACACTCCTTACCCTGTCTGCACTACAAACTGAGAAATGGTTTAGCCATGACAATTTACCCCAAAGAATCCTGGGAACCGTAGTTTTATGAGGTACTGGAAATAAGTTTTAGTAATTCCTAGTCTTCCCTTTAAAGAACTGCAATCGGACCATTAAACCATGTATATATCCTGGTGTGGCTATTAGGCATTTCCTTCTAATATCTATTTGAGATATAGTAACCAATAGTGCAGCATTTGTTACTAGGAGTGTGTTTCACTAATTACATCTCACAACCATTTTTATTTGGATATAACAGCTGCTTTTGTGCCTTTGTAACATGTATTTGCTAATAAAACCTGCTGTTCCACCCTGAAGCTTGCAGCCCGTACCTGCTCTCTATGATGAGTGTGTGTTTCTAAAGATGCAATGAATATAAAAGGACTTGCACCCTCAAAGAAATTATTTGGTCATGATCTCCCAAGGTGGATTGCCTGTCAGGGTCACAGAGGTGCTGGAAAGAGAAAGAAAAGTGGTACAAGGAGAAAATGTTCAAAGATTGTGGAAGAAAATTGCAGCTTTTTAACCCTCCTGCATCAACCAGGAACTCATCTGAGAAGGAATGTGGTAGGCAGTGACAAGCTAGAGGTGGAACAGAGCGCTGCTGAATAGATTTCTGTTGTGTGGGCAGAGTGTATTATAGGGTGGGATGACAGTTTTTGTCCCTCAAGAGGAGGAGGAGGGGCATTCACACAGGACCCGTCAGAAATGATAGTTCAGGGCAGCAATGCAAAACCTTAGTTTTACAGGTGGGATATTTCCTCCAGATTTAATTCTTGAAGGATTGGTTGGTCTGAAGCAAAACTTCTATTTTGCAAAACATTCCCAGGCTTCCCTCCCAGGCTTACCACCAGTGGCTGATGCTTCTCTTGGGCCAGGGTGAGGCAGGAGGATGCTCACAAGGCTTCTGCAACATCACAGAGGCATCGTGACCACCCTTCTGGTTTGCACCAATCACTTGCTAGATGGGGAGTGACGCCTTCCTTGCTGCAAAGCTCCACGTGAATAACAGACTTGAGCAATAGTAGAGTTGGAAGGGAGTAGAGCAGTAGGCCATCAGGTCCAACCCCCTGCTCAGCGCAGGACCCCAAGTTAAACCATCCCTCTCGGATGGCTGTCCTGCTGCATCTTGAATGCCTTCAGTGGGGGAAGAGCCCACAACCTCCCTATGTAATTGGTTCCTTTGCCATACTGCTCTAATAGTCACAGGGTTTTTCCTGAAGTCCTGGCTTCCTGTAACTTGAGCGGGTTATTCTGTGTCCTACACTCTGGCATGAATGAGAAGAGATGCTGTCCCTCCTCTTTGTGACAGCTGTTGAGGTACCTATAGAGGGATATCATGTCCCCCCTCAGTCTTCTCTTCTCAAGGCTAAACATGCCGAGTTCTCTCAATCTCTCCTCATAGGGCTGTGTTTCCAGTCCCCAGTTCACCCTTCTTGCCCTCCTCTGAACCCTGTTCAGCTTGACTGCATCTTTCTTAAACTGAGGAGCATCCTATGTAAAGGAGGACATATGTTCAACCTAATTACTCTAGGAGCCTCCAGGATGAGTGCCACTGCCATTTCATGCTGAGTCAGAAGAAGGGCCTTGCCCGGCGCATGAGGTACTGCTTCTTCCCCAGAAGGCAAGGAAAAGTAGCCCCTGTGAAGCTGCAGAGCCTTCTGGGGCTCATTTCACCACAGTGGGAAGGTGCTAGGAGGGAAGTCCAAGGACTGCACTGAACAAGCAAAAGATGGTGCTGCTCTCTGAATACTCTCTCATCTAGCTTGCACCCTCCATCTTATACAATCTGGAGACTTCAGAAATCCCTGGCAAACAGGAGCCGAACTGGCCACTTAAACCCCAAACAGGGATTAGTTTCATCACTAATGTAGTCACAGTCATCCATGCTTGAGTGCAGGGGTGGGCAACATGCAGCATGCAGCTGCTTGGCTGAAATATGAACTGGATGCTGGACTGGATGGTCCTCAGTCTGCCCCCACACGGCTTTTCTAGCTCTGCTGTTCTCCCTCCTTAAATTTGTTAATTTTTACTTTAAACCAGGTGTGGGTTGGACAGTCCATCAAATGGAGAACACCTTCAACTGAGGACTGTTCTCTGCCAGCTCTTCAAAACAGAGGACTCCTTTCAGTAAAGTAGGACACCAGGCTACCCTAACCAGTATGTGGGAAAGAGCCTTCCTTGCACTGACACAATAACTGTGGAGCTTTCCCTTTAGGGACCTGGTTCTATCCCTACTGGTTTTAGGTACCCGACCAAGATGCCCCTCTTTTCATAGAGGCTATTCCATCCTGTCCAATTTAAATCTATAATGGAACATGACTGTTTAATTTTGTTCCTTATCTTGACTTTTTTCTACTGCTTTTATGATTTCACTGATTTTGTGAATATAAGTTTTTAGAAGCACAATGCAATGCATGTTCAGACAGGAAAAAAAAACCTACAACACCCAACATGCCCCAGTCAATTATGTTAGACATTGGATGCTGGGAGTTGTAGGACTTCTTTGTTTCCTTGTTGGGATGTGCATGGGATTGTGCTCTGAGAAAAGCACATTGACACAGCTAAATATTACCCATCAAAGGAATATTTCTGTGTGTGTGTGTGTGTGTGTGGAGAGCGTGGAAGAGTTGGTTAGGATGGTAATTGATAAACCAAGACTATGTATCACCAAATACAATATACAGTGCATTTATTCACAGGAACAAGGTAGCACGTGCCCATCCTATGGAGTGTGTTAGAATATATTTGGAGATGTGCCAATGCACTTGCTGCTTATAAAGTTAGGGGTAACACTAAATCAGAATTCAGAGCAGATTTTCCTTTCACAGGACTGAGCCCAGGTTCCATTCTTCATGGTGTAAAGACGCCTTCATGGTGTAAAGATAGACATATCAGAGAATCAAATGTTTGCTCAGCCATCTGATAAGACAGCCATCTCCTTTAAAAAAAAAAAAAAGCTGTATGTATGTATGCATGTATGTATGTAATGTTGGTCTGGGTACAGGGTATCTAAGCGGCTTGGGTCCAGGCACCTGAAGGACAATTTCATCCCACACCATCATGTCTGTACCCTAAGATCTGACAAAAAGGCCCATCACTGCATACTAAGACAACAGATAAAAATGGGTTAGCCCCAGCTGTGGAATTCCTTTTCATGGGAGGATCCCTTTCCCTTCCCACTCCCTACTGTCTGGTTAGGATGTTTTTGTTTAACTGAGCTTTCATTTAGCCCATGAAGCTTTTTACGCTGACTCTGATGTTTGAATTATCAGTTTCACTGTCCCTTTAGGCAGAAGCAGTTGGACAGCCATCTGCCAGGGATGCTTAAACTTGGACTCCTGCACTAAGCAGGGGGTTGAATGCAATCACCTTAATAGGCCACTTCCAAGTCAGCTGTTCTATAAGTCTATGTTTCTTTGCTTCTGTTTCCCTTGAAGTGTTTTCTTGCTTTTCATACATTCATTTTTTAATAAATTTGTTGTTAGCCAGCCTGAATGGTATACGTTGGAAAGGCAGGATATAACTAATCCTGAATAAACAAAGGAAGTTAATTGAAATGGTCGTTTACTTTTTTGTTTTTAAAGTGCACTCGGTTTAGAAAGTGTTTCAAAACTGTTCTGGGGATGGGGGGAGATGATGTCACAGGCACAAGTCATTCAGTGCCCTTCATGGGTGGCTTCTTCTGCATATTTGCAAGGCCAATTTGTCCTGAGATGGGTGTTGGATAAAAAGCTTAACCTGAAAGAACTGTAGGGAGGGAACTTTTAATGCAGTTCCAACACTTAATGTATGCTTTGTTGAGTTCTAGAGTTAGAATCATGTGCTTATGTTTTGTTTTTAGTGCTTGTTAGGAAATGAAATAAGATACAGACCATTCTAAATATTCATAGAAGGTCTACTTTACATGGTTGTATATTTAAAACTTGCCAAGTGAGTGACCAAGTGGGTCAAATTCTAGATCTGGAAAGGAATGATTCTGAATTTGTGGTGGTTTCCAGGTCTGTCCAGACAAAATAAGCTTGTTGGCAACCCTGCTCTGGGCAACAGTCATGTTTTGTTCTTTTTGCTATTGTAGGAAAGAAACCTATAGTAGCGATGGTGAAAACCTAGTTGGGGTCCTCACTTGCCAGCCCTGGAAAGTTGTGCACACAGATGAGCAACAGGATAAAGAACCCTGACTGGTTGCTCATTGCCTGAATGAAAGAATCAGTGTAACTTCTGCACCACATTTTAGGACAGAAAAGAGATCGGACTAAAAGTGAGGAATCCAAGCAGGTGGACAGAAATTTAGAAGGATGCAGCATTTGGGGCCTGAAGACTGAGGTTAAAAAGGAGCCATGGCACTGACTTTGTTTGCTTTTATCCTTCATCTGGAAACAAGTCGTATCATGGAGGCACGGCCTTTGGGTACCAGACATCAAGGGTACAGCCGACTCCATGTATGTCTTTCCTCTGCTTCTCTTTCCTCCCCTTTCCTCCTCTTCTCGAAGTCTGCTCCCATTAGTGAAAGGGGATCCTAATGATTTCCACGGCAACTGAGCAAGATGTCACTAACAAAGGATTATCTTCAGGCTGAGATTAATCAGAAGCCAGTGAAATTAATCTCATAACAAGCCAGTGACGCCTCACGGAAAAATGTGGCAGGTGGTGTGTGCAGACAGACATGTTGGCATGCCCTGGCCAATATCTCTAGCACATACTTTCTAAAGCAAAGGGAGAAAAAATTCTGGGACCCTGACTTGCCCCAGAGCTGTGCCACCCACGTGCACAAAGAGGGGTGCAGAGAGGGGGTAGGCTGAGGTTGCTGGTTGCAAGGGGAGAAGATTTACTCAAAGATTTACTTAGCAGGTTCCAAGTCTTATGTGAAAATCAGACCAGTCTTGGCCTGGCACAAATGATGGTGATCTCTTTTCCTGCTTCGGTTTTTCCTGGCCCAGGATAAAACCAAATCCCAGGGTTTTTCATGAGCACAGCTACTCTGGGTAAGAATGAGAATGCTTATCAGTTAATGCTTTCAACCGTAATGTAAATATTGTGGCTAATCTGGCTGCACACAAAAGCTCCCTTATAATCTGGTTCTGAAACAGAGGCTGCTCTGGGGCCAAAGAGAAGAAATCCCACACCAGCAGGAAGGATCTTGTCCTTTTTTATGAACAGAAAACTCATTCGAACTAGTCCAGGGTGCTAGGAGACAGGGATAATGGTCATGATTTACAGTTCTCCATACCCTGCCTTACAGGATGCGAATTCTTTCCAAGGCAGCTTACAAGTAATGTCAACACAGTGTGCATTAGGCTTTTTTCTTTTTAAAGAAAACCATCAGCAAGATTCTTCTCACAGTGCTGGGTGGCCCTGTGGCGTGGAACAGGGAAGGGAGCAGCCAGGGCAGTCCTTGCAGGCCTCCTTCCCTCCCTGGACTGCACCTGACTATTAACGGTGCTTTCATGAATGGTGAGTGACTCAGTTGGCAAACTGAGGCAGAGGAGTTTTACTGAAATGCATGACAGTGTCCTATTAGGCAAGCCTACTCTAAGGAGTACAAAACTGCATGTTACCCATATAATCCTTATTTGCCAGAAATTACACTTTAATTAATAGCATTCATATGCTGTTGTGCTGTAACTGGTGCCCTGCACTAGCAAGGGGTTGGACTCAATAACCCTCTTGGCCCCTTCTGACCCTACTACTCTATGATTCTGGGATATGTGACACAGGTAGCAAGACAAGCCCTTGGACCAGAGATGCAGAACCTGGAGCCCATCAGATGTCGTTGGACTACAAATCCCATCATCCATGACCACTGGTCCTGCTGGCTGAGGTGATGGAACTTGGAGTATGGCAACAACTGGAACACCACCAGTTCTCCTCCCACCCTGCCATCTTCCAAAGATCCATTTACACAGCATGGATTTTCAATGAACTGTTTCTAGTCCTTCTACCTGTGGATTTATTTATTACAGTTCAGACAATCCCTCTCTGAAGGCCAAAGCAAGATCCAACATTAATGCATTTTTTCCTTATGCAAATGGCAGCTCAGTGGAAACCTGAGCAGCTGCCTCAGAGGCTGGGGCAAGGAGAGACTTTAATTTTCTCTTGCTTTCATGGCCCTGATAAAAATCAGCTCTAAGCGGGCAGTTTTCATTTCAAGAGCAGCTCTTGTTGGAGTCAATGGAACTTTCCCTTGAAATGCAAACAAAAGCTTCAGAGAGGGGATTCAATAGCAGGCAGGCAAAGGGTTAAACGCCCCCTAACCCTCTCCACAGTCCTGAAGCTGTTGTTTATATTTCAAGAAGCCTACAGCTGAATTGCACGCATGCTTAGTTTGGCCCACACACATCACTGGGTGAATCACACACACATACACACCCCACTCTTTTGTTAAAAGAACCCACAGCAAAGGCTGAAGAAGTAGCAGGTAATTCCAATTTGCAGTCTGTCCAAGCCCAATGAATGGCACATCATGTTTGCTTTTGCAGATGAAAATATGGCAAAGTGAAACCATTCAGGATTAATGAAAAGGAGCATCTTCAGCTTATTGTGGTTGCAGATATCAGCCAGAGTCCTGTAATCCCCCAGAAGCAGCATTCCCATGAATCAGGCAGAACCCTTTCAATGAGCAGGAGGGTCAATTGAGCAGTGTCATTTCACTGGATCCAAGCTGATGCTCACATGAGAGCATGAAGAACGACCAGATTCTAGCCATATGGGTGTCCTAACAGCAACATGGAAAGAACTGGAGGAAATGTCTGATCTGTTTGGCATTAGATATCTGAGAGGTCCACAGACCATCCGTATGCAGAGGCACTCTGCCTATGGTATGGAGATAAGTGAAAACAGTGTCATGTTTGCCTGCTAATGACTCAAGCACAGCTTCAGCAGGTGACCTTGCTCTGCTCCCCAACAGTAGGTGGTTCAATCTGGGAGCAGGATGAGGCAGAAAAAGGCTGCCAGAAATAGGCAGCAGTACTAATTACCAAAAAGATGCAGAATTCATGCCCATGGGTCCAAAAGAGCACAAGTTTGCATCTGCTCTAAGTCTCTGTGTGTTTAAGGGACCCTGTCTCCCAAGGTCACTCCTATTTGTAAGAAGAGATGTATGGATGGGGAAAGGAGAGCTTCTGATTTCAGAAAAAAACAGGCAGGAAGATGGGTGGGGGAGCAGAAAATGAAGCACATGAAGGCAAAGGGCTAGCTGTTTCAGGGGGATCAGATGTAACAGAGTTCATCAGGCCTCCTGTGCCTTTATTTCAACAAGAGCCCTTGGACATCAGGGTGCTGGGGTGCAAGGCCTTCCAGAGATCTGGGGTTCCAGATGAAATATTGAAGGCTCCAGCACAGCTTCTTACACCACCTCTGGATTCTCTGGCCAGGAATCCTCTGCTTCCATGTTTTTCAGGGCTCCTAGAATTAATGTGTATCATTCCAACATAATCCTAAAGAACGTTGTTTGGATCTTCTAAAGATGTAGAACACATGTACATAGTCCCTAGATTACCCAAAGCTCCTCAGCCCCTCCAAGCAGGTCTTCTGTAAAGCCTCATTGAACAGACACCCTGTGCTCCACCGAATATAATAATGAATGCATCAGCTGCTTCAACAAATAGCATTAGTGGAGAGCTGCAGGCTACCGACAACTAACATGCTTTATCATATTTTTATCCCACCTTTCCTCAGAGAAATGCTGCCCAGCAGGCCATTTTATTCTCACAACAGCCCTCTGAAGTAGCTAGCAGAAGCAGTCTGGGGCAGGAGAGGAACAGACAAGAGAGCTACTGGGCAAAAGGGGAATTTGAACCCCGGCTTCCCTAATGCAAAGGCAAACTATAGCACAGCTCACTGCTTAGAATCTGTCTGGCCCCAAAGAGCACAATGAAGAGATTGCTTGACCCTGTACTAACATGCAATGTGTAATAGTCTAACTGCAATGGATTGATTGCAGAGCCAATCCAGGCCTCTTAAGAACCAGCACTGACTTTCCAGTCCAGGGTGAGCATCCCATAAATTGCATGTCCTGCAACCCATATGAAAAGTGTTCAGCATGTAGGTGGTCATATGAGTATCTGCAAACATAAAATTGCCTGACATGGTTACCATAGAACTTTTTTCTTTCTCTCTTTTTTCCTTTTTTAAAAATATGCCTATCTCTGCCTGCCTATCTGCCTTGATGCCTAATTTCTAGGATGTGTAGGAGACCACTAACTGTACAGCAGACAACTGACCAGACAGCAACTCTCTGTCCAGTATTTTGTATGACTTACTCATGGGTGGCTCTCCAGCCGCAGGGGAAAAGTGCCACTTAGAGGATGAATTGCCCCTGATTCAATAACCTTGGCCACTGGCAGTGATTTTCAAATGATCCATCATCAGAGACTCTTTATGGCATTGAAAGTTGGGATGATGGGTGTGGGAGGCCCAACCCATGCGGCAGATACCAGGTGGTGAAGGCCTTTCCAGAGAGCAGAGTTTGTTCCTTTTCCACATGGGTCTGTGTGAATGGACAGTGTCCCAGAACTCCCCTGTGGAGCTGCATTTCAGAGAAAGCAACAAAGAAATGGGGACTGCCAGCACTGGTTACTAGTTCCCAGTTCCTTATTTGCATGAAACTTTGAAAGAGAACTTGATGGTACAAATAAGGAACTGGGAACACGGAAACAACATTGGCATTGTGAGCAAGTTGTCTTTCAAAGAGGATTGTCAACCATTACAGATTATTTTACTTAGGAATCCCAGTAAGCAACCAAGGAAACTGTGTGCGTGTTTTTAAAGGTGGTGGGGAGGGGAAGGTGTTCCATGGCCTGAAAATTGCTAGGTATTCTGAATCACTGGGATTTCTATTGCTGCAGGACAACCACCTTAAGCCCTTGCAGCCTTTTCCAGTAATCTTGCTGGCAGAAAAGCACCTATAATACAGTCTCTCTGTCTCTCTTGCTCTGCCCCTAACACATTTGCGTGGTGATTATTTGGCCTCCACACAGCTCTGGAAAAGTTGGTTTCTTCCCAAGCAAAAGGAAAGGAAACTTCTCCCCAAATAGCAGGACCCATATTGTGCCACCTAAACTTAAACACATACTGGGAGCGGGGGATGCAAAACTAAAGGGCTGCCTTTCAGCTACAGCTCAAAGTGCTGCCTTCCTGCCACTACACTGGGTTTGCCAACACCACAGTTATGTGTGGCATGGCCACACTCTGATAACATGCGTAAAGCAGGTCTCAAGTCCTGGGTGTTTTTGTTTGTTTTCTTAAAGGCTCATTCTATTCTTGGTCCTTCTTTCCTTGTAAATGCTGGCTTTGGGAAAAGGAGCAATGAGTAGCTGTTATTTTTGTTTTGAAAGAAATTGAAACTGGCAGTGCCACCCTTGGAAGAGATCCACTTTGACTCTTTGCCCCAAGCCTGGAAAATCATGTACCTCAACTACCTGGGCTTTCACGGAGGACTGCTGGCCTTTGGCACATCACAAGACAGGCTGGCTGCTGGTAGAGCCGGGACATTTCTCTCAATATTTAGCTATATACTTCCCCATGGTTTAATTGCCTTGTTCCTCTCCATAATAGATAGACTGAGCTATTCTTCCCTTCATCTTTCTGACTTTTTTATTGCACCACAAGAAGCAAGAGTAAGCTGTCGGGAAACGATCTAATGGCTCAACTTTCATCTGCTTTTGATGGGGTGCAGTCCCTCTTAAGTGTTCCACCCTTCACAGGCCTAATTTCTAGGATCCCAAAGTCTTTGGCTTAACTCCCAGCTTGCCCATTTCCCAACATTGCCTTCAGGTCTTAACTCTCAATCCCATTCCTACTCCCCAGGACTTCATGTCATTGATTTCCTCCTGTCTATTATATAACATGTCTCAGGTCCAAGCTATGTCCACATGTTACCTTATCCATGGAACTCGCTCCTTGTCTGTCAAAGAGAAGATTGCAGTTTCTTATTTTAGATGTTTTGATGTTGCACCCCTCTATCCACACCGTTCAGAAGCCAAATTCTAGTTTGGGAAGGATCTTGGAAGGGGGCACATTTCAGTAGTGGGTGGAGCCAAGGTCACAGGGAAGGACAAAGGACAGTTGTAATGCCTATCCATTTGGACATTTTCCCACCAAGCATACAAGACACAGTTCAATTCTATGCATGTCTTCTCAGCTGCAAGGCCAAATGCAACAGCATGTTTGCAAAAGGAGCAACTCAATTCCCTGCAGGGTATTTAAAGTTTAACTGACTTTAGATATCATCTCATGCCCAGACACTGATGGGAGATTACAATAGAAGAAGCTTGTGAGCTGAATGAGAAATCCCCAATGTGAGAAATACCTCGTGAGCCAGAGGTTCCCCATCCCTGTTGTAACCAGTACAGTCCACTCCTTATTAAAACTTCTATCCAAACTCAGCTCAGTTTAATCTTTTGTCTTCAAACATGAGAAGAAATATCTTGATGGTAGCTGCAACCCAAAAGTGGAACCAATTATTTAAAAGGGTGGTAGCTTTGACTGAGGACTACAAACAGAGGCTGGTCGGCCATCTGTTGAGGATGTTCTGGCTCCAGAGCATCACGTATCAAGAGGTTGGACCTACAGGGTCCCTCCAACTTGATGACCGAGTTCAGACCACATAATAACCTACACTCAAGGGCTGACTTTGGATTTAGTGCCACTTGTTGAAATGAAGGTTATCATGTTGTCTGAATATGTTCAAAACATAGTGAACAAACCACAGTTCACGACACAGGAGAAAACCATGGATTCTCTTCATGGATTCTTCATAGTTAACACGGTTTCTTAACAGCCCTGTTCAGACAACATAATAATCTATCCTTCAACAATAACCCATACTCATGTACAGTAAGTTATCCTGTGGTCTGAACCCAGTCTATGATTCTGTTTTGCCAAACAAGTCTCACTCCTACATCTTTTTAATAATCCAAGCTGCTGTGTCAGTTTATGGACTCATTCCCTCCTCGTTTTGAATTTGAAAGGGGGTCTTACCACATGGCCCCCAGAGGATCCACACTTAACTTTTGCTGAAAACTCAGGAACTGCCTTGATGTAGCTGCTGCCTCTGTTTGTGCTGCAGAGGGGAACTGGGATGCCATCAGGCTGACAAAGAAGGATGTCATTTCACACAACCCTTCACCCTTTGTCACCCTCCACTGCAGTGTGGTGTAGTGTTCAGAGGGCTGGACTAGGACTCAGGAGAACTGGGTTCTGGTCCCCACTGAACCATGAAGCCCACTGAGAAACTTTGGGCCAGTCATGGACTCTCAGCCTACCTCACAGGGTTGTTGTTGTTGTGAGGACAGAATGGAGAGGAGGAGAACCTTGTAAGCTACTTTGGGTTCCTTGCAAGGGGAAAAAAGTGAGGTATAAATACAATGTGGTTATCATCGCCATAGTTGTAAATGAGCTGCAAAAGCTCTCTTGATAACAGTGTGGCTACCTAGGATCACTCAAGGCCATGTGCTTGCACGTATTACTTTAACACTTATCTACTACCTTTTCATTAACATCTCAGGGCATTGTACAGAAAAAACAACGACCCACCACTCCAAACGCTTAATGGTTCAAACAATCCACAGCCAACTCAAATAAGATAAACTCAAATGCAGCCGACCTGAAAGTTAGGCTGCTTCACTATCAGAGGTGGACTGGGAATGGGAAGTCTTCCATTGACTTTGCGAGGCCACTGGGACTGGAGCAAAGGCACCTCCCACGGAAGAGGGGCACCCCAAAGCCTTGCGGGAGTGTGAGGGAATCCAGACCAGACTGTGCGGGTGCCAGTCCTACCCCCGAACGGTTCTCAACTGCTTGCAGACTTCAGCCATGCATTTCCTCCACCTCACCATGAATGCTCTCCCCATTATGGTATGAATACACTTCTTGCCATGCCACGAACCACGAGAGTCGGTTCATACAACCAGCACTTCATGTAGCCAGCGGGTTGTCAGAAATGCTGCTCTGGCGCACAGCCGCCGAAGTCACCACAGGGCAGCATGTGCTAGTTGTGAGCCCGTTTCCCGGCATCATCACCTTTTCTTCCTCATGCATATCTGAATATCCACCCCCGTCCCCACTTCTGCTTCCTGCCTTCTCTGATGCCACCTCGGAGCCGTCTCTCTCGCGCGCCCTCCCCTCGTTCTCCCACCCGTCCCACTTTCCTGCCCCTGCCTTCTCGGTGAGGGTGTTCAAAGACAGGCTGGACATGCACATGGTGGGCAAGTCGTGAGCGGAGCCGGCTGGTGCCGGAGGTCAGACTAGATGGCCCGGGGAACCCCTTCCGACTCGCTCTGTTTCTATGTTTCTCTGATGCCACCTCGGAGCCGTCCCTCGCGCGCGCTCTCCCCCCGTTCTCCCGCCCGTCCCACTTTCCTGCCCCTGCCTTCCCCTGGGTGCCTTCCACTTCCCGCTCTAGCCCCCGCCTCAATGTAAACCCCTCCGTCCCCGACCCCTCCGCCACCTGCACCTGCCCGCGCCGCCCCCGCCGCCAGGGCGCAGCGCCTGCGGCTCCCGCACTCACCCCTCGCAGCTGCGGCGCCCTCCTCGCGGGCGGCGCTCCCCGCTCGCGCCCCGGGCGCCTGGACGGCACGGGCCGGGGCCCCTCCTCACAGCACACCAGGCTCACGGTACATCCCATCCAACCAGGCTCCCATGCGCCGCCGCGCTCCCCGCGTGGAGGCGATTGAGGCGGTGAAGGGGGCCCGGACTCGCGTGGCTGTCCCACGAAGGAGCGACTCGGGGCTCGCCAGCCCTCCACCACCGCTCCAGTGCCCGAGCCGCACGCTGGGCTCTTCGCGGGGAGAGAGTGGCTGGAGCCGGGAAGGCTGTCCACCTCACCTCGCGGCTCCACCTCCGCCTCCTCCACTCTCCTCCTGGGCTGCCCGAGGCTGGGTCAAGGTATCTTGCCCACGGGCCGCCGCCGCCGCCGCTCCCTGCTCCTGTGCCTCTCTGTGCCCCTCACCCGGTCCCAGCAGGGGAATGAAGGAGCGAATCCCCAAACATGCCCCAAAGGGAGGGGCAGAGGAGAGGGCAGCCCTGCCAGAGAGGTGCGGAGAATCGGGTGGCACCAAGCCTAGAGAGAGGAGTGAGCGAGTGTGGAAAGGCTGTGCATGACAGCCGGGCAGCGAGAGGAGGGAGGCCCATTTTCCAGCACCGCCACCGTGTCCCAGGAACAGAGGGACGCGCGCACGGAGCGCTCACAGAAAGCAGCAGCACGCGGGGCAGTTCTCACGGGATGGCAACGAGGGAAATGGCAGCGCAGAGAGGCAGGAAGGGAGAGAGATGGCAGTTCAGCATAGGCACCTTGGCATGGGAGCAGGCAGGGGACCAAAGGAAGGGCACAGGGACAAGGAGGGGAAGGAGTTGTGCTCAGCTCTAAAACTCAGGTTTCCCTCCCTTGCCCCATGTCATGGGGCCCCTGCATGCTGGTTTCTCTGCACAAGTGGGCCCAACACGGGTGTCTGTAGTTCCTCCCTCACATGCATCAACATAAGTCTGAATGGGAACCCGTCATTACAGCATGTACTGGATTAAAAATACTTGATGTACTGGCCACCACACATTATTTTTCTTTGATGGGAAAGGCAGTAGCTCTCTGTACTGTGCACAGCATTATTTACAGTGTGTTCCCTGCTTCTTCAGAACCTGTTCATTCAGGTTTCCCCAACCTGGTGCCCCTGCATGCTTAAGCTCCCATCAGCCCCAGACAGCATGTTCAATGTTCAGGCTTTCAGGGACTTGAAATCAGAAATTCTTGGAGGGTACCTGGTTTCTTGGATTAGGCCTGAAAAGTCTGTCTGGGCTATCATCAGGAGTGGTGCTAAGTACAGAAAAGATCTGGGGCTCAGGCCCATGTGAACAGCAACAACAGCAAAGCACAAATATTTATCTGTTTGAAAGCTTGTGTCTGTGTCTCTTTAAAGGAACCCAGTGTGTAAAAACGAACAAGTGAGAGAAGGGAAGGGAAAGGGAAAGAAACAGAAACATTTCACCCCTCTCCCCCAAAAAATGGGGGACAGCAGCAGGAGAAGCACATGTGGGCAAAAAGCCAACTAACTCAGGGGGATCAGATGTGATAGAGATAATCAGGGCCATGGATAGCAGAGTGATGGGGCAGGTGGTCTCCCAGAGTTTTGGGCTTCCAATGAAAAATTCAGGGCTGCAACCCTAACACTGCCTCTGGATCAAATCCCAGACAAATTGGAAGACATTTAACGGTGGTTATATTATTTAACTTTATTTTTAGGCTGCCTTTAAGAAGGGTACCTTTAAAAAGATGGGGGTATCCCTCAGTTAAGTGCATGTTACATGCATAACAGTAGGTATTTAACCCTCAGCCAAGAAGATCTCAGGTAGCAAGGAAAGACCTTGGGTAGTTGAGGAAACCAACATCTGAACACCTAAAAAACCCCCCCCCCCCCCCCCCACACCAGCCAGATGGTGCTAGACAGATCTGTGGATTAACCTAGTAGAAGGCAAAACTTCATGTACACACACACTGTAAACTGAGATTGCTCCTAGTTTTGAAGATAAGTCAATTTCCCTGCTTCAGCTTTTTAAATTTAGATTTCCATTCTGGTTTCTTCCCAGGGACTGGAATGAGCTATAATCTGTTGCTATTAGTTTTTCTTGCCAGTCAAGATGAATTTGTATTAATGGCCCATGGTTACTGCAGTGCAAAAGTATAATCAGAGAACAAGAGAGTAGGCTGCACACAAACAGTCTGGCTGAATACATTCATTAGTATGGGGGGGATCACAACCCGCCCCCCCCCCCCTTGAGGTAATATAGGCTGTGAGCAAGAGTGTTTGGTCCAAAGGACACCCAGTCCACTTAGTGGTTGAGAAGGGACAGGAACTTCAGCCCCTTATGCTGGACGTATTTCCAGTGCATCTGCCTTCTTTTCCTTCCTTCTGCATTTGCAGGTGATGAAATTACGGGGTGGGGCTGATTTTAGTTGTATTACAGTTGTGCCATTCCATTAATAGAATCCCCTGCCATCACCTCCATGGTGAGAAATAAATTGGAAAATAAAAGGAGGGATGTTTACAAGCAGGAATAATTTCCTTTTGCATGGGTATGTGATTTTACAACTCTCAGCAGAGATTTTAAAAGAGGAAGATGGTACTTGGAGAATGACCATCCAGTAGCAGCTGGTTGCAAGGAAAAGAATGGGCCATGAGGCAGCAAGGGCAGTTCATCATCATCATCATCATCATCATCATCATCATCATCAGTGGCCTGTTCCAAGATATATTCTAGCACTGAAAGATATAAGGGAGTCTGCTCATGCTTCATCCCTGATCAGGGCTCCAGTTCTGCAAGTTGCACCAGGAAAGTTTCTGTCTAAC
Source organism: Varanus komodoensis (assembly GCF_004798865.1). Taxonomy (NCBI): domain Eukaryota; kingdom Metazoa; phylum Chordata; class Lepidosauria; order Squamata; family Varanidae; genus Varanus; species Varanus komodoensis. The sequence goes on along the minus strand of NW_025335798.1, from coordinate 4,028,219 downwards.
TTTTTCATAAGGCCCTTTGCTGCATGAGAACAAATACGATGAAGAAATTATTCATCTCTTCTCCAAGGCTGCACCTAAAATGACAGGCAGAAGCATATACCCACTAAGTACTCTGTAACCAGGCATTTTAGCCTGCCATTTCAAACATTTGCAGTAATGGCATTGCAAGCAAATGTTGAGACAGCAGGCTTGGCACCTACCTGTGAGTAAATGTACTTGTAACAGGCGTTCCATGTTCTCAGGGCAGGCTGGAACACCACTTTCCAGGTGGATTTACTTGCAGATGGGTGCTCCAGGAACAAAGCACCCAGAGTAGAAAGAGTACCAGCAGAACTACTCCAAGCTTCAGAGAATGAATTGCTTCAAATCCTGACAATATGCTAACAAATATGGAAAAAAGAATGGCCCTTAAACTGGAAATGTCCACTATACATTCCAGTCCCCAAGAAAGGAGATTCAGAAGAATGCAGCAACCACAGGACTAGAGCACTAAATTCCCATGCAAGGTGTTGCAGCAAAAATGATATTCTGTATGAAGTAAGAAATGGAGCCTGGCATTCAAGAGGAATTCTGAAAAGGACAAGGTGCTAGAGAACATGTCACAAATATACATTGGCTACTGGAGTGCAGCAAAGAATTCCGGAAGTGGATTAATTAATGTTTTATAGACTTCAGCAAAGTATTTGACTTGGTGGATCATGAGGAATTATGGATAAATCTGAACAAAATGGGTATGTCTCAGCACTTGATTGTCCTGATGCATAACCTGTATTGTAGACAAGAAGCTATTGTTAGGACAGGGTATGGAGAAACAGCATTGCTTCCTATGGGCAAAGGCATCGGACAAGGGTGTACATTATCTCCCTATTTGTTCAATCTGTATGCAGAACGTATCATAAGGAAAGCTGGCTTAGAATTAGAGAAAGGAGTGAAATTGACAGAAAACACATCAGAAATTGAAGATATGCAGATGATACCATATTACTGGCAGAATACAGCAATGAATTCAAACAATACCTGATTATTATTATTTTTTTTACATACTTCAGTTTAGTCATCAACTCAAAAAGAGAGTGTAGACAAGAAATTTGAAGAAGGGTGAGACTTGGAAGGGAGTAATTAAAGAATTAGAAACAATCATCAAGTGTAAGGATGTTTAACTGGAGCCCAAGGCCAAGCTCATATTCATATTCCTGATCACTATGTATGAGTGTGAAAGCTGGATAGTGAGAAAAGCTGGCAGGAAGAAAATCAATGCATTTGAAACATGGAGCTGGAGAAAAACTTCATTAATTCCCTGGACTAACAGAAAGATGAACAAGTGGATCCTAGATCAAACCAAGGCAGAGCTTTTTGTGGAAGCAAACATGACAAAACCAAGGCTGTCATACTTTGGAAACATCATAAGAAGGCAAGACTCCCTGGAGAAGACAACCATGTTAGAGAAAGTTGAAGGCAGAAGAAGAAAAGGAAGGAAGACCAAATATGAGATGGATTAATTCCATAAAGGAAACCTCTGCCTTGAATTTACAAGAGCTGAGCAGGGCTGTCATGGATAGGACTGTCATTGAGTCCTAAGTTAGAGACAAATCAATGGCACATAAAAAGAACAACAGATGCTCCATCCCGCTACCTCAACTGTAAGCCTTAAAACCTGAAATAGAGAAAAATTCAGTGGCTGCAGAGACAAAACAAAAGCTAGTCTAGAAAGGAACAAGCTGGGGCTGCAACTATGAGTCATTTCTGACTGTACCCAAGGTCAAACCCTGTGAGTCCTTTGATACCAGCCAAGCAGGGGAAGACGACTACCTTGTCATTCAGGAGTAATTTCTCCAGCAAGACTGGCCTATCCCAAGCTGGGATCTCCCAGTTGTGCTGGACTATATTCTCATCATTCCCATGGCCATTGGCCATCCTCGCTCAGTGAGAATTCTACTCCAACACATCTCCAACGCAGCTGAACAACATAACAACACAAGAGGAGTTGTGCTAGATCGGAGCAAGATCTATCAAGTCCTGGCTCCATTCATACAGTGGCCAACTAGCTGCCATGGGAGACCCTGAAGCAGAACATAAATGCAGCAGCACCTTCCCACTCAAGTTTCCCAGCAACTGCTGCCTCTGACACCCGAGGTGATATACAGCCATCTGGACTAGTAGTTACTGATACTCTTTCCCTCCATGAATTTGTCCAATCCCCTTTAAAGCCACTCAAATAGGTGGTTGTCTCTACACCCTGTAGTAGCAAATCAAATAATTATTTTTCTTTTATTTATTTATGAGGAAGTTTATATACTGCTTGCACTAGCCAAATGTGGTGTGTGAAGAGAACTGTGATCTCAGTAGAAGCCAGCAGCCTCCCAAAAATGTCCTATTGCATCCTGAAATGCATCACTTCAATGTATTTTCAATGTATTTTTTCATGTTGTAAGCCACCCCGAGGTTTCAGCAAGGGGCGGCATAGAAATGTTATAATAATAATAATAATAATAATCACCTTTATTCTACAATAGCTGACAGACAGTGTTTATGTAAACTAGCCTTCCCTATCAGAACAAAAGAAAAGGCATGCTTGATCAGACCAAGGGTCCATCTCCTCCAACTTCCTGTTCACACAATGGCTAAACAGCTACCTGCAGTAAATCCACAGGTGGAAATGCAGTTTGGCAGAGGCTGGCTATTAAGTCAGGCACATCCCAGAGCCAAAGACCTTGGTTTACACAAGAGTCTAATGGCCTCCAGAATTCTCAGACTACAGTTCCCATAAGCAACAGTCAACATGGCCAGTGATTGGGGTTATAGGATTTTGAAATCCAAAATATCTGTAGGGAACAAAGTTGTTTGCTTATTCCTGGTCTAGATTCAGAACAAATTTTTATATCTTATCTAGCTAAAATGTGCTGGAAGAAGTAGAAAATGCACACACTCAGATCTTACTACTTAGATAAAGATTTTTGAGTAGGTGTAGAATGAATTACCATGATAAGTATATTCTCCAGTTCTTCCTGTAATTGCTTTGAATAGCAACAGTCTTACATCAGCTGGAGCTATGTGAGCATTTTAGCCCTGACCTGAGCTTGGCCCCTTTATGTAACATCCAATTGTTAGCATAGTTGGCTCAGACATCATGACTGCAAACCAGAATTTTTCCAGTTTCTGACAACTTTTTCAGACTTTGTTTCTCAGTTTTGTAATAAAAGGAAATAAAGGAAGTAAAGGGAAAGTGCAGGGTTCTGTAAATGAGAAATGTGTAAATGAGAGTGAGGACTGCCCCACCTCCCTTCCAGCCCCAGCCACCCCCTATGTGCTCTAAGTTCCCATCTGCACAGAGGCCTGTGTGTGCACATCCCAACAGACGTACGCTGTGCAACCTGTACTCTTGGTGTTTTGTTGTGTATTGTTTCCCTTGCTGGGAAGCACATGTGTCTGACCCAGTGCATAGAGAGGGCAGTGGAATGTCTGAGGTGGCAAGGCCTGAGGGTGAAATCCCACACCTGTGCCTGCCCTGTAAGACAGCATCTCATTGCTACTTCACTCAGGCCTAGCATCAAGGTTAGGCCTGGTTGGGGACCTGCCAAGGGCCTGCACCTCAGCAGCCCCCACTCTCAAGAGCCTTTCAGAGTTGTTCCCCCTTTTCTCCATTGCAGTTTCCTTGCTCACCTGCCCTTCCCTCTGGCCCAGATCACAGTGGTGCTGAGAAGCAGGAGCAGCAGCCCTCCCTTCCTGTCAAGCAACCTGGTGGCAGTGGTGGAAAGAGGCTGAGGCGCAAAAGCAGCTGGGGACCCTGGTGGAGAGGACATCGACTCACCACGGGAGGCCCATGGAGGCCGTCCTGCCCAAGGGCCCTCCAAACCCTGGGGCAGGCATTGGTTTCCCTGATGTCTGTACCAAGTGTCCCCAGGTAGAAAGGAAATGGGCGCCTATTGCCAAACATGCAGGGCAGTCCTGATCCGATCTTAATGACCTTCAAATGACTGGAGGCAGGGCCTTTTCGACCAGGAATGCAGTCAGGGGAGGGAGTCAGTCTAACTCATGTGGACTCTGACCCAGTGCCTCCTCCCCCCAGCAGCACTCGCCATTAGACCATCCATTTACTTCATGGGGTGAAAGCCCAGGTCAGTTCCCTGCTGGGAGGGGGGTACATTCCTGCCATATCTCAACTAATTGAAATCAGGAGTCGACAGCCACCAAAGGGCATGGGAATGGGGTCTGGCTGGGAGATCTGGTGCTCAGAATGCAGGCACTGTGTCTAGGAGTGCTCATCATCGTTGCAGCTAAGGGGTCATGCGCTCCTTCAAGCACTGGAACACATACTACAAACAAAGGCATCAGCAGAAAGTCCCCCCACCAGGCCTCCTATAAAAGCACCAGGCAGTGCTGGAGTCTGGGATACCCTCTGAAATAAAGGCCACTCCACCAGCCCGTGCCCTCTTTTGCAGAGGACAATTCTCTGTTGGAAGGGCTGTCCTGCCCAACTCTGATTTATAGCTCAGCACCCTCAGTAGTTAGCACATGGGCAGCAGACACAGGTCACCTGGCTATGGCCTTCCACACTATGGTGTGCTATGGTGCCTTCCTATTATCATAATTATTTCCAGATGGGCACGTGCGTGCGTGTGTGTGTGTGTGTGAGAACAGTCAGTCTTAAAGGAAATCAACCCTGACTGCTCTTTAGAAGGCAGATACTGAAGATGAAAGTCAAATACTTTGGCCACCTAATGAGAAGGAGGGACTCACTGGAGAAGACCCTGATGCTGGGAATGATTGATGGCAAAAGGAGAAGGGGACAGTAGAGGATGAGGTGGCTGGATGGAGTCACTGGGCAGTGGGTGTGGGCTTGGGTGGACTCCGGGGGATGGTGGAGGACAGGAGAGCCTGCAGGAACGTTGTCCATACGATCATGATGGGTTGGGCACGACTTTGCAACTAAACAACAACAACAACAAAAACCAACAAAAAACATTTGATGTAAGTAGCTGTCCTCCTTTCTGGTGTTGAGTTTCCTCTTTCTCACCAATTGATACGTGGCCACCCTACTTCTTCAGGTTTTTTCAAACCATACACTGAAAGAGCATGGATTTCTGCCTGACTGCCTCTATCTCCTTGTGTGACCTTGTTGTATAATTCAAACAGAGGCGCAGGGGAGTGGGAGAGACATGGTAAATCTATCCTGGAATTATACTAATAAGTTGAGACAAGGGAGAGGGCATCTGGGATGACGACTCATAGGCTGAGAAGAGATGGGAGTCTGCAGTTTGAGTGGAGGCCACCCAACCTGCCCTCTGTGGAGAGGAAGGAGAAGTCATCGAAGTAACAGGTGGCTTTGGAAGGGTGCACTGGGTCTATTTTTTCTATGATGATGGAGAGTTGCAGATGGAAAGGAGTGAGGGAATGGCACATCCTTTCCTATTAACAAGTGTCTGCACATCATGCCAGTGGAAAGCAATCAAGTAATCCAGGGCTGTTACTAACATGAGAAGTGATCTCCACCCTTGGTCCATGAGGGAGATAAGGAAATCAGTGCAGCACTGGCCATGCTAAATCATCCCATTGCTAAGTGTTTAGCACTAAGTTCTAAGTCTGGACTGATACAGAAGAGCAGATCTACACCCTCATTAGGACTTTCTCTCCTGTACTTCTCTCCACAATATTTTCTGTAAGGCTGCTTCCAGAACAGATTTTTACGGTACCTCCTTTACTGAAGGGTTGTTGGGAAGAATTCCAATGTTGCCTTCATTCATTGCATAACACTGTTTTCTCCTATCATTTCTTCCATCTTTTCTCTAACCACAGATAATCCATAATTAAGAATGTGATCTCCACATGCTGCGACAGTACAAAGGCGTACTTGCTGGCTTGTGCATGCTGGGAATTGTGGGCCTTTTCCCATCTAAACGTGAATAGGCTTGCATGGTAAGAACAGATGGAATCACTACACTCCCATCAATAGTCTTGGGAGCTCTCTGTCGGGAAGCACCCAAGAGCGCAAGTTCTGTGTATCCCGTTCCTGTATTTTAACAGCCTTGTCTGCTTCTCCTTCAACTGCATCTTTGCTCTTCTGAAACTCTCTACCTGGAGGCTAAATCTGTTGAAAGAAATGGAGGGAAGCTTCTGATTTCCTTTATCCTTCCACTATAAACCCTACTGTCCAAACTCATGACATAGCTGTTGAACATTCTGCAATTAACTTAAGCGTTTCTCAGCTGATAAGGCTGGAAATGCAGCCCAGTCCACCCGCTGCAGCACCCCGAAAGTTGTGTATGTTAGCAGTTTGGTCCAAACGCAAGGGAAACAGGAACCAGCAGCAGCCCAGGCTTCCTGTTCTTCCTCCTGACTACTTCTTAAGGGCTGACGGGAAAGCAATGCAGTTCCTCCACCCCGTGGCACCATTCATGAGCTCCAAATGTGGAGGCCGCTTCTCATGAATGTTCACAGGGGAAGCCATGTGCAAGTTCTGCTTCTGATATTACAGCAAAGCCCTGAGAACAGGAATACAAGCCACATTTTTGTATTTGTATTTTATATACTTTATTATATGGGTATTTTATTGTATTTTATGAATTGTTGTAAACTGCACAGAGGCTTCAGTTATTGGGCAGTAGAGAAACAAAATAAAATATTTCTTGTCCTCCTCTTCCTCCTCCTCTTCCTTTCCCTTCTTCATCCCTTTACAAAACTTAAGCTGTTTGGAGACTTTGCAATTTTTAATTTGAAGAGTATCAGCATTTGATTAATTGGTAGTCCATATACTTAGTTGTGCTTCAGCCAAACAATTTAAATGCTCATCTTGCTGCTGCTGCTGCTGCTGCTGCTGCTGCAATATACAAAAAAGTATCTCAGGCAGGAGAAATGGAACCTGTTAGCCAGGCTCAAAGTCCTGAGGGCCAAACTGCATATGATACAGGACAGTTATCATCACATCTCCTATTTTTCTTTTTGAAGCAGTCATGGGCATGTCTGGGGTTTAGGCACATGTAGGGTGAAATAAGGGGATGAAGGTGGCGCAGCAGTTTGAACTGCTGTGCTGCTGGGCTGGTTGATTGAAAGGTTGTCGGTTCGAATCTGCACAACGGAGTGAGTTCCCGTTGCTCTGTCCCAGCTCCTGCTAACTTTGCAGTTCAAAAGCATGCAAAGGCAAGTAGATAAAAAGGTACCACTTTGGTGGGAAGGTAAACAGCATTTCGTGCACTTCTGTGTTTAGTCATGCCGGGCACATGGCCACGGAGACTGTCTGTGGACAAACGCTGGCTCCCTCGGCCAGGAAACGGAGATGAGCACCACCCTCTAGAGTCAGGCATGACTGGACTTAACGTCAAGGAGAAACCTTTACCCTTACCTTTTGCCTAGGGTGAAGTAACCTTTTTCCTAGCACAAACTCCCCAATGAGGTCCTGCCACCTAGAGTTTGTCTAACCACAGAAAGGAAAACACAAAGGTGCTTTTACCATTATCTATCCCAGTATCTACAGTCACTAGAAACATCTATACCTGTCAGAAGTGGTACATTAGGTGGCTCCAGGTGAGGCTTTTACAGCACCATCGCTCTGCCTCATTCACAGAAATTGACATAGGGCTCAGACTTCCGTTACTTTTTCTTACCTTGCAAAAATTAATTAAGGGAATAAGATGGAATAGCTGCATAGTGTCTTAAACTGTTAGTGCTTGGACCTCTCTATCTGCGAGCCCCCTTATAGCCAATATTTCTGAATGTATCTGGTGGCAAATGGAATGCATACTATCTTGTGCATCACCGCAACTCCCCAGATAAAACAATCATACAGAGACAATGTTATTTATTATTTCACTGCTGCCTCTTGCATGTCATTTGCAAACAAGACACTACTATAATGCAAACATTTCCATTCAACAACACATGTGATGCCTATAGAGAAAAAATCCCAATCCCAAATTACATTAATTAAATGGTATCTGTTTCTGAATTTCATTTGTAAGATTGGGGCCTACCACTGGCAGCATGGCTGCCAGATGTTGCTTAATTAAAAAGTTGCCCTGTGATTCCAAAATATTACAGACGACAGAACATTATGGATGCTTGCTATTTCAGAACACAAATGCTCTGCTGTTATGCACTGTCAAGTTGTCTCTAAGCTATGGCAACCCAATGAATGAAAGCCCTCCAAAGAGTCCTGTCCTTCACAGCTCTACTCAACTTTTATAAGCTCAAACTTGTGGCTTTCTTTGTGGAACTGATCCATCTCATAGTCTTCCTTTTCTTCTGCCGCCAACTTTCCCTTGTATGACCATCTTCTTCCAGGGAGTCTTGCCTTCCCATGATGTGAAGTTCTGAAAGTTCTGGCTTGATTTTATGTAGGGCTCACTTGTTCATCTTTGCCTTGGTCCGGGGTCTTGGCAATGCATTGCTTTTCTTCCTGTCAGCTTTCTTCACTGTGCCGCTTTCACACCCATGCACAGTGATCCTCAATGCCCCTATTTGTAGTATGTTTTTATTTAAATAAAAAATTTCAACCTAAAAAAAAAAAAAAAAATTCAACCTATTTTGTAACTCTGCAACCAGCCACCACACTTGTGGGGAGCAGCTTTTGATGGGTTGCCAGGCATCAAGGGAGAACAAGGGCCGAAGAAAATTGCACCAGCATTTCATATAACTGTTTAGGAGTGCTCATTCTTCTCCACTGCATCAAACCCACCTGGATACTCCTTTGCATCTTCTCCCTCCAGCTTCTCTTTTCTTCCCACCCCCTTATCTCCACCCATGGATCTCCCCACTCTGCCCCAGCCCCCCTCAATATATTTCTCCTTATACTCCAGCGCTAAGCAGCAGAGTAATTGCTTTCCCACAACAGGACTCTTCTCCCTCTCAACCTCCGTGCCACAAACAGCCATTTTCGCATCCAGGCTGGCACAGAGAGTTTTTGGTCAGCTTCCTCCCCACTGTTTATGTTCTTTGTGAATCTTCTGCCACGGCAACAATGGTTATTCTTTCTGTGTGTGCACACACATGCATAAGAGAGAAATGATGTCAGAGTAACCATAGGAAACAAATTGCCCTAAATGGTGAGCTGCGTCATGCTATTTGCTCCCATTTAAACATTAACAGAAGCAGTTAATTAAATGCACTGTTCTGATTGAAAGTTTATTACATCCGACTTTCCTCTGCACCCATTTTAAATTTGGCAAGATGTGTGTGTTTGTGTGCTCATGCTGGTGTGTGTGTGCCTGTATTGCTATGCATATGTACCCACACGTGTCAATCTGTTGGGGTATGATCCATACACACATTTCTGAAATGTGGGCTTGGGAGAAGTTTTCAGAGGTGATCTAAGGACCACTTGCAAAAATATAGCATGGGAGCCATAAATCCAGGATAACCAGAATCCAGTCACTCAGGAGAAGTGCTGGACTCCAGCCTTCAGGGTGGCTTACCATGAAGTTCAGTCAGTGGTTTTGGGCAAGCCATTTTCAATAGGAAGGTGGCATCATTGTTGCTTCTGTAGGCTTTTGACTTCTCTACACCAAGCAGTTACTACACAGTCGTGGCTCCTCAGTTGCAGTAGTTTGTGGAAGCTTTACATCCTCCAGGATCAACCTGTGCTTTCCAAGCATTTCTGTGGCTTTTTTAAAAGAGGGGAAAGTGTCGTGTTCTCTGGAAATGACAGAATGAACCAAAAGGACAAGATAGTGTGGTGTTTTGTTTTGGGTTTTTTTGGGGGGGGGGTTGGGTTTTTTTGCAATTCTGCCATATCTTAGCTCTACCACAGCGCCACCTTGTGGTTGTGTAATAAAACATATAGAAAGGAAAAGAGAGAAAAACTGCAAAGGGGTGGAGTGATGTGTAAAGGAGCCGTCCTTGATCCTGCAAAGAATCTGGAAGCAGAAGCCTTGAGAAAAGCCTCCTTTCAGAAACAGGAGAGTTGATTGTGCAATCAAAGATGTTTATGTGGAACTGCAGCTTGTACCATGGTAAAAGAAAATGGCCTGTACCCTATATGTGTTCTTTGCATGGTAGTCCTAAGAACAGTTTCCCTCAGTGAGAACAGCTTCACTCATGTGACACTTTGGATATTACTAACAATCCCTTTGTGCAGGGGATGGGATTTTGAGAAGAAAGCAGCTTGGGAGGGAGGTTGGATTCCCCCCTCGCTCACATGCTACTCATATGTGGTCATTTCAATCTGAACTGGACTTTCTGCAGTAAGAAAAAGAAGCAGAAGAAGTGATGGGAAGAGACAAGAGAGTTACAATGGGAAACAGTGGCATTGGGACCATGAGTAGCAGTCCCGAAAAATTCTGGAAAATCCTTTTGAGTGTCAAGTAGCAAGGCCACTTTAGATTCCAGAGAGATACTCATGGCAGCCCAGCTATCTGGACTCTGGGAATCACTGCCTTCTAAAATGTATTTGTCGCTAATTAAATTGTTCACAGGGTTTGAGTAACATTCAGGCAGGCATGCTAAGAGTTATTTAATTAAATCTTTGGTTAGTTCTGCTGATCCTACGAGTATAGATCACCCTTGCCCAACTGGGCGCCCTCCTGATGTGCATGAGTATGACTCCCACCATCCCCAGGCAGCACATCAGAATGGCATCAGGTGTGGGAAGACTGCTATGGATAGTGGGGGCAAAGGCAGACAATCTCAAAGTGCCTGCTTCTAGCTCACTGGCAGCAGGAGTTACATCTTGAAAACTTCAGCATTTGCCCAGCAAAGCTGCTAGCCCTCATTGTTATCACTTCTTGATGAAAGGGTTAGAAATCAGGCAGTGAGTAAGAATATCTTTAAAACCAGTGTGACAGCAGCTGGGGATTCCAGTAGGAAGACTGACCAAGGATACATCCAGTAAGTCCCACCCCATGTGTGCCTTAAACAATGAGGGAACCTTTCAACACCTTGAGCCTAATTTTAAAATAATGTACACTTCCTCCCTCCAAAAATGTGCACTTGCCCCCATTGACTTAGTCATGAAAATACACAATTTTTCAATATTTTTAAAGAGCCTGTTTTTTCGAATCAGCATTGCAAACTTGGGAATGTGAGTGCTTTCCCTGCAGAATGCGTTCTTGCTCAAGGGTGAGAATGGGACAAGTTCTAGTCACGGACAAACTTCAGCTACATTTTCCTACATCCCTAGTTAAGACGAAGTATAATGTCTTATTTCTTACGTGAATTACATCATTTCTAAAAGGAGAACTGACCTTGACTGAGCGCAACCTTTTCATGTGTATATTATTTCGGTGAATTCTGGGGTGTGTGAGCACTAAATCTGAAGTCTCTAAGGTAGGGCTCAGATGCACTGGGCTATAGAAAGAGCCGCAGAGTTGTCTTTGGGATTGGTGTGGAGATTATTTTGTGGGCCCAGCCTCAGGGGTGGCATTGAGGGGAAAATATGGGTGGTTGGGATGGATGTCCTTCCCCAGCTTCAGGACATATGTGACTGTACCAGAGGAGATGTCACAAGATATAGACGGTTCAGACTACGTGATCACTCACCCTCAAGGGTTGTCATTGAACGGTGGACTCCTCTTGAAACATAGGTTATCAGCCAAGATAATGAACCATGGTGAACAGTCCACAATCCAAATGTAGCAACAAACCATGGGTGCTTTTCTGGGGTTGCTCATGGTTAACAGGCTGTGCCTTATGAACACGGCAGGTTCAGACAACATGAAGTTCAACTACTGGGTGCAGGTTTCTGTGTCGTCTGAACCCAGTCACGACTGCCCTTTCAATATACTCTCTTTTATTGCAATTAAATCTCAAACAGATCCATGAGGATGCCATTGCACAGCTCTTGTTTCTCCTCTCAGTGATTGCTGGATCCTCCACATTACTGAAAAACGTAGAAGAGCGCTCCTGCCTGGCCTTATTTTAAGGGATGCTGGCCTTAGCCTGGGCGGTGCCATGACCACCTCCTGTTGGTGTTGATACACTCACAAGATGCCGCCTGTGTTTGATTTGTTTGGCCACCTCAGCCTTTTCCAAACTGGTTCATCCAAATACAACCCCCATTGCCCCCAGCCACCACAGCCTGTGACTGAGGCTGAGGGGGGTTGTGATCCAGAGCATCTGGAAGGACCCGGGTTGAGAAAGGATGAATTAGGCATTCTTTTCTGTCCTTTGGCAACCTGAATTAGGAGCTTCCCTGTTCTAATTTTTGGACCGAGGATCATGGGAGTGTCTTGCCTGTTCTGTCTTGGCAGTGGCTCTTCAGGGTCTCCAGCAGGGAAGGGAATTCCCACCAGCTGCTACCAGTCCCTTTGAACTGGAGATGCCAAGAACTGAGTCAGGGCCCTTCTGGGTGGGAAACAGCTGCTCTACCTGCTGAACTACGATCCCTCCCCTTCTCCCACATTGTCCCTGCCTCGAAAGCGGCCACATCCTTGCCACAATCTTCGATCCTGTAAGCCGCACCTGTGGGAAACCAGCCGAAAAACAGGCAGTGTGCAAACTTTCTCCTCCCCCACGGCGCTGCTGTGCAGGTAGCAGGAGGTTTCTCCAGCAAGAGGGCCTGTTAAGGCTGAAAATATTTCTCTGCAGGAGAATCTGCACAAAAGAACCACCGAGGCCAGTCAATTATTAATAGAGCTTTCCGAGCTGTAGCCAGATTGGGCCGGAAGCACAATAATGTGGGGGGGGGGTATGGTTTTGAGCACAACGAGAAAGACTGGGGCTGATAAGACGTAGTGCCGCTACTTGGGCCCTGTGTGGTTGTTGTGTTCCCTTCTAAAGGGAGAGAGAGAGAGACGCTCCTTGGAGGCCTTCTCCCCGTGGAGAATCTCTGGCTTTGCAGCAGATAGGCACTGCCCCATTTTCCTGATATTCAGTGACAGCTTCTGCTCAGTGACACGTTTTATTTATTTATTTAAAACATTTCTATGCTGCCCCCATCGCAACAAAGCCTCGGGGCAGCTCACAAAGAATACATAAAACATACAAAAATAATAATAATATAACAATTAAAAGAAGAAGAAAAAACAACATTTAAAAACCCCCGGTGCATTCTCGGCTAACAATTTTAAAATCCTAATTAATACAATAATTTAGCAATTAAAATAAGTTTTAAATAAAAAGGTCTTAGCCTGGCACTGAAAAACAAATAATGATGGCGCCAGGCGGACCTCTCTGGGAAGCACATTCCATAGATGGGGCGCCACCACAGAGAAGGCCCTCTTCCGGGTACTCACCCTCCTAATATCATTCACAGAGGGTTCCCGGAGAAGGGCATCCGTTGCTGATCTCAAGGGGTGGGAGGGCATATATGGGCGCAAGCGTTCCTTTAGATATCCAGGTCCCAAGCCATTTAGGGCTTTATAGGTCATAACCAACATCTTGAATTGGGCCCGGACTTCAACTGGGAGCCAGTGGAGCTGATGGAGAACTGGGGTTATATGAGAACAACACCCAGTCCCCGTCAGCAACCTGGCAGCTCTATTCTGCACCAATTGAAGTATCCGGACCGTCTTCAAGGGTAGCCCCAGGCAGAGTGCGTTACAGAAGTCTAATCGGGAAGTTACCAGCACATGTGTCACTGTCGCTAGGCAGTCGTTCTCCAGGAAGGGACGCAGCTGATGTATCAGCCGAAGCTGAAGGAAGGAGCTCCTCACCACTGCCGTCACCTGATCTTCTAGAGACAGCTCAGGGTCGAGGAGCACTCCTAAGCTGCGAACCCTGTCCCTCAGAGGGAGTGCAACCCCATTTAGGACAAGGCCCAAGGCCCCCATCCCGAGGCCCGAGCCACCCACCAACAGGACCTCCGTCTTGTCTGGATTGAGCTTCAGTTTATTGGCCCTCATCCAGCCCATTACCTCGGCCAGGCACCGGTTCAGCACAGCCACTGCCTCACCTGGATTGGTGGAAAACGAGAGGTAGAGCTGGGTATCATCAGCGTACTGATGATTCCTCAGCCCACACCTCCTGATGACCTCTCCCAGTGGTTTCATGTAGATGTTAAATAGCAAAGGGGACAAAATGGAGCCCTGCGGAACTCCATGGCATAACTGCCATGGCGCAGAGCCATAGTCCCCCAGCACCACCTTCTGAAATTGGCCATTGAGATAGGAGCGGAACCACCGCCACGTGGTGCCTCCAACTACCAGTCCCACTAGCCTATTCAGAAGGATACCATGGTTGATGGTATCGAAAGCCGCTGAGAGGTCCAGGAGAACTAACAGGGACTCACTCCCCCATCTCTCTCCCTGCACAGGTCATCGTACAGGGCAACCAAGGCAGATTCAGTGCCATACCCGGGTCTGAAGCAGGACTGAAATGGGTCCAGATAATCAGTTTCATCCAAGAGTGCTTGGAGTTGTCCCGCCACCACCCGCTCTAGCACCTTGCCCAGGAACGGGATGTTGGCCACCAATCTAGAATTGGTGGCCACCTCTGCATCCAGGGATGCCTTCTTTAGGACTGGCTGGACTACCGCCTCCTTTAAAGGGGCAGGTACCTGGCTGTCTCTTAAAGAGGTGTTGACCACCTCCAGGATCCAGATCCCAATCCCGTCCTTGGCTTTCTTAAGTAGCCAAGATGGGCATGGGTCTAGTAAGCAAGTGATAGGATGTACTTGTCCAAGCACCTTGTCCGCATCATCAGGCCGCAACAACTGAAATTCATCCATTAATTGTGGAATCGACGGCGTCGATGGCGTCTCCCCAGTAGAATCTGATTCCATAGCAGAGTCAAGCTCATGGCGAATCTGAACGATTTTCTCCCTGAAATGCTTGGCAAAAGCGGGCCTTCGAGGGTGGCACAAGATCTTTCTTCAGGCCCGGATGTATCAGCCCCTGCACCACCCAAAAAAGCTCCGCCGGACGGCATTGTGAGGAGGCAATGGAAATGGAGAATTTCTTCTTCGCCATCCTCACCACCACAGCATAGGCCCGATAATGGACTCTTAAGTGTGTTCGGTCAGAATCACCCCGTGATCTCCTCCACCTACGCTCTAGACGTCTCCCAACCTGCTTCATCACCCATAATTCAGGTGTATACCATGGAGATGAACGGGCTCTGCCAGGTGGGAGAGGACGCTTGGGAGCGATCGTGTCAATAGCCCTGGTCATCTCCTCATTCCACAGTTCAACCAGGGCATCGACAGGATCACCCGCCTTGTCAACCGGAAAATCCCCCAGAGCTCCCAGGAATCCACTTGTTTTCACTTGTCAAGGAACGAGGAGGAGGGGCAGTCCCATAAAACCTGAGCAGTGGCGTGTTTTAGGCCCTGCCCTGTCAACAGCCCCCCTCACACTTATGCTACCCAAGTGGTAAAAGGCAACCTGGCTGCACCCATGGCCTGTGAGGCCAGGAGAGAACTCTAGAATAGCAGGTGTCAAGCCTCAGGCCTGTGCCCCACATCTGACCCACCTCAGGCCAAATCAGGCTCTCCACGGTTCCCCAGATGGTCACCCTTCCCTCAGGCTTGCCCCCTTTCCCATTATTGCTTATCATAGGAGGGGGGTTACCCCATTTTTGTGCATTTTTCCTCCATTCCAAGAGGCAGACAGCTCGCAAGCCTTGGTTACTGACATACAGAGCTTTAGGCTGAAGCTGGTGTTCTTTCTTGGTCTTGTGGGT
This sequence comes from Varanus komodoensis, assembly GCF_004798865.1. Lineage (NCBI taxonomy): Eukaryota > Metazoa > Chordata > Lepidosauria > Squamata > Varanidae > Varanus > Varanus komodoensis. The sequence goes on along the minus strand of NW_025335798.1, from coordinate 4,012,673 downwards.
ATGTTCCCCCATGTGTTTTTCCATTTGCCTTCCTTTCTCCACCCACTCTAGAATGCGCCCCCTGAGAGATTCTCCAGAATTGCATTCTGCCCTGGACTGATCATCCTGGGACAGGATCCTGGGACAGGATCCCATAGGACGCAATGCATTTGTCTGCTAGGACAAACCTGAAACAGTAGCTGCTCGCTACTTAAGGAAAGCAGTGGTGCAGTCCCAGTGCTGTATTGTAAATTACTGTACACCAGGATATAGATCACAGTGAAGCAGTAAACTCATGTTCGGGTTGTATTATGATAATTTATTATTGATTTACTTCATTTTTATATGGCTCAATAGCCAAGGCTCTCAGGGTGGTTCGCAACAATTCATGAAAAATAAACAAATCACAGAGCAATCCAAGCAGCATAAAATTTCCATATACAAAAATGTAAAACAATTGAAAAAGCTAAGGGCACAACTTGGAGGCTTACATGCATCTTATGCCTGGCGCAAGGCATTTTCTCTAGACAGCCATTTTCAGCTCTCTAGATGTAGTGCTAGGGACTGGGAGTGGAGAGACAGTCATAGTACAGTGACTGGAATGGATGTAATTCCAATCCAACTGGAATTGCCAGCCAATTCCCCTTCCCACCTCTTCCCACCCCTCTGAGGTCTGGTAGCAACCTCAGAGGGAAAGCTGGAGTGGCTCTTTCTGCAGCAGCTGCAGGAGGCACAGCGGGGGCTCGGCCATCAGTCGACACTTCAAGGTCACAGGTCTCTGAGGAATCCTATGGCCTCCCAGGTGATGTCAGGAGGCCACAGGATTTCACCCTGGAAAAATGTTTTCAAAATGTATGCATGAACATATCCACAAATAGAAAGTTCAGCACAGAAATGGGAAAGGGGGTACACCTAATTCAGAAAAATGAGAGACATCCAAAATAGTGTCAGCATCATTAATCCATGACATGACTACACGAAGTGGGTCTTCATCACTGATAGGAATTAAATATTATACTGAAAATTGATCAACTATATTTACTCGTGTCCATCTCCATTTCCATGCAGGGGCATTCTCTTCCAAAGTGATATTCAAGCTTAAGTGATTTCCCTACCATTTAAAATATCCATTAAGGAGAGAAAGATAGAAAAGTTCCACAATGCCATGGTAGTGCTAGCATACTTCTGTCCGGAAGCTCCCCAGGGATAGTTTTGTCAGGAAGCCAAGAATGAATAGTGCCTCCCCACTGAATGTATTTATTCATGACAGCTGGGGAAATGCACATGGCTTGCCCATGCCATCCTATCCACATGACAACCCTGAAAGACAATGTTAAACTAAAAGATGGTTATGGGGCGAAGGCCACCCAGTGAACTTAATTGCAGCATGGGGATTTAAGCCTGTGTTTTCTTCTTAGTAAAACCATCTAAGCACAATGCCTTACAGACTTCTGTCCCGCTCAGTGACAAGTGACTCCGTAATATGTGAGACAGCCCTCAAAGGAAGGCTGGATATTTATCAGCATTGAGATGTTATTGTCTCTGAGGTGTGATTCCAGATTTCCCTTTATGAAATATATTTCTTATTTCCCACTATGTCCAGGAGATGGTGCTAGTAGACCAAGCAAAAATCACTTTAATGTCTGTCGCAAACTTTCCAAATCTCCAGTTCTCTTCATGAGAACTGACGAGCCCTGCTGGATCAGAGCAAGGGCCCATCTAGTCCAGCATCCTATTCACACAGTGGCCAACCAGCTGCCTGTGGGAAACCCACAAGCAGGCCATGTGTGCAACAGGAACTATCCTGCCCAAGTTCCCCAGCCACTGACATACACGGGTATTTTGCCTCTGACCCTGGCCTCTGACTAGTAGCCACTGATAGCTGTATCTGCCGGAAATAACAGAGTTCCAATCTCTCTGATCTCTTCTCTGCTGTTATGGAAAATGGGGTAACGGGGAATGAAGGTATCCTTCTAAGGAAGAAGAAAATGATCCCTTAGAAGGGACCCATTCTTGTAAGATGAGCAAATCTTCTCTTGTTCTGGGGATGTGCCTGGCAGATATCACACACCACCTAGATAGCTCTGTAAATGGCGCTGGGGTGGAGTCAGTGGTGGTTGGTGCCAAACATGTGAGATTCCGGAAACCAAAGTTAGGTTGCTCGATGGAAGGCTGAGATCCTGGATCACCAAGGTGGCTTTCTCTGAAATGCTACCGGTTCCATGCACAGGGCCAGCTAGAATGGCACAGCTGGGTAGTGTCGCTGTGTGGATGAGAGGATGGCGTAGGCAGGTGAGGTTCAGGTTTGGCAGGCACTGGGGAACATTGTGAGCCAAGCTGAGCCTGCACAAGAGGGACAGGCACAAAAGGGACTTGAACTGAAATGGAACTAGAATGCTGATGCAATATGTAAACCAGATGGCAGAGTGGCTCTAAAACAACCCTGGGCAAAAGCTGACAGAAACTGGGAAGCATCTGGTTCAGGTTAAATAATCTCAAGAGGGTGAGGATGAAAAAGATTGCCCAAATGTAGAAGGGGAGGGAATAGGCCATGAGAATATGGTAAAGTATGATAGCCAGTCAAGGAGGCCTAAGTCCCAAAACAGAAGTTGGATGTGCCAGAGACTCCTGGAGAGAGTTACCATGTACCATATAGGTGTTTCTGGGCAAATGCTAGATGCCTCCAAGCCAAATGGGAGAGTTAGAGTACCTGGTTATAAAGTCGAACCCAGATATGGTGGGCACTATGGAAACCTGGTGAAATCAAGAGAAGCAGTAGGATATGGTCCTCTCTACATCCCAGCTCTACAGGAATAACCAGGAAGGATATCCTGGAGGAGCTATTGCTCTGTACATTAAAGCAGGTATAGTCCAGCAGACTCAAATACATAGAACTAGCAATACCTGGCCCCAAAACTGATTTAGCACTAGGAATGTGCTATGGGCCCCCAGACCAGAATGTTCAGGCTGATCTTGAGATGAAGGATGAAATCAGGGGGACCGCAAACAAACAGGGTTGCAATAAAGGGCGACTGGCTACCCAGACATTGACTGGATGAATTCATGAGCAGGACAAATGTCTCCGTGTCCCAAATGACGGTGCCCTAGAACAGGCTGGTCATGGAACTGATCCGAATGGAGGCAATCCTGGATTTACTCCTAGGTGGGGTGGCCCAGTACATAAAACAGGATGTAAACATCACTGAACCAACCTGAAACAGGATCACCGTGCTATAAGATTTAATATACAGTTAGGTAGAAGATTGCTCAAGAGGTTCTATACAGTGGCATTTAAGTTAAAAAGAGGAAACTTCTCTAAAATGAGGAAACTGGTAAAAAAATAAGTTGAAGAGGAGAGTCGAGAGGGTTAAATCCCTTCAAAATCCTTGAAGATTATTCAAAAGCACAAAAATAGAAACCCAGATAGTGTATGTACTACAGGCTAGGAAAAGTAGCATGAAGTCCTGGAGGTCTTCCAACAATGTCAAGGAAGCTTTTAAAGAGACACCTTCCCTCATAAAAGGAAGCCTTGCCTAAGTGAGGAAAACAAAAGGGAGCACAAGCTTGCACAAGAGGGATGCAAGTTGGCAAAAAGTTATGTTAAAAAAACACCCAAACAAATGCCATTTTGAAGAGTGTATTGTTAACAACATCAAAGCCAAAATAAAGAATTCCTTAAATATATCAGAAGCAGGACACCTGCAAGGGAACAGCTGGACCACTAGATGACAATAGAGTTAAAGGAGTATCAAAAGAGAAGCAAGGAAATTATAGATTCTTTTCATCTATCTTCTCTGCAAAGAAAACAGCGCAAAAATCTTTGCCTGAACTCATGTATTCAGGAGGAATAAATAAAGGAATAAAGTTTGAGGAACTGATACAAGAAGTGGTATCAAAACTGAAAATAAATTACTGGGCCTAGATGGTCTCCATCCTTGAATTCTTAAAGAACTACAATATAAAATTGCTGACCTTCTTACAAAATATGTGACATATTCCTAAGATCAGCCTCTGCACCAGAGGACTAGAGAATGCAGAATATAACACATTTTTTTAAAAAAGAAAAGAAAGGAAAGAGAAGATCTAGGAAATTAAAGACCAGGTAGCTTAATGCCATTTTTGGGAAATCGATAAAAATGTTATTAAAGTGAACATTTAGTAAGCACGTAGAAGGATAAGTCCTGCTGAGAAAAAAATCAACATGGCTACTGCAAATACATCTTCTCTCATTAACACTTTAGAGTTCTTTGAGAATGTCAATAAACATGTGGCTAAGGTTATCCAGTAGATGTTTATCTGGGCTTCTAAAAAGCTTTTGTCAAAATTCCTCACCAAAGTCCTCTGAGCAAACCAAGCAGTAAATTAGTAAAAGTAAAATTAGTAAACAGTAAATTAGTAAAAGAATTGATTAAAGAACAGAAAGTAGGAATAAATGGTAAATTCTCCCAACAGAGGCATGTAAACAGTAGTGGCCCACAGGGTTCAGCATCAAGACCAGTGCTTTTCAATTTATTCCCAAATTATCTGGAATTAGGAGAAAGCAGTGAAATGTTCAAGTTTGCTGATGCCATCACATCATTTAGGATGGTTAAAACCAAAAGAATTTTGAGGCGTTCCAAAAGGAAGTTTCCAAACTGGGAGAATGGGCACCAAAATGATGGTTCAATGTACAAAGACATAAAGTAATGCTCATTGGGGCAAAGAATTCCAATTTCAAGTATAAGCTGAGGGAACCTGAGCCAGTGGCAAATAACCAAGAAAGAGACATTGGGGTTGTGGTAGACAGCTTGATAAAAAATGTCCATCCATTTTGTGGCTGCTGTGAAAAGGCAAACTCCATGTTAGACATAGGTAGGAAAGAAATTAAAAATAAAACCAACACTATCATATTGCCCTTATAAAAATTTGGTGTCATTGCACATAGAATACTGTGTATAGTTCTGATCATTACACTTTAAACGGATGTTGCAAGTTTGTAAACATGCAACAAAAATGGATAGGTAATATGATCAAGAGACTGGAGCAACTTCCCTATGAGGGCAACAGCTGGGATTGCAAGCTTAGAGAAAGGCAGGCCATGACCTTAAAGGGGATTCCTTAACCAACTGAGGCAATGTTATTAGTACTCTCTGGATTTAAACAATTGACCATGCTGACTGGGGCTGACGGGAAATATTAATCAAAGCAAGCTCGAAACTGTAACGCTAGAAACGGAATGGTTGAACATCACAGTGCGTGGTGTGAAAGAACTGCAGGGGACTGGAATAGAATATTTTCAGTCAGACAGAGTGTTTTACTCTGAAAATTACAAACTCAGAAGAAACAAAGTAGCTCTAATATTGAGGCAAGATGTGGCACAGGTGAGAAGGGACTATAACGCAAAGTCTAAGCAAATCATTTCAATGAGAAAACTTGCAAAAGTAGGAAACAATGCAGAATCCTGGCAGAGGGGCCAGAAATGAAGCAGGAGAATGGCTCATAGTATTTTGTGAAGCCAATCATCTGTTTATTGCAAATACATACTTCAGGCAACCAACAAGACAGCTATACACATGGACATCACCAGATGTTCAATATAAAAAAGAAAGAGTCTATGTAATTGGAAATAGAGATTGAAAACGCTTTATTCTCACTGTCAAAATGGGACCAGGAGCAGATTCTGATAGTGATCATGAACTATTAATTTCAAAAATCAAAGTAAAGCTGAAAAAGACATAAGCACAGTGCCAAAATTCTGCTTAAATAACAGCCTGAGGACTTTGAAGTGCACATAAAGAACAGATTTATGTTACTGAACTCAGCTGACCACGAGCCAGAAGAACTGTGGACCGAAACCAGAGACATTGTTAGGGAAGAATGCCAAAGGACAATTTCTGTAGCAAATGAAAGAGAAAGCCAACATGGATGACAGAATCCTCACCATTGCTAAGGACAGACGAAAAGCAAAAGGTGACAGAAATATGGTCAGAAACCTGAATGTAACTTTTAAGAGTCTATCACACAGAAATAAAAAGAATGTTTACAATGGCCAGTGCAAAGAAATAGAAGATAACAACAAAAAGGAAAAACAAGGCACTTCTTCCAGAAGATACAAGAAATCAAATAGAAATTCAATCCTAGATGAGGAATGCTGAGAGGCAAACAAGGGAACATACCATCTGACCATGAGAAAATAAAGAGAACATGTAAGAAATATACAGAAGATTCCTTTAGAAAAGAGAAAAAGAGGAACCCTAAGAGGAAGGCCCTGCAATATAAGAAAGTGAAGTGAACGCTGCTATTGAAGCACTTCAAAGAAGAAAGCATCCAGAGTAGATAGGATACCAATAGAACTATTCCAAGCTTTAGAGTGTTAATCAGTCTAAGTTCTAACAAGGATATTCCAAGCTGGATGATGAAAAGAAGAGGCAGTAGAGATCATATCACAAATATATATTGGCTACTGCTGTGCAATAAAGAATTTTTGAAAGATCGCTCTATGCTTCATGGACTACAGCAAAGCCTTCAGCTATGTGGCCCATAAGAAACTATGGGTGGTCCTGAAAGAAATGGATGTGCCTCAGTACTTGATTGTCCTGATGTGACATGTATCATGGACAAGAAGCTACTGATAGGACCGAATATAGAGAAACAGGATGATTTTCCATAGCTAAAGGCATTGGATAAGGGTATATTTTATCACCCTGTCTGTTCAAAATGTATGCAGAACATACCATAAGAAAGCTGGATTAGAATCAGAGGAAATAGTGAAAATTGGCAGAAGACACAGCAGTAATTTAAGATATGCAGATGATATTATATTACTGACAGAATGCAGCAATGAACTGAGATGACTCCTGATGAAAGTGAAAGGAGGAGGTCCAAAGAAGGACTGCAGCTGAATATGAAGACAACAAAGAAAACAAAGATCATTACTACGTACTTCAGACACATCATGAGAAGCCAAGAATCCTGGAGGGAAAGTGGAAGGCAGAAGAAAGGGAAGGGAAGATCAAACAGGAGATGGATTGATTCCACAAAAGAAGCCAGGGCCTTGAGTTTGCTTATTAGTCAAGAACAGGGCATTTTGAGGGGCATTCATTCACCAGAAGTTGGAGATTACTTGACAGCACATAACAACAACAACTTCCATTCAAAAAAGTACCAAACCAAAATAAAATAGCTAAAACATCAGTGCAGACCATAACTCAAACAAATGGTGAGGGAAGGAAGGCAGGCAGGCAGGCTCTGCCATATACTCTCAATGGCTGGTATTAGACAAAAGTTTTGCTCTGGCACTGAAAAGATGAGTGGTGCCTGGCATGCCTCCCGAGGGAGAATGTTCCACAGTTGGGGGGCCATCACGGAAAAGGCACTTTCCACCCATGATCCCTCCATGCTCGTGGGACCCTCCAAAGCGTGAGGGAAGGCGAGCGCCTGCGGGCCATTGGTTGCAGCCGGTGATTAGGAAGGACCCGCGCACCCACCTACTTTGCCCTCAGCTCCTTACATACCCTCTAAACTAGACAGTTGCCAGACCCGCCGCGCCCACACATGCACGGACTTTTGTCTGCGTGCCTTTCCTCCTGGGGAAGGAAGCGATGGTTCAGCTGCAGCCGCCGCACGAAGAAAGGGCATCGGATGCCCCGAGCCGACGGGGTTTCCCTCCAAGATGCTTCCTCCTTTCGCTTTGCAGGCCCAGGATCGGCGGCGGCGCTCGCCCTCCGCAAGCCGCCCGAGTCGAGGCCCGGGGGGAGAAGTCATGCGGGTGAGTCCCATAGCAAAGCAAGGCTGGCGGCACACTTTCCCCCCTGTCCGACGGGCGGAGGCGCGCCACTGTCTCCCCGTTCCCCTCCCGCACAGCACCCTTAAATGCCCGTGCTCGGCGCCAGCCCGTGCCTCAGCGCTCAAGCTGCGGAGAGAGGACTTGCGAGGCGGAAGGCCAAATGTACAGGCGCCCCCCAACTCCCCGGCGGCTTTCGCCACTCGCCTCGCTCATAAACCCGCAGTCGTGCAGAGAGACTTCGGGGCTCCGGCACGAAAATAGCGAAACTGGTTCCGGATTGCTCAGTTTCCGCGACCCGGCCGCTCTGCAGTTTCAGGCACGAGCGTACACAAATAATCCCACAGGACGCACAGATGAGCATGTGAGCACCTGTGTACAGATCAGCAGCATGCCTTTCGGCGCTCCCCTCTCACCGCAGGGTTCCCTGTTGTGGGCCAGGTGTCACGCTATTGTATTCGAACCGGGACTTGCAGTGCTAGCCCACAAGTGCGAACCTGTGGGTCGGACACACGTTGAAGGATTCCTTCTGTGTCAGTCACTGCTGCCGCTCCTGGAATCCAGGGGGATTTCCTCCTCTGCTGGGCCATCACCCACCTCGCCTTTGGGAAGCAGTGACTCCCAAAGGAAAGAGGAAACTGCCTGTGTCGGGCTGCTCATACATTCGCCAGCTTCAGTGCGAGCGGATGGGAGCAGAGGGGCACAAGCCGCCCGGGGGCCAGGCACAAGGCAAGGCACAGCTGAGATCCAGCTCGTCAGGCCAGGTATGTGCAGTGCCGCAGGCCTGCTAAGGGCACAGAAGCGGAGCCCAGTGCTGGGATCTTGTCCATGGAATTCAGACACACTGGGAAAATTTGCAAGGGAAGCCTCAGGCATATAAATGCCTCGGAGGTGGCCACGGTGAAGGTTCAGGTGCGGGTGGGGAGGAAAAAAACCAGAAATACCAGGAAGAAAAAGAAGAAAACAGGTTTTCTTGCAGATTTTTTTCATGTATTTTCTGGGGGGAAATGAGGTGTATTTTTCTGAATATTTCCATTCCTCTCCCCCAGGCATTTACTTCTTTACTCAGGCTTTATGAAGGGAGGCTTCATAGCAACTAAACAATATCACCTGTTATGATGTCACTTTAGGGCCTCTCTCTTAAGCTCTAGCTGTAGCATTACACTGTGATTGTATCTTCAGGTTTCCTGGACATTACATTTTAGATTGCATATAAGAAAAGCTCTTGGAGGGTTCTTGGAGGCTCTCTCCACCCTGAAGTAAGCATGTTACAGGGACCCATGCATGGAGGAAGGAGAAGATCTCCAGCCTAGCAGTGTGGAGGTATGCAAAAATTATTCTGCATGCATGCAAATCAGGGGCCTATTTCAACTCACTTGCAAATATATGAAACATCAGACTTGCTCAGCACTGCACAGTTTTTTGGAGGGTAGGAGGTAGCAGTTCCCATGCAGCCAGCAAACCTCAGGCAAAATGGGTGGTGATGATAGATGGTTGAAGGTTCTTTCTTTCTTTCTTTCTTTCCTTCCTTCCTTCCTTCCTTCTTTCTTGTGTAACTGGCTGGTGACAGAGTGCATGTGATTCCCTTGTTGGAACAACTTCACTGGCTACCAAGCTCTTTCTGGTCAGGATTCCAAGTGCTGGTCATGACCATTAAGTCCTATATGGCTACATGAAGTACCATATTCTCTTATATGAGTCTACCCAAGTTTTAAGGGCTTTCTCTTGGCCTTGTCACTTTCAGAGGCATGTTCAGTGGTGACACAAGAGAAGGCCTTCTTGGTGGCTTGCTCCCAGGCTCAGAAACTCTCTGCTAAGGTACACTAGGCTGTCCTTCCATCAAGAGGCAAAGATGTTTTTATTCTGCATATTAGCTGCTTTGCTGCTGAAGGAATTTTTTAATTGGTTGGTGTCACTTATTTCTTTATTTCTGCTGTTGTGTTTTAATTGTTTTATTTTGCTTTCATAATTGTTTTAATCTTGGTCTTATCAGTTATTTGTTGGTTTGTTCATTTAAATCATTTTGGTCTTGTTCACCAGTCAAAAGAGTCCTAGAGTGACTTGACAAAAATCAAGAGTCCCTGCTCTCAAGTTCACAGTCTGATGCAAGGCAATGGAGGAAGGGAGGGATGAATTTGATTCAGTTCCTGCACTGCACTCCTGTCCATCCAGACTGACCTCTTCTTTGCTACCATGCTCCTTTTCCTTCTCTTCTGCTGCCTCTTTTGAGTTCCAGCCTGATCTGTTTCTTCTCTTGGCCGCTCAGGGTAAGGCGTTCCTCAGAAGCCTTTGTGGAGGCAGTTGCAGGAGAGGGGCAGCCACCCCTGGAGGCTGGATGGCTCTAGGGTGTCGTGGCTTGATGGAAAGACAGGATATCCATCCAACAAATACATAATTCGGCACACATGGCTGGCCCTGCTGTGCAGCGAGAGAGGCAACCTGCTTCAAGCTTCACCACCAAGGAACTGATGCATGCTTGGTGTAGCACAGCTGAGGCAGTGCGATCCTGTGAAAACTGAGGGAGGGAAGATCAAGGTTCCACCTTGGCTGGTTTCTGAAAGACAGCACAGAAATGAACTCAAATGAACAAGCAACCCACTGATTGCTAGGTTCACACTGAGCAGGCTGCCAAAGTGTGTTTGGAGAGGGGATACTGGAGGGAAAAGAAATAGGGCAGCGGGTTCCTTTTCCTTTCCTTATTAGGAGTATGTTGGTGAAGTGGAAGGGCTTTGAATCTACTGGTCCATCCCCAGACCCATACACTCCTGGCATCCCCTCTCCACCTACCACAGTGGAAGCCCTGATAGCAGTGGGCAGCTGATAGCATAGTGGCCAGTTCCTACCACAGTGAGAAGGTTTTTGGGACTGGGCCTCCATGACCGTCCACAGAGATGGATGCCTCACCACCACTGAGGGAAAAGCCTGCCTGCCTTTGCAGGGGCTTCATTAGATTAATTGTTGGCTGAATCCTTCTTGTAGCAGCCCTGGGGAAGCAGGGCAGAAGAGGCCAGGAGATGTTTGTGAAGGGGAGAGAAGAAAGGACTGTGCACCCTTTTCACTTAGTTTCAGGCAAAGTGACAGCAGATATGCCTGGGATCATGGCTCCCCACTGTGAGAAGATACTGAGGAATGACCCAGCTTGATATTCCTCGAGCATCAGCACATGGCACCCTTGGGAAGCTACCATGGCCCCAGAAGCACTCAGCGTTGAGTCAGCTCCAGCAGTCCTGCTAACTGCAGTCCAAGAAGCTGGACTGGGGAGCCCCTGTGCCAGTTCTTCATAATCCCATGTAAGAAGGGCCATGCTCGATCAGACCAAGGGTGTCTCTAGTCCAGCATTCTGTCCACGCAGTAGCCAATGTAGTAGTAGTAGTAGTAGTAGTAGTAGTAGTAGTAGTAGTAGTAAGCTGCCTGTGGCCAATGCACAAGCAGGACATGAGTGCAGTAGCATCCTCCTGGTTGTTTCCCCAGCAGCATCCTGGAGAATGTACATAGGCATCCCGCTTCTGATAATGGAAGCAGCATATAGCCATCAAGGTGACTGCCAGCATCCTCCCCCGTGAATATCTCTTTGGGCATTTGAAGCTGTTCCAGTGGGCAACCATCACCGCATCTTCACTCCGCATCACTCACATCTCACACTTTGAGAAATTTAACTGGTAGCTTTCTCATTGCCCACCATGGCCATTTCTGATGCATTAGCCATAGGGTGAGGCTGTCCGCCGATGTCGAAGACTACCAGAGGGTACTTTGCAATGCTGGAATTGTCCCTGCTTCAAGTGGACTATGGTACTCCTGCTGCGAGAAGAAGGAGAGGAGCACCAGAGCAGGTGAAGGGTGTTCTTCACCCTCCCCTTTCATGAGAGGCCTCTGCACAAACAGCATTGAGTCCATGACACCAATCCAAAGTGTCCAGTTGACACTGGATTCATGGGTGGACTGGATGAGACATCTCAGTGGAAGGAGTCACAGAAGGGTGCTGTGGGATGAAATGTGCTTGCAGAGGAAGAATGGGGAAAGGAGCAGCATGTGGAAGAAGCCGCAAAAGTATTTCAGGGTATGGTTGGATGAATGGTGGCATTGTGGGCCCACTGTAGTGTTGCTGGTGGCTTCTGGAAGATACCACTGGAAAAGATCAAACACTTGTCATTTGTGACTAATTGCTTTTGTTCCTTGTGAATTTAGGGAAGAATGATTGCTCAGAGTCTTGGGTCCTTTCTAGGCGGGGGATAAAAGCCCTGCCCAAGTTTTCCCTTTAATGTACAGCAATACACATGTGTCAATCATCAGCAAAATGGTGTGGGCAAGTGGGAAAAGGGTTGGATCACATCATTAGTGATGTTACAGGCACTGTCCAATGGAGTTTCTGATATTATGCCGCCAAATTTCACATGACACTGGATTATTGCATCTAATTGGTTCTAGGGAGCACATTTTCACAACAACAACAACAGCAGCAGCAACACCAGGTGATTTGACTCCTGCCTTCTTTCGTTCATTCCACTTGTACAAAATAACACAGAGACACTTCCATTGGGATGACAAGGGCAAATAAGCCTCTTGTAACATCCCACACCTTTGGCACTGAACATGGGAACATATCACAGTACAATTTTTTGTCCTTGTGCTTTCTTGTGTTTCCTCATATCCCCATCTCTGCTGATTCCCTGAGCCTTGGAATCGCTTGACAGCACTAGTACCACTGGAAGGAATTGGAGGGAGGAGAGCAACCACTTAGCAGGCACCGCCCCCCATGTCATCCATGGAGGGAGTTATAAAAAGAGAGGCGGGGGGGGGCTGATTGGTGTGCATGTGCGATGAAATCCCCTCCTGCTTTATATTGCTATTAATGGATTCAGAAGGAGGGAGGAGAAATACCCAGGACGGGATGGACAGCAACAAGAGCAGCATGAGGACAGATGGTACCCCGTTCCCTTAATGCGTGCCTATTTGCTTTGCAGGCAAGCTGAGGCAGAGCTATGGCGAGTGACAGAGAGCTCTTTCATGTAATCAAGGGCTTAAAGAGTAAGTGCATGGGGGACCTCTGGCCTCCCGCTTCCCTGTGGGCATCATTACAGCCAAGGCATTATCGGAGGTGTGCACTGCGGCTGGGTCAATTTCTCAAGTACCCGCTGTATCAACAGTGTATTATTTTATATTGCTTTTCGGTAGTTGGTGACCCCTTTCCCAGCTAACCTTACAAAGCACTTTTCATGATAGCAGAGTAGACCATTCCCCAGTCCTTCTACTTAAAGGCATCCATCTCAGCCATGCCTCCTTGAAGGGGTGGCCAGACATTGCTGGACTGCAGCTCCCTTTGGCTGGAGCTACTGTAGTCAACAATGAGGGATGCTGGGAGTTGGAATGTCCCATCCCTGCTCTAGAAAGATTTCCTATTCGTGTATCATTTTGAGCTTGCTTTCTGCTGTCAGAGTTGTTTTTACTCCATTCTTTATTTCATTTCTATAGCTGAAGCTCTCTGGGTAGTCCATAGCAATTCATAACAGGTAGAATAATAGAATATGTAATAAAATTCAAATAAGATAATATTTGTACTGGATGTACACCACCCAGAGAGTCCCATTGAGACTATTGGATGTGTTTTTATAAATCAAATAAATAAATACACTAAAATATAGCATAACACTCTGATACAACAGTTTAAAAGCAGTTTAAAACACTAAAACAATTTCAAAAAAACCTAGACCTCTTTTTAATCAGCTGGCACGTCCTATCATTTGTCACAAGATACCAGGAAGCAGAAGGCAGGCTTAACCTGTCTCCAAAAAGATGACACTGTTGACTCCAGGTGGGCCTCAGTGGGGAGTCGTTCCACGGCTGATGAGTGACTACATCCGCCACGTGCAGCACTGACCAGCTATTGCATGTCCGTGCTTCCTGCGTGCTTTCCACTGTCCTTTGGTCGCCCACCATGAGACTAGGATGCTAGACCGCATACACCTCTGCCTCCATCCAGCAGGGCTCTTCCTACGTTCTGCTTTCCGCCTTCAAAAAGTAGCTTGGCCACAGCATAAATGGCAACAAAATGTTGCAGCAGGGGAGCAAGTTTTGTCTTCCCGACCCTCCCCATATTTAGTCCATGGCCCCTTTTCCTCCCCCCCCCTCCACCCTAACCTGGCTTTCAAGGATGGGGTCCCTTTCTGAGGGAGAGAGGCCACCAGGAAAGGAAGGGCTGTGCCTAAGCTCTTGAGGAGCTCTAGATCATCCTTCCCCTTTACTCCAGCCAAGCAGACACCTTAGCAGCGTTTAAAACGTTTTGTGTGGAGTTGCCCCTCTTCTTGCTGCAGATCTCCTAGGTTGCCCAGACCATGCAGGTCTCTCTCCCTTGTTTCTCCAAGTGGCTTTTTTGGCCGCCAGGCTGCCGGCATGCACCACCCCAGTGCCACATTAAAAGGAGCACTGCTGTGGCAGGACAGGTACACTGCATGTTCTGGAACATGACTAATGACATCCCTTCCTTTGCCTAGATACCATAACTGAGCTGCACAAAAACTACCCAGAACAGGGACTACCAGTGACAGATGGCAGTCGGGAATTGCAACAGTTCTGTGCCCAGCTGGAGTTCCTGTTGCAGGTATGGGAGCTGATCAACTGCACCAAGACTTTGGTTGAGGAAAGGGGAAGGGAACTATTTGCCCATTGCAAGACACAACAGAGATGGGCAACCTGTCACCCTCTGCCTTATTTTCAAAAGCTCCCTGCAAGCAGCCAGTTCAGGCCTCTGACAAGAGTGATGTGTCCATCCCCTGACAGAACTTGGGAGGCAAAGAAAGGTGTCAGAGAGAGAGAGAGGAGGAGGGGGGATGTTAGAAAGAGTGAGAAAATGTGTGAGCCTACTAATTTATAGTTCTGGACCACTGCTTTTGGCCCTGTGCACCTTCACCATACATCCCCCAGGCTGACCACTGCCAAGGGAATGTGGCCCATGAAGGAAAAGGGTTCATTAGACCAGGTTACAGGATACATACAGGAACTGCACAGTCAGCGGACGTAGCTGCTCATGTTATTTTCTGTGAAACATCCCCAACTTCTGTGAGACTCCTCACATTTCCTGCAAGGTCCTATGTGCATCCAATAACAAAGAGGGTGCTACTCGGCCATGCATTGATTGCATCTGTGTGCTGAAGGAGGGAACTGGGAGTTTGTTTAACCTTTTCTGCCTTGTAATCCTGGTCCATGTATAGGACCTCCCCAAAGGAACAGACATATTTAGTTATTTTGGGGGAAATCTACCCCGCTCTTACATTGTAGTAAAAATATTCTTAGTGAGAATTCAAGCATTGCAAGAATTCAGCAGTGTAAATATGCCCACAGAATGCTGACACTACGTACAATGAGTGCTGTATTTCTCCTTTCCACACTGTATTTTCCCTCAGTATGATTTGAAAGAGAAGAGGAACCTCTTTGGGCAGAGAAAGGATTATTGGGATTTTCTGAGCCTAGTCCTGACAAAGCTGCACAGTGGAACACATGAAGGGGTGCAACACATCTCCTCCCTGGACAAAGTAAGATTGGTTGGCACTGGATCTGAGCAGAGCGTGTGGCAAAAGGTCCTGTTCTCATACTGCTCCAGCCTAACTGGGCAGGGATTGACTTGCACCAGGGCTCCGGCAGCCTTCTTCAACCTGGTACCCTCCACATGTTTCAAACTACCAGCATTCCTGACCATTGGTCCTCCTAACTGAGGCTACTGGGAGTTGTAGTCAAATGCATTGCGGGGTAGGGGGCACAAGTTTGGGGAAAGGCAGACTAGGGTGTCTTCAAAGAACCCTTGCGCTGGCAGCAAGTGTGGGATGCTTATAAGTGACCGTGTGCCAGACCAGCACAGACAGGAAAGGGAGATGGAGTGAGTACAGAATTCTGCAGCGAACTTTAAAGAATTTCCCTACTTCTGAATGTGGATCCAAATGAGAATCTGTTTGTCCTGGCAGCTGAAAACGGCTGTGGGGAAGGGCCGTGCTTTCATTCGCTATTGCCTGGTTCATCAGCAGCTGGCCGAAACTTTGCAACTTTGCTTCATGGAGCCAAAGATCACCAGGTAAGGGTGCTCTGAGCTGGGAAAGAAAGTGACAGCGAGGAGGGTGGCAACTTGAGATGAACAGGGTTGCAAAAGGGAAGGGCAGAGCAATGGAGAAATTGGTATCATGAATCAGAGGCATGGAGAAATTTGTCATCTGGAGCCATGACTGGCCCAAGAGGGAGCCCTGGCACTTGTCTGAAATTGCAGTCATGGGACAGGGCAACAAGCTGGTGCATAAATATGGCAAAAGGGCAAATAAGGGCTGTTCTGGTCCAGCAAGGAGATTGCAGCCCATTTCCCAGTGCCATGTCATGAGCCACGTGGGGTCAGAGAGAAGGTGAAGGCTGCAAAGCCATATTCTGCTATCCCAAGCCAAATATTAAAGCACTGTCGTGCCTTTCCTATTCTGAGGAGTCAATCTGGGACGTAGTGTCATGAGGCGCAGCCTGGTATGTAAACATTCCACACATTCTAGAGCAATAAAACTAAAGTCCTTTAATGCTAATTGTCTACAAGATTTACAATTCTATTGATAAGTTCCCTAATAGCGGTCCTTGCTAAGCAGAAGTCAGCCCTATAATGGCTTCTCTTCCTGAGCCCACGTGGGATCATTCTCCCAAGTCACGCCTTTCCTCCCTCTTACGCAGTCTACTTCGTAGCTGTTCAACTCGGCGTAAAATACGACTGTTCTGGGCTCTTGAAAAATCCACGACACCTATTGTGTCTTCTGTTTCTGGCTCAGGGAGATCAGCATCAGGAGGAAGAGGCAGCTTGCTCTGCCTCCTTCTGAGTAGAACGTGCGGCTTCCTCTTTCTCATGACTCTCTGTCTCTGATAAAGGTCCAGGCGTTTGCTCAGCGTGCTGGGGCTCAGAGGAGGACGCAGCAGCTGGCTCAGCCGTCCCTGCATTGGGTTGTGGGGTCGACTCTTGGGTACTGGGTGCCAAGTGTAAGGTCTCCTCGTGAGTCACTGTTTCTGCCGGAGCTTCATGCACGGCACCTAGGGTCTCTCCTTTTATCGTCTTCCCAGTCTCTGGGATGTTTCAGGAATGCCAGCACCTGAAAGGGGCTAAGTGGGTGGCATTGGGCCAGTCACAGGTTCTCAGACCCACCAACCTCACAAAATTGTTGTGAGAAGATTGAAAGGAGGAGGAGAATTATGTAAGCCACCTTGAGTTCTTTAGGAAAAAATGGTGGGATATAACTATAAATTAATTCGTGCATAAATACAACCCACCTGGGAGCTGCATCTTGGGCTGTTGGGTTTCCCAGATGAACATGTCCCCTTCCTCTGGCCCCAGCTGCTTTCTGCCCCACTGCTGACCATGGGGTGGCTTCCTAGCTTTTGTGTATCCTTGTCCCCCACAACAGATTAAAATGCCTCTCCTAAGACTTCATTCAGGCAGTAAGAGCTTTTGGCTGAAACTAGTTTCTGGGATTTGGCCCTGCCCCTCTGCCTTTGGCGGTGCTCCATTTTGCCTTCATGACTAGAATGGAGCCTCTGAGAGTTTCTCCAAAGTAGAGCTTGTCATGAAAGAGGTTCCAAACCCCAGCGTTGTGGGTTGTTGCTTGCAGTGACTGGTACTACGCACGCAGCCCCTTCCTGGACTGGACTCTGTGGCAGGACATCTTGGGCTGCCTCTATGAGCTGGACGGCATCACCTTCCATCTGGCCCTCTGCAGAGCAGATCTGGATGCTGCGTGGCCTATGGTCTCTGAGTGAGTACCCCTCTACTCCCCCGCCCCCCAATGACTACCACCACTGAGGTCTTCCTTTCTGACCAGACCAGGTGTGCTGGAAACCTGCCAAAGTACGAGAGATTGCTTCAGCCATTTCGCTGCCTTAGGGCAAGACAAGAAGATACACCCACCACTGCTCATCACTCTTCCCATTTCGCTTTCATTGCTCTCTCTGCATTGGTGCGCCATATGTGGGTTCCTCTTTAATCTAGTCCACCAACTTTCCCTTGTCTGCCCCCAATCCCCTCTTTTTCTCCAGCATGGATGGCCCACTACTGCCTTGGGACCGTTCCTTCTCCCTCCCAGTACCATTCGCACTAGCAGTGCAGGCTAAATCCACTGTTGAGCCTGCAATCGTGCCCTCAGGATGTTTATGAAACACTCATGAGATACGAGATGAAATTCAGATGTCAGCAGCATCCTTGCAGATCTGTGAGAATGTAGTCACCTAAAATGAGCCACACTGGATCAGACCAAAGATCCGTCATGTCCAGTTTACACAGTGGCCAACCAGCTGCCTGCAGGGAACCCAGAAATGGACCTGACCTCACTAGCTGAGATGTCCCCCAGCAACAGATGTGCCTAGACAGACTGACCCTAATACTGGAGCCAATATGCCACCATCTTGACTAATAGCCACTGATGGTTATTAGAAGAATCCTCTTCCATGAATTTGTCTGCTTCTCTTTAAAAGCCAAATTGGTAGCCATCATGACACTTCGTGGTAGAGATTTCCATAGCTTGACTTTGTGCAGGTCTGCCCTGAATCTCCCATTATTCAGCCTCAGGCTATCACTCAGGGTTCTAGCCCTGGACTAAAACCCAGAGTCTGTCTTCTCCACAGCATTCATAATCTCTCTGTCATCTCTCCTTGTACTTTTGTCTCTCCTAGGGCTTTGCCACGGTGTTCCATCCCAGCTCTTACGAACACCCAAGTGAAGAAAGCATTCTCTGAGGTACATCATCCCTACCTTCATCCTGGTCTCCATATACAGCAGGAAATCCACGCCAGCAAAGGTTTTAGATTGCTGGTGTAACCTAGGCTTTCCCAGTAGGAAAGGCAAAGTGCACGTACAGCTGGCTCACTGGAGGATGGCTGTCTCAGGAGGATGGCAGCACCTCAAGAGGGTGCCCTGCTCTCTCTGTGCCACATTTAGCCCCTGTACAGAGTTGTAAGCAGCGAGTTTTGAATGTCATTTGAAAGCTCTGGAGATGTAATCACCCCTGACCAAGAGAAATCTCTTGAAACATGTTGGCACTCAATCTGCAGCTGTTATTTTTTAATGGAAAAACTGTGGCCTTTCAAATGTTGTTTGACCACAGCTCCCATCATCCCTGAGCATTGGTCATATTGTGTGGAGCTCATGGGGGCTGGGAGTCTAACAACCACCAAAGGGCCCTGATTAGTGCCCATGGACTTTTCCAGGACCTGTCTTTGTTTCTGAGCATATGTCAAGTTTTGAGTCATGTTTCTCATTTCCTGCAATCCAACCGATCAACATCATTGTGTACCAAACTATTTATATTTTTGCTGACCATAGGTTGGGAACTCAAACACAGGTTGTACGAGCTGCCAAGGAGCTACCCAAGGTCATGGCAGCTCACTAAAAACTAAGGACCAAGGCGTTATTGAGGCATCTGCTGATGACCCGAGTAGGCCTGGGCTGGAACAGTCAGTGGAGAAATGGATCGGGGTCTGGAGAAGCAGAAAGAACAGCCTGCTGCAGATGGGTTCCTTCCTAAAGCTGCATCCCTTTATGGAAAAGGGTGCCCAGCATCCAGCTTCTGGCAGGGAAGTACAGAGTGCAAATGGTGAAGTACAGGTGAGCACAGAGCAGCCAGGCAGTATCTCCAGCCATTGCCTGCTTCCTCAGCCTGAACACTGCCTCAGCGGACAGTTGGAAAGGCCACATCAGGTGGCGGCCAAAGGTGATGACTTGAAGCAGAAGAATTTGAGAACTTTGATGTGGGAAGTTGGTGCTTTGCAGCTGAAGCTGTCCCAGCAGCAAGAGGAGGGCATGTCTCTGAGGCATGCCCTTTCAGAGGAGCATAGAGCTCTGAAAGAAGAGCTGGTAAAATGTGAAGAACAATGCAAAGAGAAAACAGCTGAGCAGGAAAAGCAGCAGCAGGAACTGGCCAGGGTAGTAAAGGCCCTCAAAGAGGCAGAACACAAGGTTGACAGTCTAACCAGTGAATGCCAGATGGCCTTGGCCAGGAAACATGATGCTGAGAAGGCTCTTGAGGAAGCAGAACAAAGGTTGAGTTCTCAGGAGGTGGAAAGGAGAAAGCATCTGGATGACATTGAGGCCCAAGAACGGAGGCATCAGCAGCTGCTCTGTCGATGTCAAGGACTGCAGGAGAAACTGAAGGTCTGTGAAGAGAGTCTGGAGAGATGGGAAAGGCAAGTGGTCGCCCTGAACAGCCAACAGGGCCAGATGGAAACAGCTGAGGGGCAGTCAGACGGGACAAGTTGCAGGCCAGCAGAAAGGGAGGAATACCCAATTATTTTGGAGAGAGGTCTCCTGAAGGAGAAATTAGAGAGGAGTCTTGCTGAGATAAAGGTGCTAGAGAAGGAGAAGGAAACACTTATGGAAACTCTAGTGTCTCAGGAACAAAGTCTGGTGTTTACAAAGCTGGAAGTACAGAACCTTCAGAAGGAATTGTCCCTATGTCAAGAGAACATTGTTAGTCTCCGGATATCTTCAGAGGAACAGGAGAAGACCCTGAGGGACAGGGAAGAAGCCGCTGAGGGCTTGCAAAGAAACCAAAAAGAGCTATCAGAGCAGCTACAGGGAGCAATGGAAAAAAACACTACACTGGAAGCTCAGTTGCATCAGAAAGCCAGGGAACTGTCTCAGCTAGAAGCCCAAGTTGCTGAAGGGCAGATCAGGTTTGAAAGAACTTTGCAGGAACTGAGGAACCAACTGGGAACTTTTGAAAAGAAGGTGGTCATGCTGCAAGAGGAGAGGCAGGAACTCCAGGCCGCTCTGCAAAAAGCCCTCCAAGAAAGAGACATCTTAACCAAGCAAGTGGAGAGCACAACTGTAGCCCTGGAGGGACAGACCCAAGTGGCCATGAAGCTCAGAGATGAGCTGGAGAATTTGAAGGCTACCAACCAAGCAGTTCAAAAAGCCCGGGAGGAGAGAAGTGAAATGGTGGCCTCAGCCTTAAGAGAAGAGTGCCTGCAGCTGAGAAACCAAGTGGAGCAGCTGGAACAGGAGAAAACACAAGCCACTGACCTAGCAGAGAAGCTGAGTGAAGAGTTGGAACAGTTCTGGGGATGCCCTACAGAGGAAGGTGCTGCTTTGCTCACTGTGCCAGCTCTGGCATATGAGGTCCGAGACAAGAGAGCCACGGCTCAAGTCAAAGAGAATGGCAACATTGCTGAGAAAGGCGGCCATGGAGCAGCTAAGTCATGGCAGATGGGGAAGGAGCTCTTTCAGGCAGATGTGTTGCAAGATTTGGGAAGACCTGCCAAGAAGGGGACCAATGCCAAACACGGAACTGATGCCCTGGGGAAGGTAAGGACCCTGGTTCATGGGCAGTATACCTGAATCTATGAGGCTGGGAAAATAAGGCGCTGCCGATCGCAAGCCCCATATGCAGACACCGCCTGAAGTTGGCATCTTTCTTTTCTAGTGGGAAAAGACCTATGGCAAGTCTTGTCACAAACCAAAAAGAAAGGAGTTATCATGTCACCTCCAAAGGAGGCTGAACTATTGTACCTTTCCGAGGTCATTGCCCCTCACCCAATACAAAATGGTGATCCATGAATCAATCGGAGGAAAGAAGCTCTGTCAATTCAAGTGGTTTATATTTATAGAAAGACAAGTAATAAGTTCTCCTATTTTTCCACTGAGTCAGAAGAAAGAAACAGTTTAGGAATCAGGAAGAGAAGCATATTAAAAATACATTTTAAAATAACAATTAGGTTTGCTAGCACATAATAAACAAAATCAAACACTTAAAAACAGAACTGAAGCTGCTTTCCTGGGAACTTCTCAAAGCCTTCTCAAAGGCCTTAGGATTTAGCAGATTCCCCTCTCCATGAGCAGAAAGAGAGACATGAAAGGAGGAGGAGGTCTGCTCTCAGAATGTCTTTTGGTGTTGGAATGGCCATGGCAGGGAAAGCAACAAGCGGGAGAGGCCATAGCTCAGTAGCAGAGTACCTGCTCTGTATATAGAAGGTCCCAGGTTCAATCCTCAGCTGTTTCAGGTACAGCTAGAAATATTCCTGCCTGAAATCCTGGAGAGCCACTGCCAGTCAGCGCTGGGCTAAATGGATCCATGATCTGCTTCTGAATCAAGCAGCTTCTAATGTTCCTGAAATAAGGTGTTCCAGAGGCAGATTGGGGAGCATTTTTGGAACTCCTGAATTCATCCACTTCCATTCCTCTAATATGTCTCTGGAATGGAGCAGGGGAATTATGCAAGGCCTGGAGTTGCTTCCAGCCTATTTAGAATAGTAGAAAAGGGGAAGTTTGAACAATTTAGGCCAAAACTAGAAGGCAGAAAGCTGCCCATCACTTCCTTTTGCCCTGCCAGTGCAGGTCTGAAGGAATGGCTTTTGCACTGGTCCTCCCTCTTCTCTCATTGGCTTGTTCTTCCAGGCTTGCACAGATCAGGAGTCATGTGCATGAGTCTCTTTACATTAGACTGCAATCCCATGCTCTCTGGAAATAAGCCAAAGGTTCCCTTTGCATCGGAACTGGTGCAATTTTGCTTAATCATGACTGCTGGGCCTTCAGGGGCAAACAGGGAGCAAGCCAAGTTTGCAAATGCCACCGATTTCCTGTAAATTGTGAAAACCTAGACCGACAGCAACAGGCTTTTCAGGTATTTCCCCAAATTCAGTGAATGGACAACAAAATGACAAATGTGGTTTGGTGCAAGCATGATCCCAACCCCATCTGTTCAGGTTGCAATTGATACAGCACCAACAGTGTTCATTGGTGTCAGACTGCAGTTTTAAAGCACCCAATATCCACCCAAGCTCTCAGTGTACAATGAATTAACATCACAAAATGCAAACAATAATACAAACAGTGTACTACAGACAGCAAAGAACCAAGGTCTGCTCAGGGGCTTAATATCTAGTAGGGCTCATTAAGGAGAGAACGGAATGAAAATCTCCAGTACTCTAATCCCTTTGCATCACCCTCCCACAACCTTGGTCCCCCTAGATGCTTTGGACTACAGCAACCATCACCGGCACCTTGTGTGGCCAAATGTCAGGGATGATGCACATTGTTGTCCAAAACTTCCAGAGGAACTCATGTTGTGGGAGGCTGCTTTCTATAAAGCGCTGGTGCGGATGGTTCCATTTGTGCAACCATGGATAGCTGTGGTTCCCCATCTCAAGAAAGATATGCCAGAGTTGGAAAAGAGGCAGGAGAGGACATGGAGGATTGGTGCCCCAGTACCTAGATAGATCAGTGAGACCTCCAGCTGCAGAGGCAGCAGTACTGCTTAAAAGCAGAGGGTCGTTGTTCATTGGCTTCTCAGAAACAGGATGCTTTGTTTGATTCAGCAAGGCAATTCTTACATTCTAGAAGGGTTTATGTACCAAGCTTAAAGCAGGGGTGAGGGATGTGTGCAGAGAAAAGGCAACTAAGTGGTCCCGGAGCCTGAAAATCCATAATCTAAGGCTTTTTGTGGAAGGATTCTCTCACACCACGTCTTTTGCTGCAACACTTCAGAATTTCAAAGGACTGAGTAACTCAGACCTTCCTATTACAACACCCATACCCCCAACACTTGCTCCTGGGGGTTGCCGGGGGAGGCTCTTTAGCTGCCAGACACTGATTTTCAGCTGTGTTTCCCCACCTTCCTTTGACTTCTCGCAGTGTCTGACTAGCCACCTGGATAAAATGACTGGGGACGTGCAGCAGGCGAAGCAAATGCTTCTGGCCAAGGAGACGAGAACGAAGAATCTCATGGAGCAGCTAAGCCGGTGAGAGCAAAAGCCTGTTAGATTGCATGGCATCTTGGGAGGGCCGGCGGGGGGGGGGGGGGCAGCAGCTCAGCAGCAGAACGCGTGCTTGGCATGCAGAAGGCCTCAGTTTCGATCTCTGACAACTCCAGGTAGAGCGTCTGCCTGCAATCCTGAAGATACGCAGCCAGTTCTGTTTTGGAGAAGCTCTCAAGGGTTTCGTGCCAGTGAAGCACTGGTCCAGAGGAAAAGGGGCAGGGGCAGAGTCGGAAGGGTGGGGCTGAAAAGGGAGGCAGTGTGGACTGGGATGTGGGAGACCTGGGTTCTAGCTCCCCCTTGGCCATGAAGCTCCCTGGGTGACTTTGGGCCAGTCACAGACTCTCAGCCCAACCTACCTCAGAGGGTTGTTCTTCTGCAGATAAGATGAAGAGGAGGGGGATTATGTAAACTGACTTAGGTTCTTTGCAGCAAAAAGGTAGGCTATGTATATAATAAATAAATATCCACCCTCCCAAAAGAACCACAGCATATTTTAGCTTAAAGCTTTTACACACAGCAACGAAGCTTTAGGAAAGACATTCCAAGAATAGGCTAGATAGGAAACCACCAAATGATCAGTGGCTGGGGGACAAGGATGTGGGGTCAGGGCACAGAGGCCCCAAGTGGGATGGATAGACTTATGGGTTTGAGGTTCAACCCTTCTGATGTAGACAAGACAGCATGAGGCTGACCAATGGTCCGATTTGGTATAGGGCAGCTTCCCATGTTCCTACTTCTCTAATGGAACTTAGGTGTCCAATCTAATCTTCCCATCCCCTCCTGTCACCCAGCTGATGTGTGCAATTTTCTTCCTAGTTGCCTTTGCTCTAATGTGCAAGAGATCATGCGCACAAGCATTTCTGAGGAAGCCTTCAAGCAGAGCACACACAGCCATTGGGCCTTGATTTGCAGTTGGACACCCTTGGCAGACTTTACAGCACTGTGCACCCTTAGATGAGTGCCAGGGAGAAGCTCCTGGGTTCCATGCCCAGGTCAAAACATCAGTCGCAAGTGACAGCAAAGGCTTCTGCTGCAGCGCTTCTGCCTGTCCGATCAGACAATCCTGACCTAGATGAGCCAATGGAATATCCTGCTATAAAGTGGCTTCCTACATTCTCCATGGCCCTTAAACTAGTTGAATCCTGGGCTTCCCGACACATAGTGCCCTGGGGAAGGAACACCATTGGTGTCCTCTCCGGACAATTCCGTAGTGTTGCCAAGTTGTATGACTTGTATAGGATTACGAAAGCTAACACATTTCTCTGGTTTTATCTAGAATGGGGTTGGTCAACTTCCAGGGCTGGGAAGAGGCACAGGCAGCTCACGGGCTGCGCTTTGTCCATCCCAATCTAGAACAAATGGCAGCAAACTGGAAATTGAAAAGGAAATACGCATGCAAGCTAATTGACAGAAATTTATTTCTTAGTACCCAAACAACTTATAGGACTTTGAAAAAAGGTTAAAGGCACTTACTGCTTCCCCCACCCCCCCACCCCGCCTTGGCTCATCGCAGATATTACACGCAACGAAACCAGTGACATGTAGGCTTCACTTCACTAGCTTTTGCAATTCTTCCCAAAGCCGCTGAATGTAGCTTCATCCCGGTGTCCAGGAGAGATGCCCACTTGGCCCATCCATAAGACCAGCCTGATTGCCTTGCCCCCTCAGGTGGTCATAGACCATTTCATGCACAACTGTCTGTGATATCCCTTCTGCTTCATGGTAATCCTGATGTGTCTACTCAGAAGTATGCCCCAGTTATTGTGTTCAAACAGCAAGATAACCCATCCTCAAGGGCTGAGAATGGGTTGAGTGTGGGTTGTTGTTGAACCATGGGTTGTGGCTGAACCATGGGCGGTGTGATCTGAAACTAGCTGATTTAACAAACCATGATAAACAACCCGCAACCCAACAAAAAATCATGGGTGCTCTTCATGAGTTTATGATAGCAAACTATGACTTGCTATCACAGCTGGGTTCAGACAAAATGATAACCCATATTTCAGCAACAACCTACACTCAACCTTTGAATGTGGGCTACCATGTTGTCTCAACCCCTTCTTTCTATCTAGTCATTGTCCAACCAGTTATCATGAGCGCACCTGACAAATGGACTGTGCCCAAAACAATGACCCCAGGTAGCTTAGAGTCCTTGGAGAAGCTTTTCAGGTCAGAGGTATATCATGTTGCAGGTTTAAACTGATTTAACAAGCATTATCTTTTCCATGCAAACCTTGGAGATTGCTGTTTGGTAGCGTGGGAAAAGGTATTTCCAACACCCTGGTACTTTGGAAGAAGTTAGTGATGGGTAAATATATAGAGGCATGTATAGGCATTAACAGGTCCAGGAACTGGGAAACCTAAGCTACCTTGGGGTCCTTGCAGAGGAAGAAAAGTGGGATATAAATGTAGTAGCAGTACTAGTAGTAATAATGGCAATAGAGTTGTGTGAGCAATGTATCTAGTAGGGTTTCAAGAGTGCCTCTCGCTCCTGCTTTAGGTCTCAGCAGGAGAAAGAGCAATTGCAGCGTTCGCTTGAGAAAAGCCACCAAGAATCAGAAGAAAAAGAGAAGAAATACAAAAAGGAGCTCTTGGAACAGAGGGAACTCATCTGCAGCATGAAAGAGAAGCTGCTGGAACTACTACGGTGAGTCCAAAGAGCCCAAGAGGAACAGGGAAGAAAAGGAGCACTGACCTCCCACAATGCTGGCTTTATAAGGTCCTACGCAGAGATGAGCTGCCACTACCCACAGATCAAAGCACACTAGACAGAGGCCAGTGGGACACTTCATAGCGTTGCTAACCCATCTGCTTCATTCTTCCTGTAGGATCTTCAGGTGTATTTGAGGCATGGCCAGTGGCATAGTGGTAAACGTTGAAGTGCAGGCACTCATCACAGCGATTCCCATAGCACACCCAATGCAGTGTTGCTAGACAATCCACCCCACCCTGCTGGCAACTGCTGTGAGGGTTCTTGTGAGCTAAGCTCAGAAGGAACAGGGAAGCCTGAGGAGGGCAGCCGGTCAGGCCCTTGGCCCTGCTTCTGGTGCTTTGACCCTGTGAGCCCTGGTCTGGGACTCAGGAAATCTGCCTTCTGGTCCCTGTTCAGCCATGAAGCTCACGGGGTGAGCCTGGGCCAGTCATGGACTCGCAGTCTAACCTAGCTCACATGGTTGTTCCGGGCATAAAATGGAGATGAAGAGAAAGGGGAAGGGATCACTTTAACTGCCTTGGACTCTTTGCCAGAAAAGGGCTATAAATATGATGAACAAAGTAAAGTAGCAGCTCCAGAAATCTGCAAAGATACTCAGTTGCAAGATACTTGAATTGGGCATGAGGAAATCAATAAACATATGACATTATGTCAGTCACATAATCTGCCCTTGTGTCACTGTTTCTTCTTTAACAAACAGCCAGTGCAGGGCAGGGCTGAGTCTACTCAGGATGGCAGGCTTGATGGAATCAAGAGAAAGCCCCTCCTGCAGCACCACAGCTCTGATCCAGCCTAGGGGCTCACACCCTAGCTCCTTCTTAAAAATCAACTATGCAAAGCAAACTCCCATCCAGTTTATTTTGGTTTCCCCGTGTCTTGGAAGCAGAACCTTTAGAGCCATTCTGAGAGCCGGGGTGGTGCAGTTATCACAGGGGGCTCAAGAGACCTGGGTTTTAGTTTTCCATTCAGCCACAAAGACAACTTGGTGACTTTGGGCTAGTCACTGAATTTCAGCCTAACCCACCTCATAGAGTTGTTGTGAGGAAGGAAAGGCAATCTAAGCTGCCTTAGATTCATTGCAAGAAGAAACAGGCAGGATATACATGTGATAATAAAAAAATAATTAGTACAATGATCATGTACAGTGGTACCCCGGCTCACGAACGCCTTGGTTCACGACCAAATTGGGTTGTGAACAAAAATTTCATGAACATTTTGACGTGGGTCATGAACTCTGCATTGGATGGTGACCAAGATCACAGCCATCTCCCCACTCCCCACCCCCAAGTGGGGAGATGGCCGCGATCATGCTGCGGGCGGGGGGGGGGAGATGGCCGAGATCGCACCCATCTCTTCCTCCCCGAGCGTGCCCTGTTCACGCCCGTCTCTCCGTCTCCCAGCGTGCCGTTCAGCCCATCTCTCTGTCCCCCAGTGCCCCATTCACGCCCGTCTCTCCCTCCCCCAGTGCGCCCGCAATCAGGCCCATCTCTCCCCCACCAGTGCGCCAGGATGATGGGCGTGTGCAGGGATGACAGGTGCGATCTCTGTCATGCTGTGGGGGGCGGGCGGGGAGATGGCCGCACTCCTGCTCGGGGTGGCGGGGCTGCGGGGGAGATGGCCGCGATCTTTGTTGTTCTTTGTCACTTTGCTTCACATTTTTCTGATTTAAAAAATGGTTACAGAACAGATTAACCTTATTTATATTGAACCTTATGGGGAAATTTAACTTGGCTCACGACCAATTTGGGTCACAAGCAGAGTCCTGGAACGGATTAAGTTCCTGAGCCAAGGTGCCACTGTATATATCCTTGAGCACATGCAGTGGAACACACTACCATCCCCACCTTCCATTCTTCAGGGCAAGGTACATTTTCCCACTGCAAAGGGAAATGCAACAGGGCATTGTTCTTGGTGGTGTGAAAAAGACCATCAAGCAAATAGGAATTATGACGGCTTGCCCTGGAGCAAGCTGCTTGTGCACACTCATCACAAGTGTGTCAAATGTGTTTTGCACACAACCTTTTCGCAGTTACCAGACAATAGAGGTTTGCAACCCCTGATGTTTTATATCTCTAAGAATTGGTCACAAGGAAGATAAAGAGCAATTGTTCATCCCCTAATATGACTTGATCCAGGTATCAAGATGCAACGGATGAAAGCAAGCTGCAGGGAAGGAGATGCCTTCAGTTTAATCACAATAAAACCTTTCTAATTAGTCACTGTAAGGAACTGAATGTTACTTACAGAAAGTGTAGTCACCTTCCTTGAAGATTTTAAAGAAGCTTGGATTTGCTACCCTTTGGAATGGGTTAAAAACCTTGCAGATCCTGTCTCAAAGAGAAGGATTTGGCTAGATTCTCAGTGAGTGCCCCAGCCTTATGAGTAAAACTTGCTGGCATGGATACACTTGGTCTGGTGAAGAGATGATTCAGAGGAAACGCAATATCCACCTTCAAATGTTTGAGGGACTCTTGCATCAGTGCTGGAACAGATTTGTCCTCTGCTGCTTTGGAGGACCAGAGCCACACCCGTGGGCTTGGATTACAAGAAAGGGGGTTTTTATGAAACATTAGGAAGCGTTTTCTGGCAGCATGAGCTGCTCAACTGTAGACCAGACTGCTTCAGAAAGTGGTGGTGTCTCCCTCCTTAGAGGCTTTGGCGCAGTGGCTGGATGGCCATCTGTTTAGGATGCTGTAGAAGTGGATTTCCAGAATTGGCAGTGGGTTTGACTAGATGACCTTCCAGGGAACCTTCTGCTTCTATGATTCTAAAGAGCCACCACCAGCTTTGTCTCAGGCTAGTGCTCATTAGCAGCTTATAGGGCTAATGGGAAAGGTATGATTATCCTTTGCTCTCTGTCCTCCTCCTCTTTCTTCCTCCTCCTCTTCTTCAGGGAGAAGGATGCCCTGTGGCAGAAGACAGAAGGCATTGCCTCCCCAGCAGTGTGCTCAGCCCCTCAGAACCCCGGGGTGTGTGCTCTGTGCAAAAAGGATTTCAGGCTTATGTCACGCCGGTACCAGTGCAGGTAATTTGTTCCGGGTTGGATGGTGGGAGGAGTAGCACTGTTGGGAGAAGCAGAGCAAAGGGAATGCAGTGGCTGCCAGGGATTCCTTCTGGGGGACAAGACTCCCTTCAATGTTTTCCTCACTGGATTGTGCTGCACAAGAGGCCGATGGGGAGACTGGCACCGTGTGGTCAAGAATGCTGCAGGAGGGCCAGCTGGGAAGCCAGTGCCAGCCGAGGGGCAGATGCTTAAAGAGCCTTTGCCTAAATCCCCAAGGAAAATACATATCACAGCATCAAATGCCTGTGTGTGATGCATCCAGAATGCCCTTCTGCACGTGGTGAGCACAGGACAAAAGTGGGGCTTTTCATTCAAAGTCTGGTCTGCAAGCAGCCTTAGACCACAATCCCACTTGACATTTTTAACCCAGCACTTTTCTGAGGCTTCTGATTCTAGATCTTTTTGCAGGATTAAGTTCAACGCCTTTAATTGTGTCTCCATGCCCTGCCTACCCCCCCCCCCCACACACACACACACAGAACCTAGGCTTTTTTTCTCTTTCATTGTATAGCCAGAAGGTGGCACTGTGGTATAACAGAATTGAAAAAAATCACACCCATCTCATTCCAGCTCATTCTACTATTTCCCAATTAGCTCATTAGCCTTAATCTAATTTTTTTAAAGCCACTGAAATGCTTGGAAAGCATGAGAGAACCTCTGCGAAACCTCTCATTCCTACCATGAGTGAGGAATCACAAGCACACAATAACTCACCCTCGCAAAGATGCCCACTGAAGCCCCACTGAAATCAACAGGACTTGGTTTTCAAGACCAAAACATTCGTTACTTTTTCTGGCAACTTTTACAGTTTTATTCTAGCGTCAGTGCAGGATGCTTGATCCAGAATAGGACCTAAACAAGTGCATGTGTGTGTGTAGGGGGGTTAACCTTACTCTACCTTACTATGGGCCCAAAGAATAAAAATGGGAAGGGAGAGGGGAAGGGAGGGAAGACTGCTAGGTATGGATTCAACACAATGTCTGTTTTGGCCTTGAGCAGACAAGTATAGGATGATGCTGTCAATGACCCTGATGGGAAGTGACGAGTTAGTTTTCCCTAATGGGCCAAATAGCAGCACTATTACTAGGTAAGTGGTGAGGAGGGAAGGTTAGGATCTTCCACCTCCATTGCTGTGGTTCTGATCCAATTTGGGGAGGGGAAAGAAAAACAGATTCCTTTTTTGCCGGGGGGGGGGGGGCGAAGAAGCTTCTAAAAAGATGGACAGTCAGTTCAGGGATCTCCACTGTTATTCCCAGGTGGAAATTGCTGCTGCAGCAGCACTCATTCGACAACTGATAAGCTGAAGTGGTGGCCTTTGCCAGTAGGCAGCAGCTGCTGCTGCAGAAAAGGGAAGTCCAGGCTCAAAACAAGACACTGCGTTTTCTCAAGAGGGGGGTGTTAAGAGCGGGTGAGAGCTGAGAAATATCCAGTGACTTGGCTGCTTTAATCATGTAATCAAACATGGGCTTTTAGAGGATTCCAGAGGACATTATCTCTCACTGGTCCCCTTCTCATGTTTTCTTCCCACTTCTTTCATCCTTTTTCTTGCCAGGGGGGAAAAAAACAGGTGCACGGTGCTCTTGACTGCTACCAGTAGGAGCCCTCTGCCTGGAAGCATCTTACAGAGCAGGACGGGGAGGCAAGACAAGGCCCTGGTTTTTTACTGTCCTTTTGCAGGGGTGTGCAGAGAAAGGAGGATCGGACTGTGTGCTTCATCATAGGTCCACTGTCTGTTCATTGATGCTGTGCTTGCTTACACATTGCATCATCTTTGCCTAGAGTAGTCTGACCAATCCCTGAGCGTATCATCTGAAATATGCCTCAGGTATCCAGACCTTCTGAGGTAAGGCCAGTAGAGAGAGCCTTCTTAGTGGTGGCTCCCCAAGAAGTTCTATGTTAACATCTTTTCAGTATGAGGCAAAGGCCATTTTATTCTTTTGGGTTATTTAAACCTTTAAAGCCATGGAGGAAGATGTTATCTGCCATGCGTGGTTTATCTGCTAGGTGCCAGCTATTGCTTTGTTCCTCTGGTTTCTCAATTGCACTTTTTTTAATCTCTGTTCTGTCAGCTGCCCTGGGAGCAGTTGCATACAAAAGGTACAGAACAGAAATTAACAGATGTCAATAAATGGAAACTTGGGTGGGAATACCGCAATTCTGTGGAAGAAGCACACCCAATGCTAAGGAAGTGGTGCACAGAGAGAATTCAGCTTTCGGAGAAGCTACAGAATGTGTGCATGCTCACTTGTTTTGTTTAAAATAAAAGCAAGCTTCAGAGGGATTCTTGAAAGTGTGCAGGCAATGGCTTCCCACATCTCAGAAGTCAAAGGGGTGATTAAATAGAGTGTGCAGAGGAGCCTGCGTAGCACCACGGATAGCTCCTTAAGAGTTCCAGCTAAGCTCCAAGGAAGAGATGTGCCCCATTGACACTGAAGCCTTCAGCCCCCAGTGGTATTATGCAAGCTAAAAATGTGCAGTGCGTGGGAGAGCCTTAATCAACTATCCCAAAGTAGCTTCTTTTCCTAAAAACAATTAGAGGAGGATGAATCAGATTAGGTCTGAGCCAGGGATGGTGAGATGCATCTAGGCATGTTTGCCTTTTCCTTTCCCCAAAGCAGTTCCATGGTGGAAATCGTCTCCTTATTTGCTGTGGAGAGGAAAGGCAGTGAGCTCATTCAATGAACAGAACACAATAGCAGATGAATTGCCACTGAAGCGTGCTTTGTTATGTTGTGTGAATACAGCTGCACTAGCAAACCTTGGGTTATTAACTTTAAACAGCCAAAAAAAGAACCCAAGGTTTTTGCTGGGTTGTGGACTGTGGTTGTTCATAGTTAACAAAACATGGGTAGTCAACATAGCTGCATTCATGGAACACAAAAATTCACTGTGCAACAACAGCTCATGATTCAATGACAATCTATCTGGCAGGCTGGGGGACCCTGTGGAGCAGATTCGGAAGACATTGGAGGCAGCTTCAGGTGGGAAAAAAGTGAGGGGAACTGTCCTCACGCAAAGTTGGGTTTAAGACAGTACTTTCCTCCACGTACTGGGCCTGTCTCCACCATCCTTGCTTCTCTGCAAGAAACAGGTCAACATTCAGAGGCAGCCTGGCATCCTTCCTTGACTTCAGAAGTGGAGACAGTGCCCTGAATGGCAGAAAGGAGCTGGTGATCTCCCTCCCATACCCATCAGCCCTGAGGCAGGGAGGCAGAGAAATATCATCTGGCTCAGCTCAGCATGATATGGTCCCAAGAACTCAGGTGACTGCGGATGGGGAATAAGGGTTGCGCATTGCCATTTACCTTATTAATACCAGAACCACCAGAATATCGTATGTAACCTACAAAGAATGGAAGACTAGTATGCAAAGATTTGTTTAAAAGCTGTTTCTTATACCCACACCTAGGAATCCAGCTTTTTTGGCGTAGAATTCAGATGCTATGGAATTGCTATGTGTTTCAGTATAACTTAATGCATATCATCCATTGTCTTGTTCATAAGGTTAGGTGGGAAACCCAAGGGCTGAACTGATTGTTTTTTGTTTGTGGCATTTTATACCATTCCTTAGTCAAATTACTCAATTAAATGTAAATAAGAGGATACCCAGAACACTCAAGAACTCTTTGGTTACTGCTGAGGATAACTGAATGCCAGGTTAATAGACAAAACTCCAAAGAACCTGTGAATGCACAGAAAAAGCAACTGTGTGTGTCATCAGGGCCATAACTGTAGTTTTGCTCTCTTGGCTTCTTCCACCCCAGCCCAGGATGCAAGCTTCTTCTGCCACAGGATAGCTTTGTCCTTGGTTTCTTTGGACATGCAGGACCCTTGGATCACAAGTGATACCTGAGCACTGAATGGACAAGCAATAGAAACATAGAAACATAGAAACAGAGCGAGTCAGAAGGGGTCTCCCGGGCCATCTAGTCTGACCTCCGGCACCAGCCGGCTTCGCTCACGACATGCCCACCATGTGGACGTCCAGCCTATCCTTGAACACCCGCACCGATGGGGCCTCAACCACCTCTCGTGGAAGCCCATTCCACACCCTCAGGGTCCTGACTGTCAGGAAGTGCTTCCTGGCATCCAAACGGAACCTTGGCTCCCTGAGCTTTGCTCCGTTGGAGCACGTTCTGCCTTCCTCTGCAGGGGAGAACAGGTCTCTACCCATCTCCATGTGACATCCCCTCACATACCTGTATGTCGCCAACATATCCCCTCTGAGTCTCCTCTTCTCCAGGCTGAAGAGACCCAGTTCCCTCAGTCTCGCCTCATACCCATCCCCTGCAAACCGGCCAACAACCTTGTGGCCCTACGCTGCACTGACTCCAACCTGGAGTATATCCTTTCTGTAATGAGGGGCCCAAAACTGAAGACAATACTCCAGTTGCGGGCGCACTAGAGTTGTGTAGAGTGGTAGTAATACCTCTCTTGATCTAGAAGCCACACTTCTGGCTATGCAACCAAGGGTGGCGTTCGCCCTCTTGACCACCGCATCACACTGCTGACTCATGTTTAGCCTGCAGCCAACCAGCACCCCGAGGTCCCTTTCACAAGTGCTGCTCTTCAGCCACTTGTCACCTAACCTGTACTTATGACAGCTATTCCTATGCCCCAAGTGCAAGACCTTGCACTTATCCACATTGAACGCCATCCTGTTGTCTCCTGCCCACTTCCATAGTCTGTCCAGATCCTTTTGGATCTGGAGTACCTGCTCCTCAGTTGTGGCCACTGCACCAGTTTAGTATCCTCTGCAAATATGATCAGCAGACTGTTCATCCATTCTTCCATGTCGTTAATGAAAAGTTTAAACAGGATCGGCCCCAGGACAGAGCCCTGGGGGACCCGGCTTGTCACTGGCTGCCATCCCGATGATTCCCCGCTAATGGTTACTTTCTGCTTTTGGTCAGTCAACCATGCCCTAATCCACCGGACAGTGCTTTGGTGTATCCCAAAAGTCCTCAGTTTCTCCACCAGGATATCATGGGGCACTTTGTCAAAGGCCTTGCTGAAATCCAGGTATACCACATCCACTGCATCCCCTCCATCTAGCCATCTCGAAACCTTGTCATAGAATTCCACAAGGTTTGTCTGGCAGGACCTGTTTTTGAGGAAGCCATGTTGTGTGGCCGTCAGCCTCCCTTCCCTATCTAGCATCACTAGATCTCTCTCTATTATGAGCCTTTCCATTGTTTTTCCTACAATGGACATAAGGCTAACCAGTCTATAATTCCCCATGTCTTTTCTACTACCCTTTTTGAAAATTGGGACCACTGATGCCATCCTCCAGTCCTCTGGAACTTCACCCATTCTCCACGAGGTCTCAAAAATGGAGGCCAGCAGGAGTGAGAGAACCCCTGCCAACTCTCTGAGTACTCTCGGGTGTAACCCATCAGGGCCTGGCACCTTTGTAATGTCCAATGCCCTGAGGAGCCCCTCGACTTCAAGGGGGGTGACTCTAATCTGTGCCCCTAAGTCCCCAGCCTCATCTAATCTCCTATGCGGATATCCCCCGTCCTGCTTTGGGGAGAACACAGAGGCAAAATAGTCATTTAGCATCTGTGCCTGTTCCCTCATATCAGTCACTGGATCTCCTTCCTCCTTATTTAGTGGTCCCACCACTTGTCTCCCCTTCCTCTTCCTATTTACATGCTGAAAGAAGCCCTTTTTGTTGCTCTTGATATTCTTGGCAAGTCTCAGCTCGTAATCAGCCTTAGCCTTGCGAAGAAGCCTTCTGCAACAGGCCTCCTTCTCCCGGTATACCCTTTTGTCTATTTCCCCCAGTACCCATTTCCTACAGAGGTTCCTCTTTCGTCTAATCCCTCTAACCACCTCCTTTCACATCCATGGCGGCACTCTCCTCCGCCTCCCCATCTTACTGACTAGAGGTATCGTCAAGGCTTGCACCTCCAAAACCTCCCTTTTGAGTGCTATCCACCCCTCCTCAACTCCCTTACCTTCCAGTAACCTATCCCAGGAGACTTTCCCCAGTCTGGCCTTCAGTTGGCTAAAGTTGGCCCTCTTGAAGTCCCAGCTTCTAGTGCTCGACCTGCTGCCCGTCCGCAGTCCCCTGATCTCAAAGCAAAGGATGGAGTGATCACTCGCATCCAGAGCTCCCCTAATCTGTACTTCATCTATCAGCTCCTCCCTATTGGTCAAGACCAAGTCAAGGATGTTCCCCCCCCTCGTCACCTCTCAGATCCTCTGTGCGAAAAACCCTGCCTCTATAGCTTCTAGGAAGCGGCGTGATGTGGCTGTCACTGCCGAGTGAGTCTCCCAAGTAATATCCGGGAGATTGAAATCTCCCATAATTACTGTGTCTCTCCCCCGAGATATCCTTAGAATCTGGCCTGTCAGGACATCATCCAGGGTCTCAAGTTGACCTGGAGGGCGATAACATACCCCCGCTGTCAGATCTCTTTCCCTGTCAAAACCCCTAAGTTTCACCCAGACTGCCTCTACCGAATCCCCATCTGTGCTGCATTCTATCTCACTCCATCCTGTCCCTTCCCTGACGTATAAAGCCACACCCCCACCTCTCTTTCCCTTCCTGTCCTTTCTAAAAAGGTGATACCCTTCTATGTTCACATTCCAGACTTGCCTTTCATCCCAGCAAGTTTCTGTGATTCCCACCAGATCATACCCTCCTATTCCCAGGAGAGCTTCAAGCTCTTCCTGCTTATTACCCATGCTCCTAGCATTGCTGTACATGCACCTCAACTCCTTCCCACCGCTTCCTTTCCTTGGAATTCCTAGCCTCCTCCTTCCTCCCATCCTCCCTAATACCTGGCCCCTCTCTGAAGGAGTCCTGTCAGTCCCTGCAGTATCTCTATAACCCTGCTCCTCTCCCCACACTTGTCCAGTGCAGACACATTCCTGGGGGGCCTGACCCCCCCCCCCGGCTCACTTTAAAGTCTTCCGGACAAAGCTTGCTAGAGCATCTCCAAAGGACCTTTTCCCCATCCTTGTGAGGTATAACCCGTCCCTTGCCAGAAGTCCATTGACAAGAAAACGAGTGCCGTGGTCGAGGAACCCGAAGCGTTGCTTCTGGCACCACACCCTAAGCCAGTTGTTCACCTCGGAGGCCCTCCTGTCCCTTCCTGGCCCAAATCCCCAGACAGGTAAGATTGACAAGAAGGCCACTTGGGCCTTCAGCTCCCTGAGTTTCTTCCCCAAGGTCTCAAAGTCCCTGGTGGTCCCAACCACACCCTGCCTGGCCACATTGTTTGTGCCCACATGGATCACCAGGAGAGGCTGGTGACCCCCAGAGTGAACAAGACGCTCCACTCTGTCCATCGCAGGCCAGATGCGTGCGCCTGGCAGGCAGCAAACCTCCCTTGTCTCCAGGTTGGGGCAGCACACCGCCAGCTCAGTGCCCCTCAGCGGGGAGTCCCCAACAACAATCACCCGCCGCCGTACCTTTCCGGTGCTGGTGAGCAGCCGTGCCCTGGCCCTTGCCTCTCCTGCAGCGGCCCCCTTGCCGCCTGACATCCCAGGCTGGGGGTTCTGCTGGTCCCCCGAGGCCTCATCAGCCCCAGCCTCCCCAAGTGGAGAGAACCTGTTTCCCAGCTCCAGATTGGTGCCAGGAGAAGGAGGAGGCTGTGCTGGCCTCCTCCTCCTGTGGGTGACATACCTCCATGTCTCCGCTGCTGCTCCTCCCGTGGCCTCTCCCTCAACCCTCTGTCCAGAGGGTGGCTGCTTTTGATGTTCTGGACTGTAGGGACAGATGAGGGACCCAGCTTTCCCCCACCTGCTGCCCTTCAGATGGGTTGCATTGGAAGTCACATCATTTCCAGCCAGTTCCTGTCTGACACACCTGGTGGCCACCAGGTAGAGGAGAGCTGCACTAGAGAATGGCAGCTTATCCTGCTGGAACACCAAGCAGTACAGAAAAGGGGACAGCCTGGGTTTAAATCAGGGGAAGACAACCTGATTCCCTCTGAATGTTTTTGACTACAATACCAAAAAAGGCCATTGGCCATACTGGCTGGGGCTTATGGGAGTTGTAATCCAAAAAATCTGGAAAGCACCAGGTTGCTTAAGCCTGACCTAAAGCAACACTTGGCATTGTCTGTAAATTGTGTAGGGAACAGGTTTTGATTTTTGGATGAAGCAATGTCTAGAACAGATCACCATACTTCGTCTTGTGCAAAAAGCCTAAATATTGACAGTCTAATTTCTGTAGGCTGGATCTATCTATCTATCTATCTGTCTATTTATTTATAAAATTTGTATGCCGTCCAGTTACTTGTGTCTCTGGATGGCTTACAACATAGATAATGGTATTCCTAGTTAGAGGAGACCCACCGAAGTGAATGAGAATTAAAGTAGACTAGTTTTGGCTACAACCTGCTGCCTGGGTGGGATTGTGTGCATTTGTTGCTTTGCTGAGGTGGGCAGAATTGCCTTGGCAGCTTCTGGATCCTGGAACTGGATTGTGGGTTGAGGCTACTTAAAACAAGAAACCCGCTCATCTTTACAAGAGGCACCATAATAGTCCTTCCCCCTGTAACTGTAATCTGAAGGGGGAAGAGAGGGAAGGCACATTGACCTGAGCTCGTCTTCAATTGTCAGATGTGATCTTCTTGCACTCATCAGACCACAATAGCGGCAGTTCAAAGCAGTGCATTGCAGGTGACAGAGAGCCTCATAAATGCTCTTGTTCTCTGAGAAGTGTCTGCTGCCATGCAGCTGAATCCTATGCAAGCCTGCTGGGAAAAGCCCCAGAGTCTCATGGCACCTGCTCTGGACTCTTATGCTTTGCTTTGCACAGGATAATACTGTTGCCTGGCCCACCACTTATCCTGGGAGTTGCGGGATTTTTTTCTTTCTAAGCATGCAGAGCTTGCATTCTTAGTCTCCTTGCCATCACATGAGTTTGAACAAAAAGGCAACAGAACTGATGAGAATCGGCCTGATTCTCAGTCATGAGCATGTTAAGCTTCCTTCACATCAGACAGGAACATTTCTTGAATCTGATAACTAAATCAATCATAATTAACAAATGGCTTTCCTGCACTCTCTTCCAGGTTATGCCAGAACACTGTGTGTCACACTTGCTCTGTGAGCAGCGGACACAAAGAACGCTGCTGCCTGCGGTGCTACCAGAAGAGAAACACCTGACCCGAGGCGCCTGACCCCTGATTGCCTCTTCAGGCCAGTGCATGCCACCTGGTGGCACTGGCCCGGCAAGCCCAGTAAGCATCTCTCTTCCTGGGCATCTGACATCCGCCTCCAGGCCTTAGAGGCACTGCTACAGGCTAGCCTGAAAACTGGTGCATGTGGTCACGGCCAGGGATGTTGCAATGATAATGAGGAATTGTCTAAGAGTTCCACTTTAATTGAGGCATGACCCTGTGTATGAAGGACAGCCCAGTGGGAAAGGAAGTTCTCCAGATGAATACTGTGAGCT
Source organism: Varanus komodoensis (assembly GCF_004798865.1). Taxonomy (NCBI): domain Eukaryota; kingdom Metazoa; phylum Chordata; class Lepidosauria; order Squamata; family Varanidae; genus Varanus; species Varanus komodoensis. The sequence continues at coordinate 3,973,990 of NW_025335798.1, read as the reverse complement.
AAAAATCTGCTTTTGGCTGGCATTCCTGTGAGCCAGCTGGGCTTCCAGCTACGTCTTTCCATTTGCCTTCAGTCCCTGCAGCTAAATATTCCTCCAGCATCTCATTTAAGAGATAACAATACATTGATTTAGCAAGCAGCTGAATAGAAAAATAATGTCTTTTCTTCCCAGTATAAGTCCTGGAGAGCAACTGGGCCCTGTTGCAGCTGATGGAGATGACTGGGGAGGCAGCTGCATAAGATGTTTGTATGTGTATTGCCCACTACTGATGTCTTCCACTGTATAATTTTGTATTGCCCTGTACTGATTTGAACAGCACATGCGCACACTGGCAAAGATCAAATGTGAAAGGAAGGGAATTTTGGGGAACCCCCAGCCCAACCATGTATGTGTTCAGCTACAACAACTCCAACACAAAGTAAGAGGAGGAAATGCTAATTAACGAATCGGCCATGCCAATGGCCCGTGGACACTGGGCCTCGTCCCGTATGCTGAGCACATATTTAGAAACATAGAAACAGAGCGAGTCAGAAGGGGTCTCCCGGGCCATCTAGTCTGACCTCCGGCACCAGCCGGCTCCGCTCACGACATGCCCACCATGTGGACGTCCGGCCTATCCTTGAACACCTGCACCGATGGGGCCTCAACGACCTCTCGTGGAAGCCCATTCCACACCCTCGGGGTCCTGACTGTCAGGAAGTGCTTCCTGGCATCCAAATGGAACCTTGGCTCCTGAGCTTTGCTCTGTTGGAGCGCGTTCTGCCTTCCTCTGCAGGGGAGAACAGGTCTCTACCCATCTCCATGTGACATCCCCTCACATACCTGTATGTCGCCAACATATCCCCTCTGAGTCTCCTCTTCTCCAGGCGGAAGAGACCCAGTTCCCTCAGTCTCGCCTCATACAGCATCCCCTGCAAACCAGCCACCAACCTTGTGGCCCTACGCTGCACTGACTCTAACCTGGCTATATCCTTTCTGTAATGAGGGGCCCAAAACTGAAGACAATACTCCAGTTGCGGGCACACCAGAGTCATATAGAGTGGTAGTAACACCTCTCTTGATCTAGAAGCCACACTTCTGGCTATGCAACCAAGGGTGGCGTTTGCCGTCTTGACCACCGTATCACACTGCTGACTCATGTTTAGCCTGCAGTCAACCAGCACCCCGAGGTCCCTTTCACAAGTGCTGCTCTCCAGCCACTTGTCACCTAACCTGTACTTATGACAGCTATTCCTATGCCCCAAGTGCAAGACCTTGCACTTATCCACATTGAACGCCATCCTGTTGTCTCCTGCCCACTTCCATAGTCTGTCCAGATCCTTTTGGATCTGGAGTACCTGCTCCTCAGTTGTGGCCACTGCTCCAGTTTTAGTGCCGTCTGCGAATTAGATCAGCAGACTGTTCACCCCTTCTTCCATGTCGTTAATGAAAAGTTTAAACAGGATCGGCCCCAGGACAGAGCCCTGGGGGACCCCGCTTGTCACTGGCTGCCATCCCGATGATTCCCCGCTAATGGTTACTTTCTGCTTTTGGTCAGTCAACCATGCCCTAATCCACCGGACAGTGCTTTGGTGTATCCCAAAACTGCTCAGTTTCTCCACCAGGATATCATGGGGCACTTTGTCAAAGGCCTTGCTGAAATCCAGGTATACTACATCCACTGCATCCCCTCCATCTAGCCATCTCAAAACAGGACCTGTTTTTGCAGAAGCCGTGTTGTGTGGCTGCCAGCCTCCCTTCCCTATCTAGCATCACTAGATCTCTCTCTATTATGAGCCTTTCCATTGTTTTTCCTACAATGGACGTAAGGCTAACCGGTCTATAATTCCCCATGTCTTTTCTACTACCCTTTTTGAAAATTGGGACCACTGATGCCACCCTCCAATCCTCTGGAACTTCACCCATTCTCCACGAGATCTCAAAAATGGAGGCCAGCAGGAGTGAGAGAACCCCTGCCAACTCTCTGAGTACTCTCGGGTGTAACCCATCAGGGCCTGGCGCCTTTGTAATGTCCAGTGCCCTGAGGAGCCCCTTGACTTCAAGTGGGGTGACTCTAATCTGTGCCCCTAAGTCCCCAGCCTCATCTAATCTCCTATGTGGATATCCCCCCTCCCTGATTTGGGGAGAACACAGAGGCAAAATAGTCATTTAGCATCTGTGCCTGTTCCCTCATATCAGTTACTGGATCTCCTTCCTCCTTATTTAGTGGTCCCACCACTTGTCTCCCCTTCCTCTTCCTATTTACATGCTGAAAGAAGCCCTTTTTGTTGCTCTTGATATTCTTGGCAAGTCTCAGCTCGTAATCAGCCTTAGCCTTGCGAAGAATCCTTCTGCAACAGGCCTCCTCCTCCCGGTATACCCTTTTGTCTATTTCCCCCAGTACCCATTTCCTACAGAGGTTCCTCTTTCGTCTAATCCCCCTAACCACCTCCTTTCGCATCCATGGCGGGACTTTCCTCTGCCTCCCCACCTTACTAACTAGAGTTATCGTCAAAACCTCCCTTTTGAGTGTCATCCACCCCTCCTCAACTCGCTTACCTTCCAGTAACCTATCCCAGGAGACTTTCCCCAGTCTGGCCTTCAGTTGGCCAAAGTTGGCCCTCTTGAAGTCCCAGCTTCTAGTGCTCGACCTGCTGCACGTCCCCAGTCCCCTGATCTCAAAGCAAAGGATGGAGTGATCACTCTCATCCAGAGCTCCCCTAATCTGTACTTCATCTATCAGCTCCTCCCTATTGGTCACATAATATATTTATGTTATTTGTGGCTGGGGGAACTCCAAGGCCTCTGGGAGGGTGGTTGGGGTGAGGGAGGAGAATTGTGAGAGAGAAGCAGCCCCCTTCCCTAGTAGATGACAGCTGTTATTATGCTACTAATCCACTGTATCTTATTTATTCATATTCTGAAAGGCTAGAGAAATCATTATTGGCATCTGGGATTCAGAACTGAATCATGCAATTGCTATAAAATGATTATTTATGGCGCGGTATTTAAAGAAGTCAAATTCACTAAAGATTGTTTGGGTTGTTTTGTTTTATTCTTCCCTTTTTGTAGAAGATTTATAGTCTTCTGCTTCTCCAGATTAACAAACTCTTGATTTTCTGTTTTCATACATGTCAGCTGCTGTGAAAAGGACACTAAAATGTAATGATCCCTTTCCCATTTAATTTAGCGAACAAGGTAGTTAGGAGATAAGTCTGGTGGATCAGGGGACCTTGTGGGATTTTTCATGTAGCATAATGTCTTTAGCACAGGTGCTAAGTATTATCGCTCTTTTATCTTGATTTCGTATGAACAAGCAGATAATGTCAAATGTGTTTAACCAGGACTTCTCTTTTCTCAAACAAATAAATAAAACATATCACAAGAAGCAGCATGCTGGCACAGAGAGGTAATCTTCCCCCTGGGAGTTGGAAAAGGCGATTGGGAGTGCAAAACTTAATATTAATATACCAGCAGACATTGCCAAAGTGCAGGGCGGTATAGAAAAACGGTAATTGAGGACTGGCTGGGAGCTGCTGGAAGTTGTAGGGCTTTTCTGTCTAAATATGCACAAGGCAATTTGCCATAATAAAGAAATGGAACCTCCAGGCTCAGAAGCAGTATGCCTCTGAATGCCACTTCCTCAAGGCAATGACAGGACAGGGTATTGCTTCCATGCCTTGGCTGTGGGCTTCCTGGCTGCCTTCCATGGAAAAGTGAGCATTGCATTGTCCCTCTGGAGAGAAACAAAATTCAGTTCAGCAGAGGGATAATGCATAACAGTGTGACTTCCCTGAGAAACTGGAGGGAGGGAGGGACCATACTGGCAATAGAGTTGGTGGTCCAGGATGCAGATCCAGTCCATGGACAAGAGCCGGCTGACCTGCTACTCTTCTTGCACTTCTGAGTAATAAAAGATGCCTTTTGGTGATTGGCAGTCTTCTACATCCCCCTGCCCGTGTCTTTCCCATGCTTCCCTTCCAGGGCAAGCAGTAAGTCAAGCAGGAGACCTCTTTCCACATCAAGTTCAGAGAGAGAATCTGCAAGTAAGAAGAAATTAAGAGGGAGGCAGGAAAGTATTTGGTCTCTTTGCTCCTGCCCTCCAGCCTGGGTCAGCGAGTGAGCTAGCAGAAGGAAATTCTGAAGAAGCAATGCTGGAAATCTCCATGGGAGCCCATGGGAGCCAGCGTGAGGGACGGCGAGGCACTTTGCTGCCCGAGCCAAAGGTGACCCGCACGTGCATGCAGAGAGCAGACCAGTTGAGAAAGAACAGAACGGGCTGTTTGGTGCACACCCCTCTGTCCTCTGCCAGGATTTGCAGGTGGAATGATTGCTGAGCTGCCACCACTGCTCACCCCACATCATCAGTCTGGCTTCAGACCCGGGTACAGTACTGAATCTGCCTTGGTCGCCCTGTACGATGACCTGTGCAGGGAGAAGGACAGGGGGAGTGCATCCCTGTTGGTTCTTCTGGACCTCTCGGCGGCTTTCAATACCATCGACCATGGTATCCTTCTGGATAGGCTAGCAGGATTGGGGGTTGGAGGCACTGCTTTGCAATGGTTCCACTCCTATCTCAACAGTCGATTCCAGAAGGTAGTGCTGGGGGACCATGTCTCTGCGTCATGGCAGCTATGCCATGGAGTACCACAGGGCTCCATTCTATCCCCTCTGCTATTTAACATCTATATGAAACTGCTGGGAGAGGTATCAGGAGGTGTGGGCTGCGGAATCATCAGTACACTGATGATACCCAGCTCTACCTCTCGTTCTCCACTAATCCAGGTGAGGCAGTGGCTGTGCTGAACCGGTGCTTGGCCGAGGTAATGGAATGGATGAGGGCCAATAAACTGAAACTCAACCCAGACAAGACGGAGATCCTGTTGGTTGGCGGATCGGGCTTTGGAGAGGGTGGAGTTGACCTGGTCCTGAATGGTGCAACACTCCCTCTTAGGGATAATGTCCGCAGCTTAGGAGTACTCCTCGACCCGGAGCTTTCTTTGGAAGCTCAGGTGACAGCGGTGGCGAGGAGCGCCTTCCTTCAGCTTCAGCTGATTAATCAGCTGCGCCCCTACCTGGAGTTCGACTGCCTGGCGACGGTGACACACGCGCTGGTGACTTCCCGCCTAGACTTCTGTAATGCGCTTTACGTGGGGCTTCCCCTGAAGACGGTCTGAACACTTCAATTGGTGCAAAATAGAGCTGCCAGGTTGCTGACGGGGACGGGGCGTTATGCTCACATGACTCCAGTCCTCCATCAGCTTCACTGGCTGCCCATTGAAGCCCGGGCCCAATTCAAGGTGTTGATTATGACCTATAAAGCCCTAAATGGCTTGGGTCCGGGCTACCTGAACGAGCGCTTACGTCCGTATATGCCCGACCACCCTTTGAGATCTGCGGGAGAGTCCCTTCTCCGGGAACCCTCCATGAAAGAAATTAGGAGAGTAAATACTCGGAGGAGGGCTTTCTCTGCGGTGGCGCCCAACCTATGGAATTCACTCCCCAAAGAGGTCCGCCTGGCACCGTCATTACTGGTTTTTCGGCGCCAGGTAAAGACCTTTTTATTTAAACATCATTTTAATTGTTAAAATATATGATCTGGCCAGGGCAACTTCTTCTTCCTTCTCTTTTCTCCTCCTATATTATTTATTTACTTATTTTATACTGATAATTTTAATTTTATATTATTATGTTTGTAACTCAATGTATTTTTTGTATTTTTGTATTTAATGGTAATTTATTATGTGCTATTGTATTTCAATGTATTTTATTGTGTTGTAAGCCGCCCTGAGGCTTCGGCAAGGGGCGGCATAGAAATGTTACAATAATCATCATCATCATCATCTGCCACCTGAGGCAGTTGCTTCACAGCCCAGGCCCAGAACCCAGAAGATGCCAGTTCCGCGTCAGTGCCAGAGGCAATTTCCAGTATTGGAGACCAGCAGAAATCAGCCCATAATATACATGTTGGGTCATCACAGGCCAAATGTCACTCAGTCAGCACCATGACAAATGGCAGAGAACCATATTGTAGGATAGTAGAGTTGGAAGGGGCCAGAAGGCCACCAGGTCCAATCCTCTGCTATTGCGGACACCACGTTACACCATCCCACTCAGATGACTGCCCAGGTGCTTTTGAATGTCTCTAGCAAGGGAGAGCCCACAACTTCCCCAGGTAATTGGTTCCATTGTTGTACAACCCATGAAAGCACATTAGACAACATGGGCACCAAGAGCTGTGTTGCTGAACCATTGTTCTACAAGCCTTTAGCTGTCCCAGTAAGAGCAAACTCATAAACAATCAGGCAGTCCAATAAATGGAGGGAGGGAGAGATGGGGAGGGGGGCATGTCCTCAGCCACTTGCTGCAGGGGGGGGAGGGGGAGTTCCCTTCTTAGCCAAAGACGCCACTTCCTCCCCAGAGTAGCACCTTTAGATCCCTTGTGTTGCTATGCTCTGTGACCATTCATAAACTTATCCGCCCTTACCCGCACCTCCTCCACACTCTTCATTGCTGCAGATCTTCCAAGGCTTCCCTGTGTGCAGGACTTGTGCATGCACACACCCTCCACACACACCCTCCACACACACAGAGTCATGCACATGGAGGGCATCCGTGTGGGCAGGCCATGCGCTACTCCATCCCCTCCCATGCTGTGGCTGCAGCCAACATTGCCTGAGGCCCCACACCACTGCCCTGAGAAGAGGCTCCCCACACCTCCATCCACACGTCACATGCGGAGGGGGCTGTGGCTGGCACCCCCCCCACCTGCTGTGAGTCACACCATTCTGTGAGCACCAGGATCAGCTGCTGCTCCTCACCCCTCTCCCTCCCCACAAGAAGCACAGAGCTGTTGCAGAGCACGCCCCTCCTTCCTTCCTTCCTTCCTTCCTTCTGCAGCATCGCGGGGACTCGGGGAGGCAAAGGGCAGCTGTGCCAGAGGGACGAGTGTGCCAGGTGGTAATAAATCCAGTGGTCTCTTCTGCTGGGGCACGAGTTCCGCTGCCCTGCAGCTGCGCCCACATACTTCCCCCACATCTCCACTCCCTGCCCCACTCGCCTGCATCCTGCTGCTGGATGCAGGTGTCCCACTTCTGCCACCCACTGCACCTGGCACTGCCCGCTCCGTAAGTGCCAGAGAGATGCCTACAAACCTGCACGTGTCGCTAGCTTGCAGCAATGTGCTAGGACTCTGAGAACTGATTGGTGGGGGGAGAGAGAAGGGTCTGCACTGTAGCCCCAGTGGCCTCCTCCATGGCTTCCTGCAGGAGAGGTGGGGAACCCTGAAGGGCACACTAGCGGCTGCGTGTGGGTCCCCCTCTCCTGCTCAGCCAAAGCAACTGCTCACTCACAAGAAGAGCCTCTCCTGGGCTGCCAATCACCGTGCCAACCTCTCAACATACCCAGCCGTTCCTCACCTCTTCCCCACCACAGGAGAGCTTGCGGACCAATGAGAGAGAGGCAGGAGTGGTGCACCCTGGGATTGAATGCCAGCCGCAGAGGCTAATGGGATATGCACCCCCATGGGGTGGAATGTGGGAAGAGGGTGGAAGCCACATGATCATGCGACAGCCTCGGCCAAGTAAGAAACCACACTGCATGGCGACCGCAAAGCATGGTTTAGTCTTACATCTGAACACAGCCAACCTGTTCTTCCATTCCCATGTTTTCTAAAATAGTCTATTTTCAATGAGATTCTTAATGCAGGCTTTTACCATTGAGTTAGAAGTTTAGTTTCTGTTTAAGACATATATCTATTTCAATTATTCTAATTAAATGCCCACTTTTCACCTGAGGCTTTTTCCATAAACCTGATTTTAATTTAGAGTCATGGTGGTGGCTGGATGAGATAACATTGATGGGTTCAATGCAGACTGAGTCATGCTTAAAGCAGGCCCATTGCAACCAGTGCTGCTTTACTCATGACTAAATTACGGCTCATTGATTTTTATATGCCTCTCCTTAGTATGCTTCAGTGGGAATCTAGTCCCCTAAATTCTTGCTACTCTTGAAATGCCTAGATAGGTGAAGTTGTTCTCTCTATCACATACACACACAGAGACCGAGGCAAGCATGGGTCATGGGAGTGCGGAACAGCCTCATCCAACAATCAACACACGTCTGAGTACCTTTACAGTGAAGAAATATCGGGCCCCTTTGCGTGTCAGGCCAACTCACCCGGGGCCTGATTAGGCAACCAGGTGCAACGTCCACTCTGCTCAGCGATGTTTTGTTCCCCTCTGCAGGCTATTGCAGACCGTTAACTGCTGACATCCCTTGAGCAAGAGATTTCCCAGCAGCATCTGCAGAGGAAAGCCCAGGCCAGAGAAGCAAAAAGAAAGCTGCAGCCCGGTTTGCATGACCAGAACAAGCCATTCCATTCAGGAGAAGCAGCAGAAGCTTCAGTGATGTACTGAGCACGAGCAGGCAATCTGTGACCCATCAAATATTGCTGGAGCACAGCTCCCATCAGCCCTGCCCTCTGGCCATGGTGGCTGGGGCTGATGGAAGCTGACATCCAGCAACATCTGGAGCACCACAGCTTGCGGCTCTGCCCAAAGTGCTCTAACTAGATTGCTTTCTTCAAAACACGCCAACACACAAAATGCCTCACCTCTGCAACATTATGAGCAACCAACATGCAGACACTTAGCAGCTGAAGGTTTCCCACCTGTCTTCCCTGCTCCAAGGCTGCAGAAAGGTCATTGACTACAAGGTGGCTGTTAATGGCAGAGGCAGAGCAGTAGAAGCTGTGCCCATCTTCATTCCAACCTAGTTTGTAGGACAGCAAATGCTTTGACTGGTTTGTTGCCTTGCTATCACTTGCTGAAAGGCAGTATTGCAAGGTTTTCAAAGCAAGCATAAGGAAGCACAAGCTTGCCAACTTTTTGGTCCATTTCTGCAACAATGCCTCTAAAAGAGCCAAGTACTCCACGGTTTGCCGTGCCTCACCTGCTCACTGCATTTCTTGTTCCGGGAACAGCTGCAGTGGCCAGCTGTGAAGTTGGCCACCCTGCTCCACTTCCACCCCCGTGGCCTTCCTGTCCTGGTACCTCCGATGGTCCAAGCAGAAAGGAACCAGGTTTGCTGTCCCTCTTCAGAAACTTTTCCAAACTGATGAGGTGAGAGGAATGCAACCAAAAGCGTACCAGGACATGAATGTGTCTTGCTGAAGGAAAGATCTGGCTTTATCTCTCATTCTCCTAAACTTTAGGCTAGTTCAGCAGAAGGAAAAGTGATGGCTGGTCTTTTCTGCAGAAATAAAATTCTGCCACAGGCAGCAAAAGGTTCTATGTTCTTTTTACCAATAATGCCCATGGACCCAGGACCTATGTTAAGACTGTCACCTTTACATGTGTGTGTTTGTTTAGTAATCATGCATTTAACACCAAGTTGACCTGCAAGTATTAGCAGGGGGCAACACTTATCCATTCCCTGTTCAAAGCTCCCCCAGCCAGTGTCTTTAGTTCTCTGGCTGCTGTTAAAGGCATGAGAAAATAGCATGCCATGTTTTTCTCTGGTTCCCCTGCATCCCCAACGGGCTCCTGAGCTGTGGAATTCATGCAACTCACAGAGTCAAATGGGGAACCATGGAAAACCTTCCAAACAGCTCTGATCTGAGAGCTTCAGTGTGAACTGACAGTGTCACCCTGTCAGTGGTGCTGGAAGGATGACACCAGCGGTTTACCATAGGTAAGGAGGATGCTGGCCTTTTCGCAAAAGCCCATTGGGTAACAGCTGCTTTGGCATCCTGTAAATGACGTGTGCAAGTCTTGCATACAGAAGAGTGTGAATTCCTTTACAGCCTGAAATCATAGCTGTTTCTGGGACACATGCCAGTCACTTACTAGAACATCATCATAACGAGGTTATATGAGGGTCAGCAAAACCTCATTTTCACCTAGCAGAGAACAAAGCCTAGTTTGCACAGAGCAACGGCCCAGAATATGGGTTGAGTATGGGTTCTTGGTGAGACATGGATGGTCATTATGTGTGAACCCTGCATTGTGGTTTAACTTTGAGTTGTTAACAACACACAATCTAGACAGAGAGCCCATGGCTGATTGTTGACTTGTGACTCTGCATTGCTTGTGGTTAACCCCTAGTTAAACCATGGTTCAGGCTTAGCACAGAGCAACCCAAAATTCAATGACAACTATGCTCCACAGATACTCTGGTGGTCATTCCATATATGTAAGAATTGTATAAAGCAGAGGGTAGGAAACGGCAGTCCTAGGGTCAGACATGTCCCTCAGTCTAATTTCTTGCAGCCCTTAACCTAATTTCAAAAGAATTGTGCATGTGATCAGACCAGGCTTCTTACAAAACTGACCTATTCCTTCTCTGGAAGCCCACAGTTTGTGAGGAAAAAATAGAGAGAAAAGTCAACAGGGGAAAGACAACAAAAAGGGTTGATCCACCGACTTTTGGCTCTGATCATACCACCACTTCTTCATTGCCTGGTGGCTGACAGAATACCCATAGGAGAAAACTTGTCAGAACAAAAGCCTTCCTATCCCTGTTGTAAACCTTGTACATACCATAATGCTTAAATTAGTAGCCACTGGGCACCTGGAATATGTGAATGGGAAAAATGTCACTCAATCTTCATGACATCAGGATCTGGACTCCTCTAGGGCTTTACCTGATGGCCAGAACCAGAAGCCCAACTAAGTTTTCACAGGGTCAGTCCCACATCCTGCTGGAGCTCTCAGCTTCCTGATGGGCTGGGAATTTTGGAGAACAAGTCATATAAAAGCAAGCTCTTCCCTCCAGAACTTGTCTCAGCAACACTGGCTCTCCTGCTTGCTGCAATGCCTGCCTCTTGTCATGCTATTTCAGCAATACAGGCCCTAAGTCCAGCACCCTGTCCATGCGGTGGCAAACCAGCTGCCCACAGGATCCCCCAAGCAGGATGGATACAAGACCTCCTCCTGCCCAAGCTCCTTAGCAGGTGGTGTATGCAGACATGTTGCCTCTGACAAAAGGAGGTAGCTCATAGCCAGCAAGGCTAGTGGCCACTGATAGCCCCCTCCCTCATGATTCTGTCCTATCCCTTTTTAAAGCCATCCAGATTGGCAGCCACCAGCACTTCCTGTGGCAGCAAATTCCATAGTTCAACTATAATCTGTGAAGAAGTACTTCCTATTATCTGTCCTAAACTTCCTACCAGTCAATTTCATAGGATGATCCTGGGTTCAAATGTTACGAGAGAGGGAGAAGAATGTCTCTCTCCCTACTTTCTCCACAGCATGCATTATTTTGGACATGTCTCCCCTTGCTGACTGTTTTTCTAACCTGAAAAGTCTCAGTTGTTGTAGCTGTTCCTCACAGGAGAGCTGCTCCAGCCGCCTGATCATTTTCATTGCCCTTCTCTGTCCTTTTTCTGATTCAGTAATGTCCGTTTTCTGATAAGGGGACCAGAGCACAATATTCCAAGTGTGGTCGCACCAGAGATTTGTATAAGGGATTTTGGCAGCTCTGTTTTCTATTATGTTCCTAATTATGCCTAGCATGGAGTTTGCCTTCTTTACTGCACACTGGGCCAATATTGTCCTTGAATTGTCCTCTACCCACTCAAGGAGCCTTACAGCTAATAGGTGGGATAAAAATCAAATACATACATACATACATAACTGTCCTGCGATCCCTTTCATGGTTCATCACTACTAGTTCTGATCCCATCAACATATACTTGTAGTCGGGACATTTTGCCGCAACATGCATTACTCTAAACTTGCCTATGTTGAATTGCATTTGTCATTTTATTGGCTGTTCTCCCAGCTTTAAAACATCCCTTTGGAGTTGCTCACAATCCCTTTTGGCTTTAAGCACCCTAAAAAGTTTGGTGCCATCAGCAAATTTTACCACTTCATTACTTACTCCTAATTCCAGACAATTTATGAATAGATAGAAAAGCACTGGTCCTAATACAGAACCCTGTGAGACTCTGCTGGTTATATTTCTCCATTGGGAGAAGTTGCTATTTATTCCCACCCTCTGTCATTGGCTCTCTAACCAGTTAGTGCTCCATAATTGGACCCCTTCCCCTTTTATTCCATGACTGCTTAGTTTGCTCAGCAGCATTTGGTGAGAGGTTTGCCATTGCTTACTTAGAAGTCCAAATAAACAATGTCTACTGGATCACCCCATCCATGTGCTTATTGACACTCTCAAAGAACTCCAAAGGTTAGTGAGACAAGACTTCCCCTTGAGAAAGCCATGCTGATTTTTTTTTCAGCAGGACTTATCCCTGTATGTGCTTACTGAGTCTATCTTTAATAATGCTTTCAAGCAGTTTATCCAAAACAGATGTTAACTTACTGAGTTGGGATTTCCTGGATTTATTTCCTGGATTCTTTCTGGATCCTTAATTTTAGGGACGTGTTAAATATGATGGTAAGAAGGGCAGCGATTTCATGCTTGAGTTCTTTGAGAACTCTATGATGGATTCCATCTGGACTGGGTGACTTGCTGACTTTCAGTTTGTCAGTAAGGCTGAGAATTTCTCCTGGTTTGCTGTAGTACCTGCTCCTTACTATGTCTCCTGCCTCACTGTTTTGCCTCAGCAATGTGGCTCTTCCTGTTTGCTGTAATGCCTGCATCTCGCATGAGCTGCATCATGCCTTGCCTTGCTGTCTCATCTCAGTAACATGGGTCTTCCACACCTGTGTGTTGGCTGCCCCTTGCTACGTTTGGTTCCTGCGGTATCCTGCTTGCCATGCAGCCTCCACAATGCAGGTTTGCCTGATAGCTGCGGTTCAGCTCCTTCATCTTGCCTGACCCTCACTGTGTATCCTGCCTTGCTCAGGATCCTGCCACAGGACACCTGCACCACGTTCTCAACCTTTGGCTTGTTCCTGACCGTGTCCTGGTCTTGCCCTGATCATGTTCTTCTGGTTCCTGACCTCAGCCTCTACCTTGACTACGACTTGGACTTGCCATTCAACCTTGCCTTTTGGACTTTGGACTCTGACGTGCCTCAAGTTTTGTTGCCCTGCTCTCAGTGTTCATGTCTTGTCTCCTGCCACCCATGTCCTGGTCCTGGACTCTGACACACGATCACATGATTTGGGTTTCTTGATTTCCTTTGTGTGTTGTTTTTGTTTTGTTGATCAGTTAGTGTCATTAATCTCAAAAGTCTGGCTAAAACTGCCCCCTGAAGTGGCTTTGGAAACTGAACTCATGATGCACGAACAGGAGAGTAAAGGACCAAGTCGTGGCCCAGACCTAGAAAGATTCAGTAACAATTCAGCAATTCTGGTAGTCATTCCACACAAGCCGGTTCAGTAGGAATCCTATAAATCCTTGAGGAAGCTTCCCTTCAGTTTGAATGTCAAGATATGTGGAAGATACTTGCCTTCGCTGTGCCCACATGCACTTCTCCGGCTCCCCACTGCACCTTTTATTAAGGCACTTGGCCTTTTATTCTTCAGTTCGCCTTTCTCTGAAATGGGGGTTCTGTGACTGATTGTGCTGACCACAGCAGCCGTGTGTGAATGGACCTCTCATGGTCCTCTCAGGTGTCCAGGTCACTTCTTCCATTTGATGCTTAATACTGAAATCTGTAAGGAGACCAAGTGGGGAGAGCTACGTGGTACCTGCTTATTGTAGTGTTCGAAGTCCTTAGTCTGGAAATCAGGAGTGGCCTTGGCATTAGGCAGAGAAAGGCAGCTCCCCCAGGAAGCAGATGCCAAGTATGAAAGCAATGCCTCTTGACACGGAGTTTATGCAGTTCCTCTCTCTCAGTTTTGTTCCTCTCTCCCTGTGAGCGCACAGGCTTCCACCCCACTCCACCTTCCCTGGAAATGATGCTGATTCAGTAAAGCCAACAGGTTCCCTCTCATCCTGAAGGCATCCCTTATCTACAGAAAGATTGGAGAAGGCAATGCTCTCCACTGCTAAGAAGCTGAAGGCCAGGCGGCCTCAGCATGCCTTCAAGAACCTGTTCTGGCTTTTAGGCACTGGGAAAGGTCACTAAACTAGCTTTTCAATCTTAATATCCTCCTCAGCACTGCTGACTTACTGCAACTCAGCCCTGTAGATTACCAGGAGAACATGATCTTCTTTTTGCACATCCCTGTTCTCCACATAAAGAAAACATGAGAGACAGGCAGCAGATAATACAGAAGACTTTATTCAGGAAACCTCAGCTATAAGAACCATCTCATTTAGTACTTGTAAAAGGATATATCTCTATGGAACATCTGGCAGGCCTTCTGCTTTGCCACCACTTCCCCGAGTATGGAGAGAATCCCTATGGAATAGATGGGTACTTGTTCCCTGCGATGTCTGGCATCCAAGGCTGTGCAGCCTGTAGAGACCCCAGTGGGTCCCTGCCTGACCAGTGGCTGTCTGCAAACCGCTGTTCTGACAGAACTTGCCTTCACAGCTCCGAATTCTGAGCATCAGATCCAGTAAGATGAGAAATCCCCAATGGTGGAAACAGTTCCTTGTACTACATATCTCTTTCCAGAGTTGCATGCATCAACTTACAGCAAAGACCTGTCTTCATCAGGATATACAAACATTCAGTTTAAAATATACAAAGTTGGATGGATCTAAAACAAAAAAAGAATGAAGAATACAGAAGGAATTATTTTTACATTTGTTAACTCTCAGGATATTGCATGTTTTAGTTCAGCTCACATGAAAATGACAACAATTGCTACCCAAACATCTATTACGAGATTCTACTTTGGACAGAATGGATGCAGAAAGACTGGCAAGCTTTTGGATATCATTGAGACTATATTTTTATCCATGTGGCCTTTTTGAGAAAGAGGAGGAAATTGAATATCAGAACTCATTAGTATGGTCAAATCACAGCTGAAATTGGCAGAAAACTTTTGAAGCATCACAGCGTTATCAACATAGCATGAAGCTTGAAGTCTACTGAGACCTTCAATGTAACAATAGCTGAACCATTCTGTTACGAATTCTGTCTTCTCTCCTTTCAACATGGCAATTAAAGGGTCGTTGAGTTGTTGCCAGAAGTAGATGAGAAGGAAGATCCCTTTCTGTATTGATTCAGGGTTTCCTTGCTGATGAGGCCTCGGGCGACCAAGATCTTCAGGAAGTTGTTTCGGAACTTCTGCCCTATGAAGGCATATATGAAGGGGTTGATGCAGCTGTGAGTGAAGCTCAGAATCTCTGTACCTAAAAAGGCTCTATCAAGAACAGAACGGCGCTCACAACTGTCTGCAATAACACCAGTCCTCAACAAGGTATCAACAAGCAGGGAGACATTGTAGGGCAGCCAACACACCAGGAAGAACAGCACCACAGCCAGGATGATCTTCATGGCCTTCTTCTTTGGGCTATTCTTGGTCTGGAAAAGCTGGTGCACTGTCATCCCATAGCAAAAGAGCATGATGATCAATGGGATGATGAAGCCAAACGTCTGTGGCAGGATTCTCAGCACCACCCTCCACTCAGATGTTTTGCTTCCCTGAATGTTCTCATAACAAACTATTTGAGGGGGATCTGAGTACTGAAAAGCCTCACGGGAGGAGATGATGGGGAGGGAGAGGAGCAAGGAGAACAGCCAGATGCCAACACAAACAAACTTGACCCAGTGCCTCTTCTCAGTGGCTGCTCGAGTAGCATAAACTATGGCCAGGAAGCGATCAATGCTGATAGCGGCCAACAGGAGGATGCCACTATAGAAGTTGACCTGCAGTAGGGTGGAGACAATTTTGCACATGGCAGTGCCAAAGATCCACTCATGAGCTCGATAAACGGCCCATATGGGCAAGCTGAGGGCAAAGAGAATATCAGCGATGGCTAGGTTCAGGAGATAGATATCAGTAACAGACCGGTTTCCCCTGTTATAAGTGACCACCAGCACCACCAGTGAGTTGCCCAACAGGCTCAGAAGGCACACCAGGCAATAGATGGATGCCAGTGCATATTTGAATCCAGTGGTCACCACTTCAGACTTGCAGGGTGCTGCTCCAGAACTGATAGATCCATCTATGCTGGGAGGATCAACAGTGGAAAAATAACTGTAGTTTTCTAGGAGGTCATCAACATTCCCATCAAATGTGAATACTTCTCCCATGCTGGAGGCAGTGCTCTGGACCTATGCAGAATATAAAGCCAAAAGAAATACAGTAATAATTTGATTAAAAGGAAGGCAATACATACAATCACAAATGGATTGAATTTATTTTTCAGTGCATTAAGGAAGAGCATTCTTCTGACTTCTTGCCACTAATGAACATGATTAGGAGGCACTGGAGATGCTGCTATTGGGATCATTAGCAGACAATGGCTCAGTTCACACAACATATTGCACTGTGCTTAAAATTCCTCTGTGCCAGACAGACAATCAGGCGCAAGGGGTGGTGTGTCTCCTCCTTCCTCCTCCTAATCCTCCTGCAGTGGACCAGGAGAAGCAAGATGTTCCCTATTATTCCTAGTATTGTAATTGCATTTATGTCCTGCCATATTTCCATTTCTCTTTGGTCCTTCTCAAAAGTTAAATCACCTAGGCAGGATGCACTTCTACAGGTATCCTGGTGGATCCCGGTTATGCATCTGCAGGCTTTTCTATCTAAGGCTGTCTGGTGTTGTCACAGCTTTAAGATGTGAGCTCCACACAAGGAGCTTTTCCTTGTCTGCTTTTCAACAGCAGAACCTCTAGGTGACCTTATGCTACTCCAGAGTAGGTCAAACACATGCTAAGAAACAATGCCATTTCCCCTATTCTGAAGAACAACTACAGGGAATGCCCTGTAAACAATGAAGCGAAATGGGACAATCACTTCCTTGCCTCAACAGCTTGTAAACAACCATGAGCGTAAATAAATGCCTCATATGGAAGAATGCTAAGTGTGCAGTGTGGCTCCTCTACATCCTTGTGCATCAACCTGCCCCCATCGTGGTGCTTGGGAACAAAATGGCTGCCCCAGCTGGCTGCTTTGCTAGTGTCTTCCTTTCTGTGTCTAAATGGAGAAGGGAGCCACAAATTTCCCTAGGTGCATTTTTATTCAGAAGTCCATCTCATCAAATTTAGACAGATAAATTGGAAATAGGCTCAAGCCAACAATCTTTTTCCATGAGTGTTTAGCTAGAAAAGATATTTCTTTTACAAGGAAATGATGCTTACTCCCAAATAATAGTTTTCAGCAACATATGCAAGCCCTCTTTTAATTTTCTAAATTAAAATTGAGAAAATTTGAAATATCACAATCATAATATTTATTTATTTATTTATTTATTTATTTATTAAACTTATATATCACTAAATTGACCTAAAGACACTCGAAGCAGATTACAATAAGGAAAAAAAATGACTGTAAAAACAATCAATTAAAACACACAAACATAATACAAGAAAAACAATAGCACATAACAGTACACAGCCGAGGGATAACAATTAAGACAGTATAAACTAAACCAGCAATATAACTAAAATTATCAGATCAAATTAGTTATTAAAATATCTAGAAAATACAGTTGTTTTCACCTGGTGCCAAAGGATTGTAAGGAGGGCACCAGGCGAACTGCTTTCGGGAGGCTGTTCCACAGGTGGGGCGCAACTACTGAGAAGTCCCCTCTTCTATTTGCCATCCTCCTTACCTCCTCAGAGGATGGCTCTTTCAGAAGGGCCTCCAAAACGGATCTGAAAGGCTGGGTAGGTGCATTTGGGACCAGGCTGTCCTTCAGGTATTATTTATTTAGAGTTTTTATATGCTGTCCCCTTGCTATATAGCCTCGGGACGGCTCACACAAATAAATAAATATCATACAATTACAGTTAAAACCCGGAAACACCCTTGCTGCACAATTAAAACCTATAAATATTAAATGTAGTTAAAATATTGTTTGAATAAAAAGGTCTTAGCCTGGCGCCGAAAAACAAATAACGACGGCATCAGGCAGACCTCTCTGGGGAGCGCATTCCACAGATGGGGTGCCACCGCAGAGGTATGGTTGTCCCAAGCCATTTAGGGCTTTATATGCTAAAACAAGCACCTGAGCTTGGGCACAGAACTCAACTGGTAACCACTGAAGATGACTTAATATCCGGATCACAGGGGTGTGCAGTCCTGTTCCCACCAGGAGTCATGCCGCCCTGTTTTGTGCCAGCTGAAGTTTCTGGACTGTCTTCAAGGGCAGCTCCATGCAGAGTGAGTTATAATTAGAGAAAACAGCAGAGTAGCATAACTTCTTTTCTGTACATCAATCTCATACATAAACCATTCAAGTTCCATCTGACCAAAAGTTTTAAATATCAGACCTTGCCAATAACTTACCATTACTAAATAAGTTAGAAACAGATGATCAATCCCTATAAACATGAAGACATTGCTACTCTTGAGCATTTCAAGCTCGTATGCCTATTACAAGCTCTATGGTATTGAAACCCATGGAACAATCCTTCTCTCACAGGGCAATCCTACTCTCCCTAAATAGCATCTGGCATGCTGTAGGATGCTGAAGAGCCCCCTCTACAGCCTCTCCTAACCTCTCCCAGCCACCACAGAAAGGTCCATGGTAGCTCTTCACCTGAGGAGACAGAATGCAGAGGGGGAACATGTTGGTACATGGAACAGGGGAAAAGACGCCAAGGATCCCCCAGATCAGGACTGGACTGGACCAGAGGCCTGCCTAGGAGAAAACCCTGGAAGTGGGGATAGAGGCGAAGAGGCACTCCTGTCCCAGGGTCCTTGAGAGCCTCAGAGATTTGAACTGTTCACCTACCAGGCAGCAGTACAGTAGAACCCTAAGACAATAAGAAGTCTAAAAGTGAAAACCCAAACAGTTCCTATATAGGTCTACTCAGAAGTGAGCCCCACTGAGTTCAGTGGAACTTTCTTTTAGGAAACTGGGTGGTATAAGACAATGAGAAGCTGCAGTAATTCAGGAAAAGGAGAGGATAGTGCCTCTTATACCTACTTATTCCAAAAAGTCCTAAAGTGTTCCATTCCTCTTCAAAAGGATATATATTGTATCTTCCCTGTTTTACCCAAAGAACCAACTTAATTTTGCTTATGTTTGCTAAAGCTCACAATTTAATATTTCCCGTAAAAATATTCCCTTTCTTGCTGCCATGACATAAAAGAGTAATTTTTGGTTGTTCTTTGAGCTGGCACCTTTCTAATAAATTCATAAGCAAATTCTGGAACCTCAACAGAGAGTTTATTGTAAAGCAGGGGTCCTCCAGCTTTTCCACCAGGGGGCCAGTTGCAAGCTGCTAGTGCTGGGCCTGGTGTGCGTGGCCAGAGCGGGTCGGGGCAGCGCGTGCAGGCACATGACCTGGAGCGGGGCGGGGGGGGCAGGCGCGCGGCAAGGGGAGGCGAGGCAGGGCGGGCATGCGCTGCAAGGCAGCGGCTTGCTCGCTTGGTGATCGTTTTCTCCGAGCGAGCTGCTGCCTCCCTGCGCCTGGGGCGAGGTGCGTGGCGGTGGGTGTGCATGTGACAGGTCAAAATAGGCATGGTGGGCCGGATAAATGGGAATGGCGGGCTGGATCTGGCCCCCAGGCTGTAGTTTTAGGCAGGGCTTTTTTGTCACAGAACGCACCGGAACAGCGTTCCGGCACCTTTTTTTGACGGTTATTTCCAAGTGATTGTGAATCGCCCTGTTGGGCGTAGCAGGTCGGAGGCAAAAATCATTAACATAGTGCCTGCGGGCTGCTTGATTGTGAGGCCGCTGCTCGGCTTGGGGCGCAGCTCGGCTTGGGATCGGTCATGTGGTCTCGTGTGCTGAGTGCTTACTGCCGGCAGCGACCATTATGTTTATGTGTGTGTAGAGTGACTGGCTACGTGCAAAAGGTAAATAAGTTCTTTACTTCAAAACAAGTTGGTGAATTGAAAATCTTTTTAGTGTAAAAGTGTGACCCCAAGACTTGAGTTCTGGCACTTTTTTTTTTTTTTTTTACAAAAAAAGCACTGGTTTTAGGACCCATGTTGTAAAGGGTGACTAATATTCCACACACAGTCTTGGAGCCTCAACAAGTAGGACCCTATACAGGGAAGGTGAGCTGGTTCCTTTCCAACTACCAGCCCTGGCTCTGTTTGTTGCTTGCTGCGCACTGGACTCTTGTTCCTGCTTGTGGAATAGCCAGCAAGTGCCTGCAAGCCCCCCTGGGTTGATTGTGAATGCAAGCCAACTACAGTGGACCCTGGAGAAGGACTGTACCTGCTAGGCCAGACATGAAGTGGCAATACGCCTGATGGGGGAGATGCCAAAGGTATCCAGAGCCCGGCTTTGTGCACTGGCTTTTAATGAGTTTCAACTGGTACAACCCAAGGACATTGATACAGTTCTTGGCCACCTTTATGAGCCAAGGTGGGGGGGATCCTTGACTGATTGACGATAAAATCCAGCAGGGGCATGGTTAATGCCTCCTTGTTTAGAGGCAGCGATACCAAGCCAACTGAAAGGGGTGGTGGTCAGACCACTCCTAAAGAAAGGGTCTGAAGATCTTGAGTGGGTGGTGACCAACCAGATCCAACTGCCCTTGGATGAGACCAATTATTTGGATCCATTTCAATCAGGGTTTCTGTCAGGGTATGACCAGATTTCAGCATGAAGGTAACATTGGTTGCCCACTATGATGACCAATGTTGTGAAAGAGATGGGGGAGTGTGCCCTCTTTATTACTCCTGGGTCTATCAGCTGTGACATTCAACTGGGGAGACAGGCTGAGGTGGGAGTGGGCAGACTATATTGCTGAGGTCCCCCTCCTTACTGAGATGGATAGCTCAAGAAGGTTTTGCTTAGGGAATATTGCTCAGCTTCATGGTTCCTCAGAAGTCAGTTTTAGCATCTGCATGAAACCACTGCATGGGACCATCTGGAGTTTTAAAGTGTACTAATATCAGTACTGCAGGTGGCACAGTGGTTTAAACAGCTGTGCTGCTGGGCTGGTTGATCAAAAGGTCGCCGGTTCGAATCTGCACAATGGGGTGAGTTCCTGTTGCTCCGTCCCAGCTCCTGCCGACCTTGCAGTTCAAAAGCATGCAAATGCAAGTAGATGAAAAGGTACCACTTCGGTGGGCAGGTAACAGCGTTCTGTGCACTTCGGTGTTCAGTCATGCCGGCCACATGACCACGGATACTGTCTGCGGACAAACGCTGGCTCCTCGGCTAGGAAATGGAGATGAGCACCGCCCCCTAGAGTCAGGCATGACTGGACATAAAGTCAAGGGGAAACCTTTACCTTTACCCTTTAACATCAGTATGCTGGCAACACACAGCCCCACTTCTCCTTTTCAACCATAGTTGGTGGGGCTGTGGATGAGTTCAATTGGTGCTTGGCTGTTACACTGATTGGATGAGGACCAATGAGCTGAAGTTCAGGCCAAACAAAACGGAGATGCTGCTTGTGGATGCTGGTCCTTCTGACCAGCTGGAAGGTGCTCAGCCTTTTCTGTATTCCCCTCAAAGGAGCAGTTCATAGCTCGAGGTTCTCATAAAGTCATCTCTATCATTTGAGGTGGCTTTAGTGGCACACGGGCTCTTTGGCTGGTTGCCAGGCTATGACCCTACCAAGATACGGATAGCCTGGCTACAGTTCTCTACATGTTGGTATCCTCCTAGTTGCTTTACTGCAATGAACCCTACATGAAGCCATCCTTAAAGACCAGTCAAAACCTCCAATTTGTGCAAAACATGGCAGCCAAATTAATACCTGGAACTAAATGTTCTGAGCATATAAACACATTTGCTGCTTGCATCGGCTGCCTGTATGTTCTGAGCCCAATTCAAAGGACTGGTTTTAACCTACGAAGCCTTACACAGCTTGGGACTGCAATACCTGATGGCATGCCTCTCTCAACATGAACCAGCCCAACACTACAAACACATTTGGGGCCTTTCTCCAAGCAAATCCTTAGGTTCAGAAGGGTACAAAGAGGGAGTGGGCTTTACCAGTGGTTCTCCCAGTTATGGAATAAACTTCCCACTGAACCTGGCTGGCACCAATGCTGTCATTTTTTAGGAACCAAGTTAATATTTCACTCTGCACTGAGGAAGTTAATAGCATAAGATGGGGCATCTCCTGAGCAGATCTAATATTGAGATGTTTTATTGTCTAAATAGGTAAAGCAGTTCTCTCTCTTTTTCTCTCCTCCTCACACACATGTCATAGGAGTGTCGAACAGCCTCATCCAACAATGAACACACGTCTGAGTACCTTTACAGTGAAGAAATATCGGGTCCCTTTGCATGTCAGGCCAACTCACCCGGGGCCTGATTAGGCAACCAGGTGCAACGTCCACTCTGCTCAGCGATGTTTTGTTCCCCTCTGCAGGCTATTGCAGACCGTTAACTGCTGACATCCCTTGAGCAAGAGATTTCCCAGCAGCATCTGCAGAGGAAAGCCCAGGCCAGAGAAGCAAAAAGAAAGCTGCAGCCCGGCTTGCATGACCAGAACAAGCCATTCCATTCAGGAGAAGCAGCAGAAGCTTCAGTGATGTACTGAGCACGAGCAGGCAATCTGTGACCCATCAAATATTGCTGGAACACAGCTCCCATCAGCCCTGCCCTCTGGCCATGGTGGCTGGGGCTGATGGAAGCTGACATCCAGCAACATCTGGAGCACCACAGCTTGCGGCTCTGCCCAAAGTGCTCTAACTAGATTGCTTTCTTCAAAACACGCCAACACACAAAATGCCTCACCTCTGCAACATTATGAGCAACCAACATGCAGACACTTAGCAGCTGAAGGTTTCCCACCTGTCTTCCCTGCTCCAAGGCTGCAGAAAGGTCATTGACTACAAGGTGGCTGTTAATGGCAGAGGCAGAGCAGTAGAAGCTGTGCCCATCTTCATTCCAACCTAGTTTGTAGGACAGCAAATGCTTTGACTGGTTTGTTGCCTTGCTATCACTTGCTGAAAGGCAGTATTGCAAGGTTTTCAAAGCAAGCATAAGGAAGCACAAGCTTGCCAACTTTTTGGTCCATTTCTGCAACAATGCCTCTAAAAGAGCCAAGTACTCCACGGTTTGCCGTGCCTCACCTGCTCACTGCATTTCTTGTTCCGGGAACAGCTGCAGTGGCCAGCTGTGAAGTTGGCCACCCTGCTCCACTTCCACCCCAGTGGCCTTCCTGTCCTGGTACCTCCGATGGTCCAAGCAGAAAGGAACCAGGTTTGCTGTCCCTCTTCAGAAACTTTTCCAAACTGATGAGGTGAGAGGAATGCAACCAAAAAGGTACCAGGACATGAATGTGTCTTGCTGAAGGAAAGATCCTTCTTTATCTCCTGCTCTCCTAATATTTGCTTTTCAACAGAAAAGCAAACTACTTGGTTCTTCTTTTTTCTTAAGAATACATGTACCATTCTTCTTTCTCCTTAAGCAAACTCTGTACTAGACCATCTTGATCCAACAACAACATACTGGTGGCTTACATCACTACATAGGGGTTCGCAATTCAGTCTGATCCTGCACACATTACCTCATACAGTAAGCATTCATTCTGGTCCTGCAGCTACTTACCACTACTGCTCTGCAAAAGGAACATTTTACTTTATCCTTTTCTTTTGTGACTACCTGCATAGTTCCCTAAGAAGTGATTCTGATCCTTCAGGGATGGGTTTGAAACACTGTGTTCTGTAACAAGAATTAATACAGTCCAGAGTTGCTGTATTTGTGATCTTGCATTTTTTTTTGTTGGGATGAAAGCTGATGTGCCCATGACGGAGAGGACATCATTGTAACACTATTCTATTTGTACTATGTAGGGGGGAAATGTATATCTGTGAATTGTGTACATCATCACATGTGAAAATGGATCAAGTGTTTATTGTTCCATGATTGCGTCTAAACATCTGTGACCAAACCAAATGATGCATCGGTGTCCTTTTTATGGTTATTTTGTCTACTTTATCTGCAGAGATGATTTGTCAATGCATAGATAAAACTTCATGTGAAGTTTTATGGCTAGCTAAGATAGGAAATCTGCATCAATAACTTGGCTGCCTTTGTTCATCTTGAAATAACAAGTGTGAACTCACCCCTTTCCCAAGTGTGTTTGCTTCAGAATATATGCAGTACAAATTTGATTTCTACAGTTTGCAACACAGCACAGGACTTGTGTGGATACTTCCTCTCTGATTTAGGTCTGGAAAATATCTGGCACTAGAGAGGTCACTCCAGAATCTTGCCTTTCCATGAAGTGCCCCTGCTGTGCCTCCTTGCAGTGCCCCTCCTCTGCAACCTGCAGTTGCTCTTTGGGCAGCTGCACCTGATGGGGAAGGTTGCCAGTTGCGCAGCTGGGGGTCCAGGAGTGTTTGCGGACTTCCGCTTGGCTTGGCTTGCTTTGCAGGACCAGGCTGAGCATAAGAGGAAGTCCATGGATGATAGAGGGGCAGATTCTGAAAAGTTTGTCTTAACCCTAACCACAGGGGTAAGCACCAGCTTTTCTAAGCAAGGCTGTAAATCCACTCTCTCTATTTTAAGTTTCATCACAGACTTGATACCTGAACATTAAACAGATTGCTTTCTTGCATGCTTTCCCCTATAAAAGCCTTAGGTGATGGTGTGCAAAGGCGGAATAGCACATATACAGAAGTAGGAAACTACCTTTCACTAACATGGAATGCCCCATTTCCCTGCTCTCAAAATAACATAAAATAACCTTGGGACAATGCTCTTTAAAAACAGAAGTAAAACTGGAGGATCAACAACATCTAAGGAAACCATAGGAACAGTAAGTAAGGAATCATGAATGCATGATAACTATCGCATATAGAAAATGTCTAAGTAAGCTGCTGCTGGAGACACAGGGGCAGTAAATGACAACACCAGGCCAGAAGAGGCAAAGGAAAGGGGCTACAGCCAGTGTGATGGATTCCAAGTGGAATTCTACATTCTGAGCCAGAAATCTATTGTTGACTTCAAAGGCTTTGCAAGGTAGGATGTCTGGATTTCATCATCGCAATTAAGCAAGAAAGCTACCGACAGCAAAGGCAAGCCCTGGTCCACACTGGTCCCCCTGCACCTACCCTGGGATAAACATGCCAGCTGGAGAGGGTCTACCCCTCACTAATGGAGCATGTGCTTTACACACATAAGGACATACAGAGGGAGCCCATTTACAAATTTAGCACACTAGAATACAAAGTTGTTTACATTCATCCACTATTACTTAAAGAGGGTTAGAAAAACCCTCATTTTCCAACTTGCTGTTGTACAAAAGAAGCCAGGGATTGGAGCCAGCCTTGCCATTAGGCAGAGTGAAGGAATTGCTGCAGGCATTGAGTGCTGGGTGGGAGGGGAAACTTCTTGGCTGCTCCTCTTGAACCCTGTGGCTGCTTTTTTCTGCTGGTGGACAGAGCTATGTAGGCCCCACAAGCTCTGCTTGGCCCCCTAAATTAGCTTTTCGTCTTGGGTGTGCTGGAGGACACTGTCACTTTCTCCAAGTTGAAGTAAGAATCAACCAGCTGGCTTCTGCAAGTGGAATGGAGAGGGAGCGTTGCCTTTTCCTTCTCCTTGGGTAGCAAAATACCTCTGGATAGCCTTGCCTAGGGGTCCTCCACTTACCGCTCTCCACTGGAGAATCCTTCAGACAGCTCAAAAGTTTGATGCTGAAGTTCTGCCTGTTCCAGAGGGAAGTAGCCCTTGCAAAACTTCTCTCCCCAGTGACCGGAGAAGGAATCAGTGCCTCTTCTGTATTAACTCAGGCTGGTGACGAAACATGTTAACAGAGAACTATTTCCGAAGTAGCAGTGCAAGAGATGACAATCCTCAGTCCCTCCAGCAGCTGTAGTTTCTCCATCAAAGGGGAAAGGGACAACAGAAGAATTGGACAGAAATCAGGACAGCACAGGTTTTGTTCTGGTGCAGAGCAAGACCATAAGCAGAACAGCAGTAGATCAGACTAGGATCTATGTAGCACAGCATTCTGTTCCCACAGTGGTCAACCAGCTGGCTGTGGGAAAGCCACAAGTAGGATGTAAACACAATCGCATGCACTATCATGTCCATGTTCTCCAGCAAATTCCAGTACTGGAGCCAGCATGCAGGCATCCAGAAAAGCAAGCACTGAGAGTGTCACAGGCAAAGCAACTTGTGCTTCATTTAACTGCTTTGTCATCCCTTGGGCATTCTTAATATTGCCTTGCACCCGACTAAATTGATAAAGAAAATGTGTCTTCCTGTAGGCCAGACAGTAGCTTTCTTTGCTTGTTCAGAAAAGATCTGTAACCTTTCATGCAAGGTCAAACAATGGAATAGAAGTCCTCGGCATAGCACCCAGAATCCTTTGCTTCATTCTGTATCTTCCTGCTGTGTTAAGTGTCCCTATCTGGAGACTTGTATCGAAAGGCAGCTAGTAAACATTCCAGGTGTCTCAGCTCTGTAATGCTTCAGGAGATCCTGTCTTGATCACAGAATATAACGTCTTTTTTTTTTTTTTTTTTTGTCTGCAGGAGGCTTATTCCGAACATTGGGTTCAATGCTTTCCTTTTATCAATGGCATTCATAGTCCGTTTAGCAACCAGGACAGGTCACAAATGGAACTTTTTCCATTTTATAGTGACCATTTGGTCTCACCCTTTATCTTTTCAAACCCTTTTTGCACCCTTGTGTGTGTGTGTGTGTGAGTACACAAAGTTCATGCTACCAAAAAAATAAAAATAAAAAAACCCTCTCCATATTGAAAGCACCACAACTCCCATCGTTGCTTTTGCTGCACACCTTATGCATGGCCCTTCCGCATCTCCTCATCAGCCTGGCCAGCCGGTTTGCCTTGCTTGAGCAAGGTGCCCAGCTAATGGCAGACTGTCCTCTGTGAATTCTGCTTCCTCAATCACATCCTTTAGTGCAGACGTCCACAACTGCTGGCTCTCCAAATGTTCAGGTCTAGAAATAACCCCCTCCTGCTTTAGAGAGAGCGGGTTTTTGGCACTCTTGAGCCTGTTTGACATAGCAAACACCATCACTCTGGATGTGACGAGTCCATTGAGGGGAACAATGGAAGCCTTTGGACCTATCCCTGTAGAGAAGATC
Organism: Varanus komodoensis; assembly: GCF_004798865.1. Classification (NCBI taxonomy): domain Eukaryota; kingdom Metazoa; phylum Chordata; class Lepidosauria; order Squamata; family Varanidae; genus Varanus; species Varanus komodoensis. Next base: position 3,947,050 of record NW_025335798.1, on the reverse strand, counting down.
TGGAGCTTCCAGCCATGGAAGGATTTTGCCCACAGACTGGATTTTGCTTCATGGGTCAATGCACCTGGATACAGGGAAATTACTATGGGGACTGGCCAAGCTAGGGTTAGGCAATAGGGGACCGTACACCCACAGAGACCCCTGCCACACATCCAAAGTCCCAACTGATATATATGATTTTAAAATGATGGTTATGATGAAAACATACTGAGTGTGAGAAGGATGCTCCAGAGGGAAGACTGTGGAAGCATTTGAGGGCCAGTGGGGCAGGAGAGAGAAGGCAATGTCTGCGTGAGTGGATCTTGCATGCTGATGATGTGGGATGAGAACACAAGTGGATGTGGAAGATGATCCTGTAAAAGGGGAAGGGGAGAGTACATTTGTGCCTCGAGCCTTAGTCTCAGCTCTGCCTTGTACTCAGGTTTTCGGGCAAGCTGATGTATTTTAGTCTCACTGGTTGGCCTTTCTATGAAATGGCTGTTTTGGGACCAGCTGTGACTCTTCCAGCAGCTGTCTGGTGAATGGGCTACTCATGACCCTTCCATGTTCTCTTGCCATTTCTTCTAACTTGTCTCCTAATGTGGAAAATGCATTAAGGAGGGGGGAAAATGGGGCAGCTGCACTAGGATCTGTTTGCTAGTGCAAAGGAATTCTCCATACGGAAGCCCCCAAGGATACATGCCTGGTTACCTTCCAAGCTCTTTGTTCAGGCAGTGCAGTCTCATTCAAAGCAGCTACACGTGATACATATTCAGAAAAATTAAGAGGGACAATTCCACTAAAAATGCTTGGCCAGGTCCCGCAGAGGCAGCCTGGTTCTTTCCCTTTGCAACAAGATCCCTGGGGAGGCTGGGCGGACCCATGTCCCCCGAAGGCAGTGCTTTGTTTTGTAAAAAAAACAAAACAAAAGTGCCGGAACTCACGTCTTGGGGTCACACTTTTACACTAAAAAAGATTTTCAATTCACCAACTTTTTTTGAAATACAGAACTTATTTACCTTTTGCACGTAGCCAGTCACTCTGCACACACATAAACATAATGGTCGCCGCCGGCAATAAGCACTCAGCGCGCGACCACACGACCGGTCCCAAGCCGAGCAGCGCCCCAAGCCGAGCAGTGCCCTCACAATCAGCGCCAACACACAAGCTGCCCGCAAGCAGTATTTTAATTATTTTTGCTGCCAACCTGCTATGCCCAACAGGGTGATTCAAAATCACTTGGGAAAATGTCAAAAAAAGGTGCCAGAACACAGTTCCGGTGCATTCTATGACAAAAAAAGCCCTGCCCAAAGGTGCCCTCACTTTTGCACTTGTTCCCAAGGTATTGCCAGTCTGAAACACACAGAAGTGTAAGCTGCCCCAATTCACTGAAGCAGTTTAGCTTTGAGAGCAGTCAAAGGCTTTTTTAACATTAGCAGGAAAATATACAGAGATGGACGAATGGTCTGTATTGGGGGAGGTGGGGGGGGAGTGTGGACCAAAAAAAAGAAAAATCACAAATCTTTGCTAAAATTAAGAGGGACAGAAAAGTTGTTTTACATTTTTTAAAGGTAGCCCATCCAAGGTGCCATCAGGCACTGCCAAAATGGGGATTTTGAAAGCTACCTTGATATCAACAAACCCAGAATTGCTCATATTCACGGCAGGGAGTCAAGAAAGCCAGTGCCAGCTGCCTCTAACTACCCCTTGGGCACTTTTGGGGAGGCTGGTACTGGAGATAGTCAGGAAGTGCTTGGCCAGAGTGGCAAGGGGGTTTGGCCATTTTTCACCAAAAGGCTCTGTAGACAATCTCCTGTATGGGACATGGTTTCAGCCACCTGGGTTTGAACAACATGGGAAGCCCTCATGTTGTACAACAATTCCTACAAGAACCCATGGTTTGACACCCAATAACAGGTCAACCTGGGGAAATAGGTCCAGGTTGCACAACAGAAGAACATACCAGAGGTAGCAAACCACAATGTCTTGTCATGTCATGCAAGCCTAGTCACTGTAGTCTCTCTCTGTACACTGGTAGTCTTTTTTTGTTCAGAATATACTTTCCTTTTTCTTGGAGCACTTGAAACAAAATTGTTGAGGTGAACCCTATCCACTATCATCAGATACAGGTGGGAATTTGTCAAGGCCACAACTGGCAACCACAGTTTTGGAGGCATCAGTGTCATCAACTTAATCTGAACATTAAAGTCTACTAAGACTGGATCATCCCAATACTGTTTGTGTCTTTTTTAGCTACCTACCTCCCTTCAGCACTGCAATTAAAGGGTCGTCGAGGTGTTGCCAGAAGTAGATGAGAAGGTAGATCCCTTTCTGTACCTAATCAGGATTTCTTTGCTGATGAGGCCTCGGGCGACCAAGATCTTCAGGAAGTTGTTTCGGAACTTCTGCCCTATGAAGGCATATATGAAGGGGTTGATGCAGCTGTGAGTGAAGCTCAGGATCTCCGTACCTAAAAAGGCTCTATCAAGAACAGAACGGCGCTCACAACTGTCTGCAATAACACCAGTCCTCAACAAGGTATCAACAAGCAGGGAGACATTGTAGGGCAGCCAACACACCAGGAAGAACAGCACCACAGCCAGGATGACCTTCATGGCCTTCTTCTTTTGGCTATTCTTGGTCTGGAAAAGCTGGTGCACTGTCATCCCATAGCAAAAGAGCATGATGATCAATGGGATGATGAAGCCAAACGTCTGTGGCAGGATTCTCAGCACCACCCTCCAGTCAGATGTTTTGCTTCCCTGAATGTTCTCATAACAAACTATTTGAGGGGGATCTGAGTACTGAAAAGCCTCACGGGAGGAGATGATGGGGAGGGAGAGGAGCAAGGAGAACAGCCAGATGCCAACACAAACAAACTTGACCCAGTGCCTCTTCTCAGTGGCTGCTCGAGTAGCATAAACTATGGCCAGGTAGCGATCAATGCTGATAATGGCCAACAGGAGGATGCCACTATAGAAGTTGACCTCCAGGAGGGTGGAGACAATTTTGCACATGGCAGTGCCAAAGATCCACTCATGAGCTCGATAAACGGCCCATATGGGCAAGCTGAGGGCAAAGAGAAGATCAGCGATGGCTAGGTTCAGGAGATAGATATCAGTAACAGACCGGTTTCCCCTGTTATAAGTGACCACCAGCACCACCAGTGAGTTGCCCAACAGGCTCAGAAGGCACACCAGGCAATAGATTAATGCTGTCACATATTTGAGTCCAGTGGTCACTACTTCAGATTTGCAGGGTGCTGCTCCAGAAATGACAGCTTCGTCTATGCCGGAGGGATCAATAGTGGAAAAATAACTGTAGTTTTCTAGGAGGTCATCAAAATTCCCATCAAATGTGAATACTTCTCCCATGCTGGAGGCAGTGCTCTTGTCCTAATTAAAGTATGAAGCCAAATGAGACTCATGAAGACTGTCATTAAAAGCAACAATACAAATCATAAATGTATCAAGTCATTTTTCAATGGGTTAAGGAAGGCCATTTGTTTCACTTCTCACAATCCTTGAGTAAATTCAGGTAAAATTACAACATCAGTACCTTGAATCTTTGTGTTGGGAGGATCATTAGCTTATGCGTGATAGAATGACTGAAATGTGCTTCTAAAAAGAACCAGCTAGTCATCAAATTCAGTTTCCTTCCACAACACAATACCTAGTGCCAATTGGATGAGCCCTAACAATACCAATCATAGGGCTGGATGCGAAAAGGACCCTGCCCTTCCACAGCTGTCATGACACGCACTCCAGAGGCATCTTTGACATGGCCAGTCCTATCAAAATGTGGTAATAGTTTAACTCTCATTTTCTGCCCTCTCAGGCAATTGCACTTGGAAGTGCAGAAGGAGCACATTAACAACTTTAGCTCACAGAATATGAGACATCGTTCCACTGGTCCTAATATCTTACTCTTTCTTTCTTCTCCTCCTACTCAACCCTGCTTTTGAATAAAGGGAGTTAGGCTCAGCCTCGGCATTAGGCAGAGTGAGGGAATCACCCCAGGTGTTGGGTGCTGCAGGGCAGGCCTGGTCTGACCTCCTGACCCCCCCCTCCCCCAGCTGCTTCTTTCTACCGGAGAATAAAGCAATGTAGGCCCCCACAACTTTTCCTTGGCCCCCTGAATTAGCCCACTGTCTGGAAAACACGATCCCTTCCTCTGAGTTGAATAAGATTCATCAGCCAGTCCAGCTGGCTCCTGTAAGTGGAACAGAGAGGGAGCATTGCCTTTTCCTTCTCTCAGGTAGCGAAATATCTCTAGCCAGCCTTGACCACTTACCTGCCTTTGGATAATCCTTCAGACAGCTCAAAATTGTGATGCCAAAGTTCTACCTTCTTCTCTAAGGAAGCGGCCCTTGCCAAACTTCCCTTTGCAGTGCACAAAGAATAACATCAGTGCCTCTTTTGTATTTCTTCAGAAGTGAGTGGAGTAAGATGAAAACAGGAAACTGCTCACCCAACCTGCAGGTGGCCACACTCAATCCTCTCTGTACCTGTGGATTCTCCAGTACAGGTTTCTATCCAAAGCCCAATGGTGTGAGCAAATAGATTACCTGAAATGCCCCCTTGATCCTGGAAAGGCAGGGGCTGCTTGCAATCTGGGATGAATCAACTCAATCAATTGTAGGAATAGTCAGCATGAATTATTCATCCTAGCAGAGCCTATAGGACGCAAAGTTTAATACCACTTTCTGTAACAATTGCCTACTGTCAGAATCCCGGAATCTCAATTTGAGAAGAGGGAATAAAACTCGGGTTCGTGGGAAAGACCAAGTGTCCAGACTATCTGAGGCTTTATTGTATTTACCCCAAGGTTCCCACGGTACACTCACGATAATGCATGCTGCATTACCAGGCAGGCAGAGATGAACTCTACTGCAAAGCTTCAATACCATTATAGGGCATTTATAGGTACACAGGTACAGGGCAATTGATGACAGAATGCAGAGATTTGAATAAGATTCTGAGGTCATCACATACAGAACAGATAAAGAAATGTCAGTCAATCACACTGTAACAATGAGATTAAAATATTTCTAAGTGTCTGTATTGACACTTGAACCCATCTCCAGGTCTGCTCAGACGTGCAAATTCAAGCTACTAGAAACTATTCATGATAAGCTCAGAACCTTATCTCGACTCTAAACATTCTGCATGATCAGGGCACATAAAGCCCTCTGGACTATCAAAAGATTATTGTAAACTGAATTCCAACAATGACTATTTACAATGGATATTTGGGCTAAAATGGCCTGTCTGCTATAGCCTACAGCTAAAGGTGAGAGAAAGGAGCACGGGGGAATGCCATTTTAAACAGTGACAGCTTGGTTTTGAGAAGGAAGACAGGATTTGATCCCACAGTGCAAAGGCACACAGGAGTAATGCTTTTCAGACAGGATTTACCCAAATTTTCCCAACACTACCAGGATTGGGAGAGCTGAAAAAAGAACATTGCTGGAAGCAAAATCCTAACAAGCTGAGCCACAAGAAATCATTCCATAAGAGTGGCTGTCAGCAGAAAATCAACTCGATGCCTGCATTAGAGAGGGGTAGCTTTTCTGTTCATTTGCATTGAACATACAAACAATGTGGGTTCCTCATTTTTTGCATGCTCACTTTTAAAATCATAAAATTCTTGGCAAGGCGGTTCCCCATGAAAGGGGGCATAACCATGGAATCGACAGGTGCATCAAGGAGAAGGCATCTGGGGGCTATTGGCCATGACGGCAATGTGACCTTCGGATCAGAGCCAGTGTGTGCCTGAACCCAAGTCTCCAGGGACCACTGGAGCAAGGCGTGTCCTGCTTGTGAGCTTCCCATTGGCATCTGGCTGGCCACGGAGGTAAACAGAATGCTGGATCACATCAGTTTCTCTCTGATCTAACCAGCTTCTTTTCTAGGTGGAGGCACCATCATGTGCTGAAGGAGGAAGAGACACCCATGAGACATGAGCATGGAAGCCATGTGCTCTCACAGTCAGGGTATGTGCCTAGGGAGTTTGGAAATGTATCTACCCCTGAGCTTGCTGAGAACATCAGCCATTCAACCCACTGAACTTTGCATCTTCTCTTGCAGGCCCCCTGTGCTTGTGTGTTTGATGACTCCCAGGCTGCTTGGTGAGGGAGTCTTTATCCCCAGGAAAGTTTGCCTGTACTTCTCTATGCTTCTTTCTCATAACTAAGCACCTATGGCTTATATCTTTGGGTAGGGTGATAGAGCTGGAGATCGTGCAAAATGGTTGCCTCAGAGGAAGTAACCGTTGCAATCACTAGGACAAGGAGTGAAATGGATCAACCCTGCAGACTCCTCGTCAAGGTTGCACACACTCTCTTGATCCTCATGGGACATATTATGGTATAAAATGACCACGACTACTCTACCAGTAATGAATTCTGCTAGGCAAGGCCCACCCCTTTTGTATGCCAACATATAAGCCAGGGCCTCTGGGCCAAAGGCTGCCGACTCCACGAGGGAGGACAGGAAAAACTAACTAATGCATTGAGATTTGGTAGAAAGTGGGAACATGAATGGTCCACAGGGCAGCTCCTGGGAAGAGCTGTACTGCTGTGCAGACACTGTTACAGAGCATGCTGGGGAACAGCGTGTCTGCGCTTGAGGCAGATAGAAGATGACTGGGGAGATCCTGGGTATTTCCAGGTGGATGCCCGCACCCAATGCAGTTGCTAGGAGGACCAGGACAGTGAAAAACGGAGGCTAGAGTGTCCACAGCAGCTGTGGCTGCTATTACTGCCAAATCTGATGGCAGACATGTGCAAATTATGGGAAAACATTGTAGCTGGGGTCACCCAAAATGGCAAGCCGTGGTGAAGTGTAGAAACCTTACAAGAAACGGTTGTTTCTCCACCTGGTTTCATGGAGAAACATGTCATGCTTCACCAGGGATGCTGAATTCACACACAACACTCAGGGAGCCTTATTGGCTAATGTGGTGGAATAAACAGCCAATAAATAAATGAAGACAAGCCATGCCTACATGATTTCAATCATGGCTTGTCATCATGTGAGAATTCAACCATTGCATAATATAAGGGTACTATATAATTATTTGTTAAACCATTTTTCCCAGTGGTTGGTTGCTTTTGTTTTAATACCCACCACAGGAGCACAACATACTTGTGAAGAGTAGTCCGAGTTTATTATGCAGGCCTCAGGTTTCCCTAGTTACTCAACAATGAGATCCTGCAACAGCTGTGGCCAGTTGAAGATAACAAAAGGGAATCATTCAGAATAAGGCTTTTTAAAAGGTTCAGGGACTCAGAGGTTGAATAGGAAGAGCAAAAGGAAAGGATAAAAGCCTGAATGCTGGAGGCATGGGGAAGAGAGCTACAAGAGGAACTGTAACCAGAAGGTAAAAAAGGAGATAGTAAGCTTGGAAAGCCATCTGCTGGCTCTCCAGGAGGACAAAGAACTGAGACAGATTACTTCCTGCTCCCAACAATAGGAGAGACCTCCTTCTGACACAAAGAACTGCAGTCAAATACAGGAAGGAGAGCACAGGGAAAGACTTAGCCACTTTTTCAACAGGCTTAGCCATGGTTCATCCTGATCCTACACCTACTTACTGACAATTAAAATTGTCAGTCTCCTTGGATGAAAGGAGGAGGAAATGGCACATTCTTCTTGAGGAAGGGGACAGCCCTTGTGGCAACACATTTGATTTGCCAGCACTAGAAGGGGCTTGGAGACACTGTGGCATAGGAATGATGCTGAGCTGCAATCTGGGTGCAGTCATGCTACCACTTCACAACCGCGGAGCTCAACAATGGATGGCCTTCTAATTGCCCTGCTGATATACTTAGATTGTGACCGTATCAATTCAGGTTGTGAGGCCTGAAAACGGGGCACAGATTGCCAAGATGGTATAGGACGTACCTGGCTGGCCAGCATTAAGCAGGAACAAGTTGATCATGTATTCAAGTCTTATCAGTGTAATCAGAGCCTCCATGTGGTCATGGATTAAGAGGAATCCCTCTCCAGAGCCCTCAGCCCAGCCCTAAGGTGACCCAGTCTCCCAGGTACATGCAGAGACCACCTGAATTCAAATATACCAATCAGCACTCACTGCAGGTATTTCAAACCAATGGGCAATTGTCTTTGCTACCTGGTCAGCCAGTGTATAAAAGGGAGCTCTGTCATGTGTCGATTGCCCTTTTGCTGTGATTGAACTTATTCTTGAGAATAAAATACTGTTTTCCAGTCTCTCACCCTTGTGCTTAATTGGCTCAAGCTAGTCAAGGTCCAGACCCCCTGTGTCTTACAACAGCTTGGAAATGTAGCATCTGGGTCCATCCCTCAGCCTCTCTGTCAGGGCCCTCACTATTCTGGGGTCAGTGAGCACATGTGGAATTTCAAGAAAATGCTGCTGGCATGCTCACAAAATGGCTGCCAAGGGGGAGCAGTCTTGTTCATTCAAAAAATGGCTGTTATGAGCAGCAGGGCCAACTCCAAAACACTCATTTCCCAGAAGGCAAACTGAAAAGACAAAAGAGAAATAACTAGCCCAAGAACCAAACCTAAGGCAGAAGCCAGGCTCTGAATTCCTAAACACAAAACCACTATTTTGAACCAAAATACAAATGGTGCTGGAGGACAACCATTTAGAAGAACAGAACAGATGGAAGGGGTCAAGAAGGCCATTGGGTGCAACCTCCTGCTCAATGCAGAACTCCAAGTTACAGCATCCCTAATCTTGAATGTCCCCAGTATGGCAGAGCCCATTATCTTCCTAGGTAATTGGTTCCATTGTCACATTGCTCTAATAGTAGCCAGGAATTTTTGCTAATGTTCAGGTGGAATCTGACTTCCTCTAACTTGAGCCCCTTATTCCATGTCCTGCACTCTGGGATGATTAAGAAGTCAGCTATCTGAGAGGAATGGTTTAACTTGGAGTTCTGCACTGAGCAGGGGGTTGATGGCCCTCTGCCCCCTTCCAACTCTACTGTTCTATGACCACCTTCTTTGGGACAGCCTTTCAAGAATTTGAAAGTACTTCAACCAAATCACTAATAAAAAGGTTGAAGAACGCTGGGCCTAGGACTAATTCCTGAGGTACAGTTTGAGAAAGTGCCATCGATCAACACTTTTCGAGTCTGTAGCCAGCTATGGATCCATCCCAGTTTATTTATCAGAACACCATGGGACACTTTATCAAAAGCATTGCTGAAATTTTGCAGCAAGCTAGTCTCCCAATTAAACAACAACAAGTAAAAAATAAAATAAAATCAGGAGGAGCAGGGAGACTGCTGGACACAAAAAGAGATGTCCATGGACACACGGGTGCCCACAAATGTTCTGCCCGAGACCCCAGGCATAGGTGATCTCTGGGCATCACACAAAGAAAACAATTAATGTAACAGCTGAAAGTGCATAGGTGGACTCACAGACCTATAAGAAACAGTATGCCTGTTTCATTCAATGAAGAACCAAAGGAGTGACCTGAGGGACACAGCTGATGAAGAAGGGCTCATGAGTCGCTGCTGAAGGACACAATTACAGGAGGAGTCCTTCATCTCCTCTCAAAATGCCTCCTGACTACAGGCATTCTTTATACGTACACACTGACATGATCTATGTACTAGATTTCCTGAAGAAGGAGCTCTATACATTTTAAACTAGAGTTGTTCCAAATATATTATTAATTCATGTCAGTGTAGGTGAAACTGAAACACCTTTTCCAAGTTTGTTTCATCTGCTGCCCAGACACAAGGCTGGTACACTTAATCTCCAGAATCATTCTTTGCAACTCAGAAAATGGCTGTAAAGGAAAAGCAGAGTTAGAATCACTGATAAGAAAAAAGCAGGCAATAGGAATTAGTCACCTAACAGTCTTCCTTTCGTAATTTCCTGAGCGGCTGGCAGGAAATCTCCTAGCAGTGACTTTCTATATCTTTCCAGTAGAGGGAAGCATTGCTTGGTCAATCCCAGTATTCGTCTCGTGCACACATATCCAAAGCCAGAGTGTGTGAGGAGCAGCTCTCTTGCTTCCAGCTCAAAACAGCACTATATGGAATTCAGCAGAAAGCTGAGCTTGACACAGTTTTCTATGACCTGTACCAATTCTGTGAATGCATTTAAGTTTCACATCACAGGACTGGTCCTAGACTGTTGTTTTTTAATTTCATGGTACTCATTTGGTCTCACCCTTTCCCCTTCCCCATGCCTGCACCCATGTAAACTGAGGTGTTTGTGTCCCCTTTATTCCACAAAGTTTATGCCACAATATATTCCTTCATTGGGAAGGTGCCACAAGTCTCGTTGTTGCTTTTGCTGCAAGCCTCGTGCATGATCCTTCCACATCGCCTTGCCGGTCTGGTCAGTCTATTTGTCCTTGCTTGAGCACTCAAGATGTCCTGCTAGTGACAGCCACGTCCTCCATGAATGCTGCTTCTTCATTCATACCCTTCAGAGCAGATGTGAGCAACTGATGGCTCTCCGGCTATTTTGGCCTACTGGCATAGCTAGTGGTGAGGGATCACAGGAGTTGTTGTTGTTGTTGTTGTTGTTATTATTATTATTATTATTATTATAACATTTCTATGCCGCCCCTTGCCGAAACCTCGGGGCGGCTTACAACATGATAAAATACATTGAAATACAATAGTACATAATAAATTACCATTAAATATAAAAATACAAAAAATACATTGATTTACAAATACAAAATTAAAATTATCAGTGTAAAATAAAAATATAGGATGAGAAAGAGAAGGAAGAAGAAGTTGCCCAGGCCAGATCATATGTTTTAACAATTCAAATGATGTTTAAATAAAAAGGTCTTTACCTGGCGCCGAAAAACCAGTAACGACGGTGCCAGGCGGACCTCTTTGGGGAGTGAATTCCATAGGTTGGGCGCCACCGCAGAGAAAGCCCTCCTCCGGGTACTTACTCTCCTAATTTCTTTCATGGAGGGTTCCCGGAGAAGGGACTCTCCCGCAGATCTCAAAGGGCGGTCGGGCATATACGGACGTAAGCGCTCGTTCAGGTAGCCCGGACCCAAGCCGTTTAGGGCTTTGTAGGTCATAATCAACACCTTGAATTGGGCCCGGGCTTCAATGGGAAGCCAGTGAAGCTGACGGAGGACTGGAGTCATGTGAGCATAACGCCCCGTCCCCGTCAGCAACCTGGCAGCTCTATTTTGCACCAATTGAAGTGTTCGGACTGTCCTCAGGGGAAGCCCCACGTAAAGCGCGTTACAGAAGTCTAGGCGGGAAGTCACCAGCGCGTGTGTCACCGTCGCCAGGCAGTCGTACTCCAGGTAGGGGCGCAGCTGATTAATCAGCCGAAGCTGAAGGAAGGCGTTCCTTGCCACCGCTGTCACCTGAGCTTCCAAAGAAAGCTCCGGGTCGAGGAGTACTCCTAAGCTGCGGACCTTATCCCTAAGAGGGAGTGTTGCACCATTCAGGACCAGGTCAACTCCACCCTCTCCGAAGCCCGATCCGCCAACCAACAGGACCTCCGTCTTGTCTGGGTTGAGTTTCAGTTTATTGGCCCTCATCCATTCCCTTACCTCGGCCAAGCACCGGTTCAGCACAGCCACTGCCTCACCTGGATTAGTGGAGAACGAGAGGTAAAGCTGGGTATCATCAGCGTATTGATGATTCCGCAGCCCACACCTCCTGATGACCTCTCCCAGCGGTTTCATATAGATGTTAAATAGCAGAGGGGATAGAATGGAGCCCTGTGGTACCCCATGGCATAGCTGCCATGACGTAGAGACATGGTCCCCCAGCACTACCTTCTGGAATCGACCATCAAGATAGGAGTGGAACCACTGCAAAGCAGTGCCTCCAACCCCCAATCCCGCAAGTCTATCCAGAAGGATACCATGGTCGATGGTATCGAAAGCCGCCGAGAGGTCCAGAAGAACCAACAGGGATGTACTCCCCCTGTCCTTCTCCCTGCACAGGTCGTCGTACAGGGCGACCAAGGCAGATTCAGTACTGTACCCGGGTCTGAAGCCGGACTGAAGAGGATCCAGATAATCAGTTTCATCCAAGAGTGCTTGGAGTTGTCCCGCCACCACTCGCTCCAACACCTTGCCCAGAAACGGGATGTTGGCCACAGGTCTATAGTTAGTGGCCATCTCTGGATCCAGTGACGCTTTCTTCAGGACCGGTCGTATTACCGCCTCCTTTAAAGGGGCAGGCACTCGACCCTCCCTCAGAGAAGCATTAACCACTTCCAAAATCCAGGTCCCAATCCCGTGCTTGGAGTTATTTATTAACCAAGACGGGCAAGGATCCAATAGGCAAGTGGTGGGACGTACTCTTCCAAGCACCTTGTCCACATCATTGGGCCGCAATAATTGAAATTCCTCCAATAATTTTGGACCAGACGGTGGCATTGGCGACTCCTCAGAGACCTCTGATTCATTAGTGGAGTCCAGCTCGTGACGAATCTGAGCGATTTTCTCCCTGAAATGCCTGGCAAAGTCGTCACAGCGGGCCTTTCTGGCCTGCCAGGTACTCTCTCCTACTTTAGAGAGAGATGTGTTTTTGGAGTTCTTAACAGTCTGCTTGGGATGTTGCATCCAGAATGACGACATGCCAACTTCATGTTTGCTAATCCATTGAGGGGAAGAAATGGAAGCCCCTGGACCTATCCCTGAAGAAGGGATTTGGTGCCTTTGCCCAAAGGTGTCTCCACCATTTGGCAGTGAGCGGGCTGTGGCAGGCTGCTGATTTGGAGTGTCATGAAAGGACACCAAATGGATAGATACTATTATTATTTATTAGGTGACAAGTTTTGTTTCAGCCACCAAAATAGATCGTACAGTATTTAATACTAACTGCTGCAGGCCCAGGTTGTATTTTAGCCAAGCAGCCCCCTGCTTCCCTCCCTCCACACACACACACACACACACACACACACACACACACACACACACTGCACTGCCCCCTTTACTGGACTGGTTTGGTTGGCAAACAATATTCATGTACCTGACAGCATATTTTCAGCTCCCATAAAAATTGGTTTGTTTTTCTGTGAACATTTTTAAGATACACACACTGAGCAAATATTGCCCCGGCTCCTCCTGTTAGCACTGGGGGTGCCGCCCTCCTTTTTGACCTGTGGGTATTTTGTATGTAAAAGATGATCTGTTGACAGACTGAGCCACAGAAATGTTTTACTAGTGATCAGAAAGAATTTCAGTCCATAAATGTGCCCATAAAGTGCTACACAGTGAGATGGGAAAGATTTGATCTCATGCATGCAACATTAGCATGCCTCCCTTGCTTTCTGGGGTAAAGGATATGAATACCTGGAGGTCAAAAGGTGTGAGTGATCTCTTTCCCACCAGGGCCAGCCAAAGATATTTCCTGCCAGAGGCAAAAGGCAAGATGGCCTCCCATGGCATGTGTGGAAGTGAACCAACTCCATGGGCTTTACCTCTATGGCAGACCTGTGCTGTCAAACTCTCAGACTTGCATGTGAATGACTGGGTTCATACAACATGTTTATACACTCAGGTGGTTTAGTGTGCTGTCTGAAGCCGAGCATTCTCCCTGGGGATGGGGGCCTATAAGCTCACCTGGTTGACTTATAGGCCACCCCTTCTTGTAGAGTTTATAAGCTATCCCTGGGCTTCTAGTGTCATGGAAGCCCAGGTGCTTGGCCAACACTGTTACAGAGGTGCCTGGAAAGAGTGGCCAAAAAGCACTTGTTGCTCTGGCCAAGAGGCTCTGGGAGCAGCTGCCAGGGGCTCCCCGCACCACCAGAGCTGCATAGGATGAGCCACATTCTGCTTGGTCTCCTCTAGAGGAGGCCAAGCATAATATGCACCTGTGCCACTCCACTACTGCCAAACAGCAGCAGCGGGGGCAGAAAAACAGCCACATGCTGCTTGCCTGCCTCTAGGGAAGGCTGAGCAGAGTGTGGCTTGGCACTGCTGGTGCCAGCAGAGAGGAGCGGCTGAGAAATCTCTCTGCGCTGGGATCAGCAGCGGCTGCCCACATCTCTGCCTGCTGTTCTGGGTCAGCAGGAGCACGGAGGAGGGATCCACGTCCTCTTGCCAGAAGGACTGAGACAGCAGGCAGGAACAATGAGGGAAAGGAAATGGTTCCAGCAGGACCTTCTGTCCCCACCTCCCTTACCAGCCCCACACGACAACCTCCTCCACAGCTTGCAGGGTCCATACACAAGTCGGAGGAAGGGCTTTAAGTTGTCCTTGTCCCCCTCAGTGCTGCCTGGATACCTGCAAAGGGTGGGCAGGAGGTGCTTCAGGACCCCTGCTGTACCAGATGGTCTACTGGGCAAAGGAGCAGTCTAAAGTTAAGCCTGGGTTGGCAGGCTTAAAGCATGGGGTGAGCAGAGCCTATACATCAGCTTTATCAGCACCACCCTTCCAAAGGAGAGGAACAAGGAAATGAAATCATAGCCACTGATCCAAAGACAGCTTTAAAGCAGGTGCCAAACTGTATCAGATGGAAACCAAGCACTTCCTTTTGTGGAGTTAAAGAAAAAACTCCAAAGACAGCTTTAAAGCAGGTGCCAAATAGTATCACATGCATATAAACTGCAGGTGCAACCTTTTTGAACCTGGACTGGTATAGAGCATCAAATATGCCATCCCAGGGCATTTCTCCTAAATTCAGAACTGCTCATGGCCAATCCTGACCTTGGCATGCCCTAGTCCTGATACAAAGTTAAGTGTTACAGCTCATCAGGATCAAGGTATCCATTATACCTGTGACCTTTACCAGGGGAAGGGTGGTGGGAATGCTCTCTCATCAGATCGTGTTATTATCCTCCTGGATGCTTTCATGAGAAGGGCATCAGAGTCACCATTATCAGAGAGTAAATTTGGAATAGTGCTCATCAGCCCCCTGGCATGTGAGCTGTGGATGCTACAGGACACTAGTTTGTCCCCAGTGTTATTCAACATCTGTATGAATCTGTTGGGAGAGGTCATTAGGGGATTTGGAGCAAGGTGCCAGTATTAGTAGGCTGATACCTAGCTCACTTTTCCTCTGTAACATCTGAATCAGAGAAGGCAGTACAAGCCTTGTGTCAGTGTCTGGAGGCAAGGATGGGCTACGTGAGTGCCAGCAAATGGTGCCTGAACCCTGGCAGACGAAGGCTCTGTCGGCAAGTATTTCTACATCTGGGAAGGGAGTTAATCTCTGGTTCTGCCTGAGTTTGTCTTCCCCACTAAATGGTGCTAGTACATAGTCTGGGCATGCTTAAGGACCCAGGACTTACTGAAGGACAAGTGCCTTTGATAGCTAGGCACCCCTTATTCCAGCTGCAGCAGATTAGACCTCTGCGCCCATCCCTGGACAGGGATAATTTGATCATTGAGGTCCATGCATTGGTGACCTCACAACTCATCATGGCAATTATGTTCCTGCAGGGCTGCCCTTAAGGTTGGTTTGGAAACTACAGTTAGTGCAGAATCCCTGGCCAAATTAATTCCAGGAATAGCATATCAGCAGCACCTTATGCTGAGAAAAATGCAATAACCACCTATATATTACTGGGCCCTTTTTAATGGTTTGATTAACAACTCAGGGCCAGGATGTTTAAGAAATCTCCTGACCCCCTACCAGCTTGCTTGGTTATTGCCTTCATCATGTGATGCCCTCCTTGCCTTGCTGAAGTCATTGGAGGTCCAGTCCATGACGGCTTGGAATAGGGCAATTAGTTTGACAAAATGTGCTCTCAGTAACCCCCTACCAGTACAAACACCAACCTTCCTAGGTTTCTGGCATCAACTGAAAACATGGTGAATTTTAGGTGGCTCTTGAAGATGCACCTGTTCACTAGGTTTTTCCTGACACTCCTCTGTTATATTGTTTGTGCATTTTATATAGCTTTTACATTTGTATATTTTGCTGGTTAGTGATGTTATGATACCAAGCAGCATATAAATAGTTTAAACCAATAATAGGGAATACACAAAGCAGGAGAGAGCAGCTTAAAGGAACTAACCCTTAAATAATTGCAGCAGGGAATATGGGTCACTGAAAGGAAACAAGTAATAGGCAGTTTGGCAAGCAAATAGATGCACTGTGTCCCCTCTAAGGAAGGCAAATTAGGCCTCACCCTACTGCCTACTTTGATATGGAAATTGTTCTCCAATAAGGCTTTGATCTCCTTGCAGTTCCTATGCCATAGTTTAGCAGTCTGTTTGCACAGCTTTTTAAAAAAGGGTGCGGGGAGAGAAAGAGGCAAGAAAAGAGACAAAAGCAGATTCCAGGAAATATATCGAGCATGGTAGAGTGACTGATTAAGGCAGCCACCGTATCTGGCTTAAAGCCATAAACTCATAATAGCATATGAACCATATAACCCAGGAGATAGAAAGCTACTGGTGTATTCCTTCCAGTAGAGGCCCCTCTGGTGCAATGGAAAGTAACCACTGATGGCTGTTAAAACTCAGGGCTCAGCTACAGATCAGGGATGGAGAAGAATGTCCCTGGGTTCTCATTCTGATGCAAAAATACCTATTTTGCACTTCTTGGGGGTGTTAATAAAATGAGACACCTCCAGACAATTGTAAGTTTTCGTAAATTTCAAGGAGTGCACAGGAAACCACACAAGAATGCTTTTATAAATGGACATCTGCATAGAAAAATGTACACAATAGAAAATGTGTACAAATAATGCATATATTTTGAAAAAAAATATCACACATTTCTGTGTGTGAAGGGGAAGAAAGTCTTGCAATGAGTTGGGGACAAAGACAGAACAAGTAGAAAAATTAGACTGTCAGTGGGAAAATGAGATGCTCAATAAGAATGAGTGACAAGGTGTGTGGCGGATAAGGTTGCAGACCCCTAGCAGCATGAAACAGTGCCAGCCAAACCGTGGACAAACCATGCCAGCCAAAAAAAGGAGGAAGGGAAGGAGTGCCACCAGAGCAGCCATGAACACCAGTGAGCAGGGGACAATTCCATTAACTACGAGGAGGTTCTAAATCTCACAGGAGGAAACATGCTCTCTTGCAGGCAGTCATCAGACCATTAGAAGCAACACAGTCGTATCTGTGCCCCTTTGACTGAGGAAACAAGGTTTCTGCAAGTGAAAGATTACAAACAGAAGGAGAACAGGAAATACAAGAAGCCTACAGGGTTACCACAGAATGCTGCTGGGCCACTTGTTGGAAAAGGATCCTTGCCACTCCTATCTTTACTGGACATAAACCATGCCTATGACAAGCAGCATTCAGCCTGCCAGATTCCAAGCATTATGCCCACTTATGCCTTCTGCTGGTGCCAGGTCCACTTGAAGGGTCCCTGTGTTGCCTGTAGCCCATGGAAGAGCACGTGTATGTGCACATGCATGTTCCACCAGAGGCAGAGCCTTATCAGAATAGCACTGTGACCCCAGAGTGTGCTGGGACACCTTCCATTTTGCCCAGCCCTAGGGACCTATGCTGACACACTTTCCCTCCTATTTCCTTGCTTGGTTGCCACTGCCTGTCTTGCCCACGATGATAACGTGCACAATATTTCTATTCAAATTATAATAGTTATATTTCCCAATGACATGTGCATATATATGCAAATTTATTTAAATAATTGAATTCTGTCCTCTTTTTTGATAGTGCATAGGGAGACACCCCCATCTGGATTGGCCTGCTTTGAAAAAAATTAACAAACCCATGAGGAACTAAATTTTAGGTTATTGTTGCTGCCTCAGACTCAGGCAATAGAATTGAGATGAGGGCTCTGTTTTAGGGCAACCAAGCCTTCATCTCTTATCTCTTCTAAAAGAGAGCCACATGCTCATATTACAGTCATCTCCAACTTCTTTCCACAACTTTCAACATGTGGCAGTTGTGGGGAAAGATTTATTCATGTGAGCTGCCAGCAAGCCATTCATGTGCACTTAGTGGCACAAGCTTAATCTGTTTCTTGGCATGCTACCACCACCATCTATCTGGTGCTGGGTTATGCCAAAAGCCTAATTAATTATATGACAACAGATGATGCCCATGGCCACTCGCCATAGCCCAGCCTCTTCTTGTAGCTGCCACGAGCTGAAACATTGTCAGTTTCAGATGACTATTAGCCATGAGAGATAAACAGAGACTCTGCATTCAAAGAAATGATTGTTTTGATCACCAGGTGTGAGGAACAAAATCCCTAATTTGGAAAGGATCAGCTGGATGCCTCTGAAAAGCTACAATCAGGGATGATGACAACAGGCCTTCAATGTGTGGCCTTCGTGCCTTCCTTGTGGTCTTCATGGAGGCACCTGGCTGCCTACATTTAGAAAGGGTTCATCCAGTAGGGCTCTTCTTAAGTCAAGTCTTACTGATTTCAGGAAGTGTGCATAGCGTATCCATATATGCCCAGCCACCCCTTGAGATCGGCGGGGGAGGCCCTTCTCCGGGAACCCTCCATGAAAGAAATTAGGAGGGTGGGTACTCGGAGGAGGGCTTTCTCTGCGGTGGCGCCTAAGTTATGGAACGCGCTCCCCAGAGAGGTCCGCCTGGCGCCGTTGTTATTTGTTTTTCGGCGCCAGGCGAAGACCTTTTTATTCAAGCGGCATTTTAACTGTTAACATTATTGGTTTTATCTGGCCAGGGCGGCTTATTTTATACTGTATTGTTGTATTTTTAATTTAATATTAATATTTTTAATTTATATTATAATTATTTTAACGTAATGATGTGAGCTGCCCCAAGGCTTCGGCGAATGGGGCGGCATAAAAATGTTTTAATAAAAAATAAATAAAAATAAAATAGCATTGCTACACAACACAGCTAGCAGCAACCAGCTGGAGAGCAGCAACACTATTTTAAATCAATAACTGAAAATCATAGTACAGGGTTGGGACGGACCCACTAGCATCTCACAGACTTCCTCTCATGCTCAGCCTAGTATTGCAAAGCAAGCCGAGCTGAGAGGAAGCCAATATACGCTCGTAGGCTAAGCAACCAGCAAGCTCCTTCCACGTCAGATGCAGCAGCACAGAGGCTGTTCCAGGTGGCACAGAGGAAGGATGTGGTTTGTGCAGTGATTGCCAGCTCTGCGTGGCCAACCAGCTTCCACATCAGGTGTGGCTGCCCAAATGACTGCTACATCGGTTGCAGAAGAGGGATGCTGCTCGCAGTGATGCAGGGCTCACCAGGAGCAGAGCCCCAGGGGACCACTAGCAGCATCCTTCTTCTACCCCATGTGCAGCAGCTGTTCAGGTGACCCGGCCCCAAGCCCTTTAAGGCTTTGAAAGTAGCTACCAGCACTTTGCGTTAGGCTTGGAAATGCACTGGCAAATTAAATGTACGAACAGAACAAAATCCAGAAAAGGCTGTCCAAAATGTACAGTGCAACAATGGCAGAGCAAACTTTCCTTGATAGGCGCAATTAGAATTCATGTAAGAATCAATTGTTAGCCTGGAAGTACTCTGAAATGCACAGGTGTTAACCTATGGACGATATGATGGAAAGACCTTGACATGCACATTGAAAACTAATTGTTAACCTGCAGATTGTAAGAGGCCATGCCCAACCCTTCGCTTTCTGTCAGCTCTGCTTTTGGGCACGTGCTTTGCTGCTGGCCTCCACTGCATGCAAAGTAAACAATTCAGATCTCCTCTGGGTGTTGCTCCCTTTTTCTCTGACAATTGAGACCCTGTGGGAAAAAGACGAAAAGCATTTTTGCTGCAACTTTAAGAAATAAATGTGACCATCTGACTCTAGAGTACCTCAAGGACACATTAACAATTCTGCCCCTGAGGCCAAAAGCCCAAACTACCTACAGCAAGACGGTGTACGGATGACCTTCTGGAGAAAAATCTGATTAACTTTTTTAGTGCCCTGCCAGATTCAGAGCAAGCTGATATTATTAAAAGACTGGATGAATTAAACCTTAACGGCAAAATGTAAAGTAGCCAAACCATTAATTGAACTGGTTCTTCCAACTACCCAAGCTAGTTGTCATCACTCTGAGAAAAGATCTGTTGCTAACGTGGCCCCCTCCATTGACTTATGGAATCTAGAATTGCACACCAGCAACATAGGGTCCCCTAGAGCAGAGCCAAATTCCTCCACCCTGCTCCTTGCTGAAATAATACAACATCCAGAAACTTCAAAAACTAAAAAGCAGAATGTTGCTGTTAGACAAGAGGAAGGGTTTGACTGCCTAAAACCCTGGGAACCTCAACTTGAAGTCTGAGCCCAATTTAAGGTGCTAGTGAGGACCTATAAAGCCCTAAACAGCTTAGGACCTGGATATCTGAAGGAGTGTCTCATTCCCTATGTGCCTTCCTGCCCCAAGATCTGGTGTGGAGGTCCTTCTTTGGGAGCCCTCCCTGAAGGAGATTAGGAGGGTGGCTACCTGGAGAAGGGCCTTCTCGGTTGTGGCACCCAGTTATGGAATGCACTCCCAGAGAGGCTCACCTGGCACCAACTTTGTATTCTTTTTGGCACCAGGCTAAAACCTTTTTATCTACCTATTATTTTAAAAGCTGACTAGGTTTTTAATGTATGATTTTATTATTGGATGCGATATTTCATTTTTATTCCATTTTTATTGTAAGACCATCTCGAGACAGTTGTAGTCAGACGATATACAAGAATCTTAAATGAATCACTTCTATATTCCTCCCAACTTTCCTCAGTCAGGTATTAGTGAAATCTGGGGAAAAGCAGAAAATTACATCAATGCCATTCAGTTACGCTTTCCCCCTGCCTATCTTGTCATTGCAGGGGACTTAATGCCAAACTAGGTTGAAATGATAATCAACTGTTGCCAAATTTTCTAAAATTCCATCCAATTTGCAGACTGGATGCAATTTGTAATGTGCTGCTATCCACTTTCCTCTTCCTCTTTGTATGTGTACTCGTCTGTGTATGTGCTCTTTTAAAATCCCTCCACTTCTTTCTGTTTTTGTTTTGTTCAGTCAAGTTTTGTTCCCCAAGCACTTGGGTGCCTGTGCACTAAGCATTGTGTACAACATCCTGAGAATGTTGGGGGGTGAGGTGCAGTTTTTGGGAACAGCTAAGAAGATGCATAGTTAAAAAGGACACGTACAGAAAGACAAGCCACAAGTGGATCTAATGGCAGTGGTGATGAAGGCAGCGCTGCAGCACAAATGAGGAAAGGCAGGGAGCGATGGAAGGTCCCAGCACCGCCAGCCAAGACTGGAGTTTCATAGGTGAAGGAGGAATAAGTGTGTGATGTTCAAACAGGACCAACACTGGAAAAGGGAATGCCCCCAGAACAAGGCCTGGGCTGTCGTGGCCACTTTGGAGACTCTGGGGGAGGAGTCAACAGCTAGGGCAAACCCTGGTGGACCCCAGAACCAAGTCAAAAGGAGCCTGAGACGAGACTAATAAAAGCTTTATTCTAGTGCACTATAGAATAAAGGAAGACAAAAGGGGACATTCAGCCCAAAGAAGTGTCTCGAAAGTTGCACCCCGGTACATGCATTTTATATCCTAGGTAACCAATTAGGTCACCTTATTCACACCTAATGCATCAATACATCAATGTAGCCACACCCCCACTGCTGTTAGCTTCAAAGAGTCTTTTCTTCTGTCAGGACCAGACATTTCCCATGTCTACTTCCCATGTCTACTTATCTGCTCAAAATTCACACAGGCTTGCCATGTTCTTACTCCCTGCACATATGCAACTTTCATGGCGGCTAGAACCAGTTTCCACTCTCCTTTTGATTACTGTATTTGTGGTCAGGCTAGCGTGTTAGCTGTGGGTTACACAAAGTTCATTTTGTTCTTATCTGCCCACCCTTCTGGGACAGTATAACTGTGGTGTTTTTACTATGTGGCCTTCCTCTGGCCAATTACTGTTGGGGTGTTTTGGGGTGCTGCAATTGGCAACAGTGGGCACCTGTTTTGGCTTCCTTATTCACCTGTATTGACGAATGTGCTAAGGTTCCTGAGGACTGGGGCCTAGCTTTGGTGATTCCAATCTACAAGACTGGAGAGAGAGATCTACCTGCCAATTACTGTCCTATTAGCCTCCTTAGTACAGTTAGTAAACTTTGTGCCAGACACTGTGACTGGGTTGTAACTGAGAATATTTTGGCTGAGGAGCAGGCTGGCTTTAGGGAAGGCTGTTCAGTCATTGACCATGGTTTAACCCTTCAACATTTGGTTGAGAAATACTCCTCTGGAGCATATTCATCTCTCTATGCAGCATTCTCGTATTGACCTTAGATGCGCTTTTGATCTCATCTCCAGATCCAAACTCTGGGAGAAACTGAACTCTATTTCAATTGATAAAAGATTACTCATACTGTATGCAGAAGGGTGATTCAATGCCCAAGGACGCAGCACCAAAGAAATTCCAGTTAATAGGGGAGTGAGAGGAGAAGTAAACTAGCCCCTCTGCTTTTAAATATATACTGTACATTAATTCTCTTACTGATAAACTTAACAGCCCTTCTCTTTATCCACTGAAATTGGGAAATAGAATCTCTGTTCTTTTGTATACAGAGGATGCTGTGCTGTTTTCTCAAACACAAATTGGCCTGAAACAGGCACTGCATGTACTAGCTGAGCATTGCCAAAAAGAAAGTTTAGAAATTAACTACTCTAAAACCGAAGTAGTGGTTTTTGCCAAGTGCCCTAAGACTCATGTTTGGTGATTAAATAACCAACTAGTAGAGCAAGTTAAATCCTTCAAGTTCTTGGGGACTATCTTCCATGCTATGGGTAATTGTAAATCTCATGCCAACTATGTCATCCGAAACACACAAAAACAGTGTCGGTTTTACAATCATTTTATTTCTGCAAAGGAGCTATACACAAATACACACACACACAGCAATTAAAGTCTTATCAGCCAAGATTCAAGCCCAGCTCCTGTTTGGAGCTCAGTTGGGACCCTACAAGTCATTTCTTCCTTTAGAAAATGTTCAGTCCAATTCTTGAGGACCATCTTTCAAGCACCTTGCTGTGTTTCGTATACAGTCCTTTGATGCGAAGCAGGCCTTCTTAAAATTGAAATTTTGGGCTGGATTTAAATCTTCTCTTACTGGCTCAAGCTCTCCTTCTTTCCAACTGGTTTGGTCCCTCTAATTATGATTGTGTCCAGAGCTCCTGGACACAGGCAATACAGGCCAAATTGCAATTATGATTGTTCATGGCCAGCCATCGCCTGGATGGGCTATGAACAGAACATCCTCTCCAACCAGCCAGATATCTCCACTGCATAATGATCCTGAAATTTAGAAGGGCTTTATCCTTACCAAGATTCAATGCCCTCCCAACAGCTGCTACCAAAGGGAGATACTAAAAAATCCTTTTTGAACAGAGACTGTATCCATGTGGGGGAGAAATAATCGAATTGCTGGAGCATGTTCTTTATTGCCCTCTCTATGCAGGTGCTCACCTGGTACTCTTTTCTACTAATTTTGTGTTTTATTTGTTGGTCAAAAAATAAAGATTTGATTGACTGATTGATTGACAGACATCAAAACCTGGTATTCTCAGATGAAGTGGGAAAGAAATCACAAAACAGCCCTCTCATGATTTAACAAATTGACCAAATGTTTGTGATTTTATTTATTTATTTATTAAAACATTTTTATGCCGCCCCATTCACCGAAGCCTCGGGGCGGCTTACAACATTAAGTTAAAAATATATATATAAACATTAAAGTATAACATTAAATTAAAATGTTTGTGAAGTACAAACCTTAAGTTAAAATGCAAAAACTAACAATATAAAATAAGTCGCCCTGGCCAGATAAAATCCAATAATATTAACAATTAAAATGCCACTTAAATAAAAAGGTCTTCGCCTGGCACCGAAAAACAAATAACGACGGTGCCAGGCGGACCTCTCTTTTAAGATTTTAAGAACAAGACTTCAAAAGCTTCTTAAGAAATGCTGCCTGGGAATGGCAAAAATAGCATGGAGCAAACATCTGGTGAAATCATTCTGGTGGTGGACATTATGCTTCTATCAAAACCAGGAAGGGGCAATTCCCCCTCCTGCTGCATAAGTGGTGGCACCGATGTCAGCTAGGTTGTCCTTGTAGTCTGGATTTTACTCCCAACTTTAAAGGAGCTATCCCTTGGTGCTGAACTGCATCCTCAAAATAGGTCCAGTGCTACAGATAGCTCTTTAAAAGTTCAGAGTAAAATCCACAGTGGATTCCCAAGCTCAATGACATTGAAGCCACTAGCCTCCACTGCCCTTTGCACACCTCTAAAACTGGCTCTGGTCACTGGGGGCATCTTCCAAGCAGACCTTCAAGGGACACAGAATGAGGCTGGGCAGAGGGAGGGGGAAGGTCCATTCACACCAGCAGTCCTGCATTCATGTGATGCTTGACTCTATTCCGTTCTCAGCTGTTGATATGAGCACTTAAAGAAAGCTTCTGGGGCAGGTTGCTGCAGGGTTGCAATTGCCTTTGCTTCAGCTACTATCCAAATTCTGGATATTCTAATTCTCTGGTTTGTGGGAAACAGGCTGTTTAAAAAAAAATCAACATCTTAAACACCCACTCCAAAAACATAGGAAAATGGCCAAAACGGCAAATGGCCAAAAAACAAAAAGCCTTGCCCAGAACCAGACTACAAGGGCACCACCTATTTTCTAACTTCTCTTTTTGGGTAGGGGAAGGAAGTGGACTTTAAGACTGGTTTGGTGCTCAGCTACAAGTTGGGAATTTTCTTCTAGCTAGCCCAGTTGTGGCTGAAAAAAAAGAAATAAACGGAAACAACTGTAAATATTGCATTTTAATGGGTACATATTAAGTATGAGCTAATATTTGACTTGCATATATATTTTTCATAGATCCTCCACCCTGACCCACCCAATCCTTGTCAGTGTAAATAATTGTATTCTTTAACTGTTGCCATTAACTCAATAAAGATGACAATAAGAAACCTGCAGCCGTGAGCCAAGATTACAACTTTTTTCAACATGTTTTTTGTCATATATACAGATGTAAATATATTTTACACATTACACCCTATTGGAGCTTTGTAATGTATAGTTATTAATGCTGCAATCCTATATACTCTTACCTGGGAGTGAATTCCAATGAGGACTTCTCAGTACAGAATTAAACAAAAGATGTGTGAAGTAGTCTTCAAACACAGCTGAGACAAGCTGCAGAGGCAATACTCAAAAAGCTATAGATTGTGTGTGTGTGGGGGGGGGTGTTTGACCTTTGCTGCATTCTCAGGGAGTGATTGGCTCAGTAAAAAAAGATTTACATCCTTTCCTTCCATTCTGCCCCACTCAGTCCTCCTCATTGTAAATCTGTGATTTTTAACAGTCCAATTGCCAAATAAGGGATCTAATGCATGTAAAAATAAGGGTTGAATAATCCTCTTCTCATGAGACAAACACAGTTATTAGTATAAATGGAAGAGGACTTCCATTTCTTTATTTACTAGAGAGTGTGTCTTTTGGGCAGTGGCACATGGTAGTACTCTACCATTCTGAGCCAGATTGCTCTTCCTTGTACACTTGTTTCCAAAATAGGAAAAATACACCATTATCGATGCCTCCCAACAACAGGATGTTAAAGCATGTCAGTATCATTATTTAGTATGTACAAAAGCATAGCAATACTACAAGCTAGTATTAGCAGCACTGAATATGCCTGCATTTCAACAGTTCTGGCCCTTTTCTAACATGCAAATATTAAAACCTATCATATGTACCTTCCTATTGCAAATTAATGGAGGTTAAGAAGCTGTTATTTGGCAATGGCTTTAAAGAAGCAAAAGAAAGTTCCAAAGTTTTGAAGCTATCTGGGCAGATATGTTTGCTTTTCTGTCTGCTGAACATGAATCTCTCTATACCTAGATGATACACTTCAATATTGACCTGAAAGGAAGGGTGGCAGCCAAGAGGGCTGACACCAACCAATTAAAGACCACAAGGGCAAGACCACCACACTGCTATTAAAATGGAAATATATGCATCATTTTGTAATCAGAACAATGAGAGATTTACCATTGAAATATTATTTCATTTTACCTTAGAACAACTCTTATAATTTGCAGTTCTTATAGCATCATAGTTAATAGTTCTATCGAAGATACAGTGGGGACATAACAAGGTGATAAAAACCAATCATCTGTAAACCTTATTTTAATATATAATCCATTATTAAATGGATTAAATATATTATGTATTAAATCCATACATAAAATACAAAATATATGGTAACAGAAAGCCAGAGAAATCACACCACTCTTTGGCCGTGCCAGCCTAGTAACTCAGTATCCCATGGCCAAGACTCCAGATTGAGCACAATTCACTCAAACTTTTAAGTTGCATTAAAAGTGAGTTGATTAACACAAGACTGGGGTACATAAAAGAGGGAAAGGGCACACAGATAACAATTATACAAAACATCAAAGAAGTCTAATGTCCTGACCATGATACTCCTTGATGTACCACTTTTAATAATAAACTATAATAAAGCTAGCCCTACTCTAGAGTTACCTAACACAGGCCTCCTCACTCCAAAAGTCTCAACAGTTGGTCAGGGAGTAACACTTCTCATCAGATCAGGCACCAGCAAGGGACAAAGACCTTCTGGAAGTGCTGATGGCTGCCAATCCGGATGCCTTTAAAAAGAGATTGAACAGATTCATGAGGGAGGGGGCTATCAGTGGCCACTAGCCTTGCTGGCTATGTGCTTCCTCCTTTACCAGAGATGGCATGCCTGCATGCACCAGGTGCTGAGAAGCTTGGGCAGGAGGAGGTCCGGCATCCATCCTGTTTCAGGGATCATGTGGGCAGCTGGTTTGCCCCCATGTCGGCAGAGGGCTGAAGTAGATGGAGCTTTGGTCTGATCCAACATGACTTTTCTTATGTTCCAAAGTCAGGGTTTTTTCGCTGCTTTGCCTGGTGGTGCAGTGATGCCAGCCAGTCAATCTGAGGGGCCCCAGTTTCCCCAGCTGCTAACAATTCTTGCCATTACTGTCCACGGTAATTGTTCTAGACTGATGTTCTTGGATCCATCTTTTGCAATAAACCTGGGAGCACCATCACTCCCTCTTCCCTGACATTTGGAATGCCTCTTAATCCTACTCATTCCTTCATTAACCCTTTTGTCTTTGGAAAAATCCACTACATATATCTCATTAAGAATCAGTAAAATGCATACAATGACAACATAAAAATATTTGGAATTCATAAAGAGATGTGCTATTTCTCTAGGTTTGTAAAACTTTCAGGGATGTTAAAAGCATTTAAACTTACTTCAACATACCAACAACATTTATGTCCTTAGTGTGAGACGTTGTGGTGCTTTTTATAAAGAGGAGCTGGGTGGGAGAAAAACACATCCTGATTAACACCAGCAATACTTTCTTCACCACTGGATTGTCACACCATATTTTGGGTTTGGCCATCGAGGACACATTATGCCAGTCCTCCATCAGCTGCATTGGCTAGTTCAGGCCCAAATCAAAGTGTTGCCATTGACATATAAGGCCCTAAACAGCTTGGGACCAGGGTACTTGAAGGAATGCCTCTGTCCATACATGCCTACCCACCCACTTAGATCTTCTGAAGTCCTCCGAATACCACCCTCATAGTGATATCAAGGGGGAAAGGGTTAGGAGGGGGGCATTTCCACAGCGGCACCCAGACTTTGGAATTCATTCCCCAGGGACATACAGCTGGCACCATCCTTGCTTTCTTTGGGGCACTAGGTAAAAACTTTTCTGTTCTGACAGGCATTTGGTTAATTTGTGTCTTATTGCTGATTTGATTGGTTTTGTTCTGCATTATTTGGCTGTAATAGGTCTGATTGGGGTATGATTCTGTATTATCTTTATCACTGGTAAAATATTTGATTGATCTATTTTATGTACTGTACTTTTATATGCTTGTTTTGCATTTTGTAAGTCACCCAGAGAACCCTCGTGTTATGGGGTGGTAAAGTGAAACACTCTCCTTTCCAATCTTTGCAATGGCCATGAAGGGCAATTTTAACAAACTTGTCAAGGGAGCACTATACATCATTCATTACTTCGTATTTATTTGCATAACGATGCAAAAGAACAGACCTATGTCCCACGAAACTTAAAAAGGTAGCAGGAACGTTGCTACAACTGCACACCTTTAGACTTAGTACTTGGCACGCGCCAAGGGCTTCCCAGAAGCGCCCTTATTTCCTGCACAATTTACATCCTACAAACACTCAGTGAAAACGCTGGCAGGGTGGCGCAGATAGACCCCACTCTCCAAGAGCGGAGTAATCTGTTGTAAATTTTGCATTACACGTGTACGCTCCTGACTCCCCTTCCTACAGATAAAAAGTTGCGCAGTATGCGCCGACATGTGGAGGGCCGAGAGAGCAGGGCGCACGTACCCACAGCCCGTCAGCGCAGAGGATCATTCCGCGGCACGCGCGACGCCGCGGGAGCCGAGAGCAAAGGGAGCCCACCCTTCGCGCAACAGGCCAACTACTAACCCGCATGCGCGCGCAGCCCTTCCCAGAGAAGAGCACAGACAGCGAAGGCGGGCGATCTACCAGCTTTCTGCGGCTGGAACAAGAAACACGCATGCGCCCGGCACTTTCCGCTCCGCCTTTCCCCAGCCCGGAAGTGACGCACAGTGCCGGCTCGCCGAAGGTGGGTGGGGACCTTGTGGCGGAAGCGGCTGGAGTCGGGCGGGTCCCCGGTGCGGCGCGCTTCTCGGCTAGGTGGTTTTTTTCCCCTCCCCGTCCCCCCTCCTGCTCCTCCTCCTTCCCCGCCCGGCTTCCGTACCCCTCCTCTCCTCGCCCCGTCCGTAGCCGTCGCCATGATCCTGCTGGAGGTCAACAACCGCATCATTGAGGAGACGCTCGCGCTCAAGTTCGAGGGCGCGGCCGCCGGGTGAGGGAAAGAGGGAGAAGGGAGTGGGAGTGGCGGCGGGAGTGGAGGAGGGGGGAGGATAGACACGATCCCCGGTCTAAACCGCACCGCGGGCTGCCTCCACACCGACGGAGGAGTGGGTGGGAAAGCTCCGGCGATGGGAGCGGCATTCTAGGCCTACTCTCTTCCCAGTAGTCTTCCGTGTTCTGTCTTCCCCCTCTCTGTCAATAGCTTGTCTGCTGGATGTACTAGGATGGGGTGACGCCCTTAGCTAGGTGTGGGTGGAGGACTTCGACTTCCGCTTAGCTTCAACTGAGTGGCTCTGTCCCGCACTGCGCGGGCCTGCCCCGGCCACTCAAAAAATCTTGCCACCTAAAAGTGACTACCTGACTCCATCCTCGCCCTCCCACAAAACCACCCACCAGAAATGTAGTTGCGTTGCCTGTAAGGAAATGGCCAAAAAGCTGTTAGTGCACTATTTGTGCTAGGATCAACGAAAAGGTTGCAAAAAAAGAGTAAGCTTCAGAGGTGTCTTCATCAGGCTAGGTACTATAAAATACAAGCTTGAAGTAGGAGCAGTGTAGAGGGGGGAAAAATCACTGACTTTAAGTGTGCTGATTTATTACTCCAATTCTAAAGATTTGCATTAGGCAATAAGTGTGTCGGCATCCTGTATTGTGTGTGTGGGAGGGTATCCTCGTGATTAAAGGCAGTGCATGCAACCTACACAGCAGTAGATATATTTGGTACTGGTGAATACTTGTATCAGTGTAACTATAGGCTCACTGCACAGAGGCCACCCTGCTGATCTCACCTCGTGTTGCTACTTCCTCAGGCTCTGGTTTTATCCTTCCTGTTGCTGCTCACCCGGAAATACTCCTTCCCCTAGTTGCACACCCTTGTTTGAAATTAGGGTGTGTTCTTTAGTTTATGCAGTATATATCTCAGATATGTGAAATTTCTGCGGGGAGGATGAGTCAAAACAGGATAAAAAAAGAAATGTATTGTGGAGTTTCTAGTTGAGGATATTTTAATATAAGGTGGATAAATTATTATTTGAGGTTGCAGAATCATAATTACTTTGAATGTTTCTATGGCATATTTTTGAGTGCAGTATGGTAAAAACTAAATTTGCTATCCCTATTAATTTTTCTTAGGAACAAAAGTGCCCAGCAGGATCAGGTTAAGAAACACTTAGTTCAGAATTCTTTGCAAAAATCCTTATAAATAGTAGATGACAGATATTCTCTTGGAAATAGGGTTATGGTCTACTTTTTGGTACTTTCAGGAGCTTACCTGAAGGAGTATTTCTGAATAGAACTTTTTAATATTTGTCGCTTGTCTAATGCACCAGATGTAATGGCTAATCTGGCTAGATTCAGCCTCCTAACTTTAGCAATCTTTATTGTGTAATCCTTGTTTGCATATTGTACCATACTGCCCTATGATGATATTGTTGGATGACATCTGGAAGGCAATAGGTATCACTAGTTAGTTTTATGCTTGTTGATGCTGAATATTGTTATGTTCAGCAGATGCATATGGTGTTTTGTGGTGTGTTGCTTTACATTTTTAAATATTCATACTTTTAACATTGCTGTTTTAGGTAAATGCTTATATATATGAACTTTGTACTTTGAGGAAAATGTGCCTAGCTTAAGGACATTTCATGATTTATACAGAAGCATGCCCTAGTTTGCCACAAGGTTGCTGCAAGTCCCTGCTGAGTACATGGAATTATCAACTCAAGTTGCGACAGCCCAGATTCAGGCTAGATATCAGGAAAAGTTTCCTCACTGTCAGAGAAATACAGCAGAGGAACTAGTTGCCTAGAGAGGTTGTGGGCTCTCCCACACAAGAGACATTCAGAAAGAAACTGAACAGTCATTTGGATGGGATGGTGTAAATTGGTGACCTGCAACAGCAGCGGGTTGTACCTGGTAGCCTTCTAGGCCCCTTCCAACTCTGTGATTCATCAAATATAATGTACTGCATGATTCTTGCACTGATCTAGTGAGTATTTTATGCATTAGGTAATAAAATTGAGTTTCTAGAACTGTAGTACGCTTAGTACATTATGTATATCAACAGAGAGGAGACTGTAGCTTCTGCATTATTAAACTCATGGCGTCCATGTCCAGACAGGCTTAGAGTTGAGACAAAGATCTGAAATGAGTGTTCAGTTATTTGTCTCTGGCTGAGTCATCTCTTATAACAGATAAAATTATAGGTGGGTTGGAATAGTCTTGCTCTCTGAATTTATTAATACTCATTAGCTAATTGTTTTGCAATCTAGAGGGCCCGCTCCTTTGGAAACAGATCACTATTTTTTTTAAATTAGGGGATATTGTATTAATTTCTATCTTATCTTAAGATATTTAAAACATTCTTACAGTTGCAAAATAACATGTGAATATAGAGAACTGAGTGATAGTGTTGCATTAATAGTAGGTGAGTTTAAACACATTGGAAATAGTGGGGTTTAATAGTTATGATATTGGGCTTGGATTTGGAAGCTCTCTGCTTATTTCTCAACTGTCATTCAGTGTTGTTGTTTAAACTGGCCTTCTTCAGCTTATATTTGATGAAGTGGCAAAAACATATGCTTTAGATAAAGGTCAGGTGTATGTATGAGGAGTATAATACAACAGATTGATTTAACAATTTTTTAAAAGGTGAAATCCTTGCTATCAGCTACTTGATGGAGAAAGAAGTGCAGGGAGACACCCCTTGACAAGTAAGACAGCATGCATTCCAAACATTTGTTAAGATCTATATATCAGGCTAGGGAATTGTACATACAACATTCATGTATAAACAATTCCATTTTTAGCTAAGGGTATGCTCAGTTAAGTCTGCCTCTATGTATATAATAGATGATATAAATTGACATGTGTACTTGATTTGAACTTACACACTTACCTTGAACTGGAATGTTAGGTTATGTAACATTGTATGGGACATAGGGCAAGGTATTTTGCAGAATGTTTTGACTTTCTCCTCATCTTTTCCGTCTAGTTTCTTTTGACTGCATCTTAGTGAAAACACTAGCTTGGCATTGCCCACGGGTGTTCTGGAACAGCAAGTGATATTTTCATTAAAAAAGAAAAAAACAGACCTTTTGAACATCCCAGAATGCTATGCATTCAGTGTTGGTGGGTGTATTGATCTGCGAGCATTATGCCCACACAGCTTATGCTGTGTTAAGTCACACCCTGCAGTTAGCCTTAACTGTTCCGCTTTTGATTTTTAGTATTTGTATGAAATAAGATGTTACCATTTCCCAGATTATGGTGGAAGAGGCATACAGAATGAAATAATTGTAACTTGATACAGGTTTGTGATTCTTAATGTTGTATGATAGTCTGTGAAGTTGTCTCAAACATACATTTTTGGATAGTCAGCCTCAAATGTTTGCTTGCCTGGTAGGATATGTTTAACTTTGGATCCAAATTAAGAACATAAGAAGAGCTGGGCTGGGACAGGCAAAAGGCCTATCTAGGCTAGCCATCTATTCACACACTTGCATTGGTATTGGATATTCTTCTGTCCTCTGGTGCAAAAGCTGATCATGTTACATATTTTTAAGAAATTCAGCAATTTCTTAAATTGCCAGTGTGGTGTAGTGGTTAAGAGCATGGGACTGGGACTCGGACGATCTGGGTTCTAGTCTCCGCTCAGCCATGGAGCCAACTGGGTGACTTTGGGCCAGTCACAGACTCTCAGCCCAACCTACCTCACAGGGTTGTTGTTGTGGGGATAAGATGGAGGAGGAAAATGATGTAAGCTGCCTTGAGCCCTTTGTAGGAAAAAGACAGGATATAAATTGATAAATAAATACATAAATTTCATATATGAACTCTTTAAGAACCCTAAAATGAACACCATCTGAGCATGTTGATTTATTAACTTTCAGTTTGTCAGTATGGTAGAGAATTTACTCTCTTCTCACCACTATTTACCTTACTTTCTCAAACTCTGTTTCTGGACACACAAGTTTAGATACAAGTATTAGTTCTGTAACCTCTGCTCTAAGGGCAGGTGAAAAGAATTCATTCTCTCTCTTTGTAGTCCCCTTATCTTCATTTAGCATTTCTCTAATTCCATTATCTTCTATTGGTTCAACTACCTCTTTATCTGGTTTCTTGCATCTGATAATTTGAAAGAATTCTTTATTGTTGGCCTTGATGTTGTTAGTGATATGCTCCTCAAAAAAAATTTTTGCATCTCCCTTGGACAAGTTTAAGTTACTTTTGTTTTCATCATTTGGTCAAGTTTTCTATTTTCTGAGGGAAACCTTCTCTCTAACCATTCCCTTGATATTGCTTCTTAACTATGCTGGTAAACTCTTGGCCTTTGTGCTGGCTTTCCTAACCTGTGGCAGGCTTACTGGGTTTTTATATCATGGTGCTTGGTATTTAAGCCTTTTGTGTTCACCTTTGATTTTTGGTTGTTTCCTCATTTTCTAAAAGTTTCTTCTTTTGGATTCAAATATGATAGTGTTGGTACCTCTTTGGCAAACTTTCCCTTAAATTTACATTAAGATCTGATAGCACTATGATTGCAGTTTCCATTTGGTTCAACAGCATTTGAATCTTATAAAGTGCTGGATGATCCCACCTAGGATTAAATGTAGGCTTGCATCCCCTCTGGTTGGATCCACAGACAAAGTCACTAGGGAATCAAGAAATTTAACCTCTTGACCAGAACTAGAATGTGTATTTGTCTAGTCAGTATTAGTATAGTTGAAGTTATCCATTAGTACAACAGTTCCTTCTTTGGAGCCCAGTATTGCTGTGTGTGTGTTTCTTTGGAGGTGTCTGTGCCTTTAAGGTTGAGTTTCCTGGACTGTATACCTTCTTTAAGGTACAGAGCAACAGCTCCTGCAGTATGCCCTTCCTACTTAGAAAGTTGGATACTGCTACAAGCTCCTTGAGGATCTTATCAGCCAACCATCTGTGGAATGCGCTCCCCAGAGAGGTCCTCCTGGCGCCGTTATTTGTTTTTCGGCACCAGGCCAAGACCTTTTTATTCAAACAGTATTTTAATAATGTTTAGTATTTATATATTTTTATTGTGCAGCCAGTGTGTTTCCAGGTTTTACTGTATTTTTCGCTCTATAAGACGCACCTGATCATAAGACGCACCTAGTTTTTAGAGGAGGAAAACAAGAAAAAAAATATTCTGAATCAAATGGTTTACTAAACTATTTAATAAACTATAACAGAATACAGTAATACCGTATTTCAACCTTGTAAAGTGAACAGCAGTCAACAGTGGCATTAAGAACCATCATCACTGTCATTAACAAAAGAGAGACTTTAAAGTTCAAGTACTCTTCTAGTTTTCGTTGAACCCATAGAACTCATCATCACTAGAGTCAGAATTTATGTAGCTCTGTTGCTCACAATCACTGACAGCACTTTCTTAGTCAGTAGTGGAATTGTTGAAGGAATCCACAATCTACACCAGTTATACAAGAGCTGCTGCAGACAATTCAATAACAAATCTAAAAAAGCCAGTAATGTCCATGCTGCCCTACTAGTAAATAATGGAAAAAAAAACTTCTGACAAAAAATGAGATATTGTACGGTAAATCAAACACACAGCGGACTAAGTAGCCTTTGAAAAATAAACTTCATACACGAAGCTAATGCTGTTCAATTATCCATTGATCCTAAAAAAAATGTGTCTGATCAACTGACAGATAACTGATCCATGGAAAGCTTCCTGATAATCACAGGCACATTCCCCATCACTTCCCGATGGGCTTCATTAAAAGATGGGTTGCCATTTGAAAACACACACTGACCTGTGATTAACAGCTCTCACCTGTGCCAGAGGAGGGGGGTGGAGCAGGGTGCACTGAGCGCGTGCCGGCCAGGTGGTGCCACGTGGGACCAGCAGCGTGCCGGCGGTGGTCTTCTGGGCTGCGGGGCAGCGGCAGGTCTTCCCAGTCAGTGGGGGTGAGCAGTTCCTGGGCGGTGGGGGTGAGCAGTCCGTCTCTCCGTGCGGCCGATGGGTTAAAGCCCGCGGCTCCTCCTCCATGGCATTTCTCCCCCTGAGTGACACAACTCTCACCTGTGCCGGGGGGGGTGGGGGCGGAGCAGGGCACGCCAAACGCGTGCTGGCCAGGTGGTGCCACCCGGGCGTCGGGCACACACACATGCACTCTATAAGACGCACAGACATTTCCCCTTACTTTTGAGGCGGGGAAAGTGCGTCTTATAGAGCGAAAAATACGGTAATTGTAATTGTTTTGTTTATTTATTCATTTCTGTGAGCCGTCCCGAGGCTATGTAGCAAGGGGACAGCATATAAAACTTTAAACAAACGAACAAACATCTCTGTCTTTAACTTTTCCAAATCAGCCACCCTGGCTTCAAGGGAACCAACTTGTTCCCTGAGAGCCAGGAGCTCATTAGACTGGGCACCCACCCACAATTTCTGCCCAGCTTGCAGATACCATAAATGTGGCACTCAGTACAGTATACTGGTTAGCCCCCACACCACCACTAGCTTTCTACCTTTATGACTGGGTTCTTGCTGTTTAATTAGCATTTCTAGGTTGTTTACCTGGAAAGCTAAGTTGTTTTCTAGGAGAAAGTAGGCTATTTATTTATAGCTATTACTTTACAGTTATAATGAGAAGGAGGTAAGAGTTCATTGCCCTGACCTCCTTACTCTTTTGCATAGTTGTTTAACTCACTTGTGTGCTGACACTTTGTCAGTGGACCTGAGACAGTTTCTTATTGAGGCTCCTTGCACTTGGGAGCTCCCTTCTGATGTAGTTCCAGATAGGTTGGTGCAGCTGTTGCTCCTGCAGCAGCCATTCTGATTAGAGGGTTTGAAAACAAGGAAGGCTGTGGCTGAACTAATGTTCTGCACTAGTTTCCAGTGAATGGGAATGTAAGCTAATTGTCCTCCCACTTATCCCAGGAGCAGAGATATTCTATTCAAGAGAAGGGTGCATTAGTCAACAGGTCACTGAAGGAAACAACAGTCAAGGTAATCTTGAAAGGGCTCTGGTTTTTAAGGACTGAGTTCCTTTTAGAATTTTTTTAAGACTGACAACTTGTAAAAGATTAAATGAATTTTCCAATCCTATTACAGAGCAACCAGGCAGAAGTCACTCCTGTTTCCTTATAGACAGGTGTAGGCTGGTGTAAATTGTGATTAAAGCATATTGGTGTAACTCCATGTCCTGCAACAGCAGGCATTTGGACCTGATGGCCTTCTTGGCCACTTCTACTGTGATTCTGTTTATTTCACAAAATAATGCTAAAAAGTTTCCCATTAATGGCCAGGTGTAGCTAGTGTATTATGCATTGATATCCTGGCCTTTTTCCTCTTGTGGAGAAGTCAAGGCATCTCCTTTTTTATTCTCACAGAAGCAGTCTTGTGAGGCAGGTAAGGTGAGAATTACCGGCCCAAAGTCACCCAGTAAGCTACATAGTTGAGTGGGAACTAGAACCCAGATCTCCTGAGTCCCTGGTCTCCTTATTAGTAGTTATTGTGCTCTTCTGTTTCTTTGTGAAGTTCCACAGCACAGCATCATGTCCACAAACTGATTGCTTCCCCAGTTGCTCACAGCTACCACATCAGTTTTTTAGTTGATGATTTTAGACTGTATTGAAAAATGGAATATGCACTGCAAGTCTTGGCTTCATATTTCAAGTCCCATTTCTTCCTTGGTTTATTTTATTTATTTATTTATTTATTTATTTATTAAAACATTTCTATGCCGCCCCTTGCCAAGGTTGCTTAATTCACTTGAATATACTGTCTCTGTCAAGCCTTTAATCTAAGACGTTAAAGTTGCAGTATTAAGAATTAATAGGGAGACTGGAACAGCCATACAGAGGAAGGCTAATGAGAAGTAGAAGAGAACTCCAAGTAGTTCAAGAGAATTTCTATCCTGCATTTCCACTGAAAACTATGGTACTCAGGACAGCTAGACTACCACCACACTACTGTTTCATGCTTTCTCTATGTATGATGCAGACCTGCATAAAACTTATCAGGACCAGCATATTTGTCTTTCTGAAGATAAGACAAACGTCTATTTGAAAAGAAATCCTACTGCTTTCAAGTAGTCATATATAGGATTGCACTGTATAAGCCTACCAGTTCCATTCTTCCCCAAGTAAATGCACCCCGTGCTTTTAGTATAATGAAAGGGACTTTTTAATGAGGTACTGCTAAAGACTGTGGCTGTGAATTACCGAAGAACTGTTGTCTTTAATATTGTGATTTCCTGTTTTAATGTTATATTTTTGGCACAGCTCTGCTACCAGATTCCACTAAAATCTCTATTTATTTGTACATCCTGTCCTGCATTCCCTAAAGCACTGTAGATTTTGTAGAATATGAACAGATCCCTTGTGCAGTGCAAACCCTAAGCTTTTAAATGGCTCCTTTTGTTTATTCTACAGGGAATGGGAAATTAGATCGTTTCTGGAATACTCAATTTCCTTTATTATTCAGGTCATAGTAATTGTGAACTGAGTGATCACTTAATTAGGTGCCTTTCCCCCGTAAGCCCTCCCTTATGCATATTGGCCCCACTTCTGTCTAATCTAGCCAGTGAGAAACAAATTCTGTACAAGATGCATGATCTCATTGTATTCATTTATGGTTTGTCTGGGGCTTTTGACTTATGTTTGAGTGAAAATCAAAATGCTATCAGGTGGAGATTTGATGTTGGTTTTAAGTATCTGTAGCTTAAATCCGTGTTAGCACCCATCCCTATCACTGGCTTTGGGGAGCAAAATCTGAGAATTCAAAAAGTGCAGTGACTTCATTTAACAATTATATACAGCTATCATTGGTTGGAGGTAAACAGAGAACTACGGGGAGAAATTAGTCTGCCCAAAACCCATTCTCATCATCTCTGGCATTTGATGGCCTTGGAATTGGATTCAGAGAGGATTTGAATGGCGCACACTCAATGCACAATAATGTTAATGGGGAAAACAGACAGCTTCCTTTGGCTGCACTTTTGCCATTTTTAGTTTCCAAGTGGAGATGTGCTTGTCAAAAACAGGTCTGCCTTGCATTTGGAGTCAGTAACAGGAAGGGAGCTGACTGCCGGGTGATATTTTTGGTTTGTAAGTCTTTTTCCTTGACTCCTATGGGCAGAATGCAGAAAAGCTTCCTGTGTCCTCATATTTCAGGTGACTTGCACTGTAAGAAACTCAAAGAAATAGGATAAAATTGGTGCTATTAATCAGTGTAGAAGAAATCTTTGCATGTATAAGCATACATGTAGCTACATGTATCATCAAGGAGTTTGACTACTTACTTGTTTATGTAAAGCTTTTATATTCCACCCTTCACAGTATCTCAGATCGGTAATACAATAAAATAAATAAATAAATAAATAAGATACATCATCCAGATACTTCAAGTCATTTGTAAAGGGAGCTATCAAAAGTAACAAATGGGCCCAGTGTATAATGAGTTAAGTTGATCATATCTCTAAATAAACAGCCGTGTGGTGGTGGTGATAGAAACATAGAAACAGAGCGAGTCAGAAGGGTCCTCCTGGGCCATCTAATCTGACCTCTGGCTTCAGCCAGCTCTGCTCACGACATGACATGCCCACCATGTGGACGTCCAGCCTATCCTTGAACACCCGCATCAATGGGGCCTCAACGACCTCTTGTGGAAGCCCATTCCACACCCTCGGGGTCCTAACTATCAGGAAGTGCTTCCTGGCATCCAAACGGAACCTCGGTTCCCTGAGCTTTGCTCCATTGGAGTGCGTTCTGCCCTCCTCTGCAGGGGAGAACAGGTCTCTACCCACCTCTGTGTGGCATCCCCTCACATACTTGTATGTTGCCAACAGATTCCTTCTGAGTGATACTTACTAATAAATAACATCATATGATTGTCTCAAGTTATCAGCCAGTGGACTGTGACTTCATTGTTTATATAAGTGGATCAGAATTCCCTTCTGTACCCTGTGTATAACAGTCACCATGACATGCTTTCGTAAGCCATCCATAGACTCTGGTATTGGGGCAGTGTGTGTGTGTGCGTGTGTGAATGAGATGCTAGACTGTTCATGGCTTTAGATGCTTGCCAGTTGCATCTTGGAAACATCAGGCACACTCAATTGTTCATTAAGCATATTAAGATCACTGAGCTACAGTTTGTCCATTAAGATTTCTTCTAGCCTTCGAGTGTTACATTGTGTGGTACAAGTAGAAGGCAGTAAGCAGTTTAAGCCTGTTCCTTTCAAAATACATTGAGAAAGTTCCAGTGGTCTTAATGGAGAAAAGCAGCCAAAAATAAATGGAAAACTTACTAGCTGATGTGATAGACTTCAGATATGATTTGCCCCTTAGAATGAAAATATTATTTCCTTAATATTGCTAGCAAATAAATACAGTGGTACCTTGGCTCACGAACTTAATCTGTTCCAGGACTCTGGTCATGACTCAAATTGGTTGTGAGCCAAGTCAGATTTCCCCATAAGGTTCAGTGTAAATAAGGTTAATCCATTCTGTAACTATTTTTTTAACAGAAAAATTTGAAGCAAAGTGACAACAAAGATTGTGGCCGCCCCCACCCCCCATCCCAAGCATGAGTGCGGCCATCTCCCCGCTCCCAGAACGACTGTGCTCGTGCAGGGAACATGGGCGCAATTGTGGCCATCTCCCCACCCCGAGCATGTGCGTGATCACGCCATTGTTCCCTGCATGAGCATGACCACAATCGTGGCCATAGATGGGTGATCGCAGGCAGGCTGGGGGGGGCGGGGGGGGCGATCACAGTGTTTGTGACCTGAGGCAAAATTTTTCAGAAATTTCTGTTTGCGACCCGATTTGGTTGTGAACTGAGGTGTTCGTGAACTGAGGTACCACTGTACAATCATCATCATCTCATTTCTATACCACCCCATAGTCAAATTTCCCTGGACAGTTGATAACACTCCATAAAAACAAGACAATAAAATATAATCAAATCCATTAAAAATTTATCAAAGAAACATTAAAAAATTAAACACCTAAATTGTGCAATAAGGAATGACCTCCTTGTAAAAGGAATAACACTTAAGATGGGCAAGCCCCTGGATAATCAAGTATATCTTTGGAAGCCTCAGCACAGAAGACTGTCTTAACATGGTGCTGGAAAGATGACTGGGTTGGCTGGGAGGTTGTTCCATAGATGGAAGGGGGTAACACAGAGAAAACCCTCCCACTTGTTGCCAATGTTAGAGCCTCCCTCAGAGTTAGCACACAAAGGTAGGCTCCCAAGTAGATTGCAGTGGGAGAGGCATTTTGACAGGTATTTTGATCCCCAAGCTGTTTAAGGCTTCATAAAATCCACATTTTGAATTGAGCACAGAAGCATATAGATGGCCAGTGCAAGTGGGCCAGAACTGGTCTTATTTGTTTGGACCTGCAGGTTCAGGTTATTAATCTGGGTGCCACATTATGAACAAGCAACTAACTTCAAGAACAGCCACACCTAGAGTGCATTGCAGTAATCTCATTTATACTTAGGTTACTGAAACCAGGCTATTGCTGTCCAAATAGGGGACTAGCTGAGCCACCAGCTGAAGCTCACAGAAGGCACTCCAAGCCCCTGAGGTCACCTGAGCCTCAAGTGATAAAGATAGATTAAGAACTCCTACAGCATTAACCTGCTCCTTCAGGGACAGTGCAACCCCATCCAAAACAGGTTGAATACCCTTCATCCAGCCAAAGGAATCTCCTGCCAAAAACATCACAATCTCATCTAGATTGAGTTTCAGTTTTTATTCCTCAGCCAATCCATTGTAGCAGACAGGCACTGTGTTATCACATCCAGAGTCTCACCTGCTGCTAATGAAAAGGAGAATTGGAGCTTTATGTCACCAACATACTGATGGCAATTCACTTCAAAGCACCAGATGACCCCACTCAACAATTTCATGTAGATGTTAAATAGCATACTGATTCTCCACATTCTTACAGAATTCTCCATGTTCTTACCATGGGGTTAAACAATATTCCTCAAGCATTCTGGAGCAGGCCCTCCAAGTGGGAGCAGGACCACTGCAACACAGAATGATCAACTCAGAGTTGTCCCAAAAGGATACCATGGTCAATTGTTATCAAAAGCCACTAAGAGGTACGAGAATATCAACAGGGTCATGCCCCACCCTTGTCTCTCCAGCAACAGAGCAATCAAGGCAGTTTCTGTGCCAGAGTTCCAGCAGAAATGGATCTAGATAATCTCAACCAAGAGTGCCTGGACTTGGTTGGCAGCCACCTTCTCTAGAACCTCACTCAGGAAAGGAATATTTTCTGCCAGGCTAAAACTATTAAGGTCTTCTGGATCAAGGAAGGATTTCTTCTGAAGTGGTCTCACCACTGCCTCTTGAAGGAGGCATGGGACCACTGCTTCTTGCAAGGAAGTACTAACCACCTTTCTGTCTCAGCTGATTGTTCCTTCTCTGCTGGCCTTTATAAGCTGGGGAGGGGGGGGGGGCAAGGTTCCAATACAGAGATGGTTGTACAAATCTGACCACACACCTGCTGGTATCTTAAAGCTGTATGAACTGAATCTCATCCAATAAAACAACTATTCTGGACTCTGGGTACCTCTACTCATCACTACACTTATCTTCCCACTTGGGCCCGTAGGCCTCCTCGGCACAGTCTCAGGCATATACCCACATAAGCAGATAAAAACCCAAAGGGCGCATGAGGGAAAAATAGAGACGCATCCTCACCTTTGTGGCATCCTGAAGAAGAAAAGCAAATTGATGGCCTGTCCCCCAGCAGCGGACCACTTTATATGGTCCAGGAGGCTGCTGGATGGCCAAACCAGGTGGCTCCACTTTGCACTGTTGTGCTTAGCTGCGATGGTGAAGATTGCTGGATATATCTCTGTAGGGGGAAGGGAAAAAACCTCACAGTCTTCTGTTGAAAGAAATAATTGACCTAATGGCTTTAAGAAGATTTCTGATGGCTTTTAATCAACAATAGCTCATTCAAAGTACAACCAGATAGCCAAGATTTGGATGCCTTAAGCTGTGAAATCAGTTTTTAGGAAAGGATCTGGGTTTTGGATTTAGCCATTATGATGGCACAGAAGAGTTTCAAAACGCAATCTCAGAAGCTGCCTTGCTTCAGTAGTAAGATAGTCCTCTATATAGCTCGTCTTGTTCCTAGCAAAAGTAAAATCTTTCATGGAAATACGCTTGGCAACTGAAATGCTTT
This sequence comes from Varanus komodoensis, assembly GCF_004798865.1. Taxonomy (NCBI): domain Eukaryota; kingdom Metazoa; phylum Chordata; class Lepidosauria; order Squamata; family Varanidae; genus Varanus; species Varanus komodoensis. The sequence goes on along the minus strand of NW_025335798.1, from coordinate 3,905,068 downwards.
CTTGGCCCAAGCATCACATTTTCTTATTAAAAATGTGTGTGTGTGTGTGTGTGTGTGTGTGTGTGTGAGAGAGAGAGAGAGAGAGAGAGAGAGAGAGAGAGAGAGAGAGAGAGTTGCAAGCATGCAATAGAAAAGATAATGTGTGTGTCACAGGATCCCTCCATATGTTGTATGTTTAAAGAAACATATTGTCTTGGGCTCAGAGAAAGTACAGAGGAAGTGCCAGAATGGCTTTGCCTAGGATTTCAGAGTCTGGCAGAATAAATGAAAAACATCATTTTAAAATGTATGAAAAATGTGAGAAGGACCTGACAAGTTAATTATCCAGTGACTCATTTTAGCCAATTAAAACTGAACATGAGTTTGGATTTGACACATCAGCTGCTACTCTGTGCATTGAAGCAAAAAGATGCCCTAGCTTAAGAGTTAGTGAGTGTTGCCTATCAGTCTGAATCTGACCCTCCAGCTGGCAGTCTCCTTCCTCCTATAATAAGCTACTTGGACCTCCTTGGCAATATAATAGGACAGAAGAGATAGAGGAACATGGAAACAAGGATATTCCTTTCTTGTGAGCAGATTTATGCCTGCATTCTTTACCCAAGAAACTGTCTAAAGTGGCAAGGGTGGGAGGAAGATAAATGGAAAGAGAGTTTTCCTTGCCCCTCTGTCTTTAACCCTGTGACTGGAAGCAGCTTGTGGGGAGACAGATGACTGCATGCATGAAAAAGGGCAACTCTTCATCTATTAACTTCTCTTCTGGCCTTCCTCTTCCATGCAGTTAAAATGGATGAAATAGATGTTGGGAGGGACAGAGGAGAAATGGTGGTTGGCTAACTCACAGCTTGCCTCCTCAGAAATGTAAAAGTATATAGTCAGTGAAGGTTGATGATGCTGAAGCAAAAAGATAGCAATGCATCTTCTATTGTTTATGATTAAGAGGGCCCTTGTATTTTTCCAGCTCCTTGCCTTATTGACACATAATTCCCTATTATCCTATTTACTTCTTTTTCTGTTCCTCCCAAAAAGTCTTACCAGTATGCCAGGACTAGGTTAACCAATTTTCTTGTTTTCCTGGTTATCACAAAATCTGACTTTCCTGGTTTCAGAAAATGGTAGAATTCTTGGAGGTGACTGTTTTTGCTATGTTAATTTTCTGTATGGGTGCATTTTATGTTCACATGCCCCCTGTAGTAAGAACATTAAAAAAGAAAGGCTGCTTTTTCTGACCAAAATAATAAAATGTATGAGTGGGAAGCTTCCTTCTCCTTCATGTGGAACAGAAAACAAGCTAGTAAAGTGCCTTTAATATCCCAGTCCCAGACCGCTACTCAGACTTGGCTGTGTGGTGAAGACTTGTGATTACAAATAGAATTCATTGTCTGCTCTATATTGATAACCAATGAACAGTAATTAATTTGAAGCATATGAAAATTGTTTCTTGGACAGTATAGAAGGTTAAAATGGGAGGTAATTTCCAAAATAGTAGAACTGGAGTCTCTCAAGCTCCAGCTGATAGGCAGAGATGATAAAGAGTAGCCTGAAGGTAACTGGAAATAATTTCAGATGTAAAAAGCAATAGTTGCCTTTATGGTGCTTAATTTTTTCTTTTGCTCCTGTGATCCTTCACTCTTACTGTGTTGAGCTTTCTTGTATATCATAAACTCAAAAGCACTGAGATGTAAGCACTGACCTATTGTTGGCATGAATTAAGAGTTTTATAAAACTGAAGAGAAGTACAAGAAAAAAACTTTGGAATGGATACTTCACTTATTTACAGCACCATCCAAGCAAGAACAATGAACCATAAAGTTAAAATTCTCTATGTTTTACAGGCAGTCCCGAGAACTTCCAAGTTATGAGCAACCCATACTTACAAACAAACTGCCATAAAGCCTATTAATTTTTTTAAAGTTAGTGCAGAAATTTGTCATTACCATAGAGAGAGAGGAAGAGAAACGGGAGAGAGGGAGGGCCTCCAATGCAGGCCTTCCTGCCTCACCTATTTAGAGAGGGAAATCTCTCCAGCATTACCTTGCTGCAGAAAGGAGGCACTGGCGAGTGTGGGCTGGGGGGCAGGGAGGAATAGAGATATTTGTGGTTTTTCCACTTTCACAGGGCTCCTGTGCCCCTAACCCCCATAAATATGGAGGGCCAAATATATGTGATCTGACTGACACATACATTTGACTTAAAGATGTGTTACGAATGCATTCCATTTTTTTCAGGAATGGAATGCATTCATAAGCCAAGGACTGCCTGTATTACCTATATATACCACTATGCTGAAACAGAGGATGTAATTTAGAAACTGTTTGATTTTGCTACATCAAGACATCTTTCCAAGCTGCGGTTCTGAACAATTGTTAGAACATTACTCAGTCTGAATAAAAGGTAGCTTCAACAGCCAGCCCCTCTGCTGCGGGAGGCAGGCAGAGAGAAAGAGTTAATGCATGGAAGAGTTTTTTCTGCCTCATTGTACAGTGTTGAGAGGAATAGTTACCCACATCCATAATGCCAGTGGATCTTACAGAGCCATTGTGGATCTGCTAGAAAACATAGATCAAAAGCTATCATTTGGCCTGTTGTGATTTAAGTGTACCCCAGCTCCTGTAAACTTTTGCAAGGATTTCACTTCCTGTAACTGGTGTTGTGTTGTTTTGTTTTGTTTCCTCCAGAAACAAGCCAGAGGCTGTAGAAGTAACATTTGCTGGTAAGTTCCATGATTCTAAATTGCTTGGGACAGACAATTGGGCATAAAGTAAAATACAAGTTCTTGCATTCTGTGTGGATTGTTCTTATCAGGGAGCATCATATCCTTTCTGTTGACAATAACTGTGCAATAAATGTGATTTGCAAAGGCAACACCCTTTTTCTTGGATATTACTATTTAATGTTGAGGTACCCAAGTACCTGTGCTGGAGTTGATATATACTGATGGCAGCCAGTCAGGTGCTTTCATTGGTTTAGTTTGTTCTGCTAAAGAATGTGTTTTTAAGTATGTACCAGTGCTTATGGCCCTGTTCTTGTTTCTCAGTTTTGTCAAGTAGCCCAGTGAAAAGAGTGTCTGAGGCCAGTAGGCTTTCTGTCATGATCCCTATTCAGTTGTGGCCTCATCCGGTAGCTTTGGTAAGAAGGTCATTATCACTCAGTTTATTGCAGTTATGGCAAGAACCAGTGATTGCCTCTGTTCTACCAGTGGGACTGAGTATGGATGCTAGTTTTTCTATCATACCAGTACTGGAATCTTAGCACTGTTATACTTGGCTGCCTTGTAACATTGTAAAAGTTTGACTAAGCACCTGATACTTAAGCTCTTCTGCTGCAGCTTGGTTTTAATAGAAATCTGTAGGCCTGTATGTCATCTGAGAGATTCCTAACTGTAGATAGAAATGAGAAGAAATTTGTTGATTTCTCATTTTAATATGATTCTAATTTCTACTAAGATAATTGTAATATAGTATACAAAATGCATATTAGTGGAAACAGTGCAGATAAAATGTTTAACTTTCTTGCAAAGCTCCATATACTATGCAAAATTGTGCACAAAAATACATATATTAGGTGAAATCTACATACAAATGCATATAAATTTTCATGCAGGCATTTAAAAGAAATGTGAACTATGTAGAAACAGGACAGAAAAGGTTTAAGTTTGGAAAAACAAGAATTTGAGGGAGAACCACATTGTCAGACTCATTCATCCTTATTATAATATAGTTGTAACTTAATTGTTTCTGTCTTGTCACATAGCTTCATGTTATAGCTTTGTTTACTGTAGTTCATTTACAGGACCTGTAGTAGTATCTCAGAAGTCAAAGAACCTTTATGTAGCATGTCCTCTATTTTAGAAAGTTTTAAAGGTTAGTTTGAAAATATGCAAGTGCTCCTTATCTTTGAAATACTTTCTTCCTAGACTTCGATGGAGTTCTTTACCATATTTCCAATCCTAATGGTGATAAAACAAAGGTTATGGTCAGTATTTCTTTGAAATTCTACAAAGAGCTCCAGGAACATGGTGCTGATGAGGTAAGAATGGTTATACCCTATAGTCTTTATCTGGGTATTCTATGGGAGTTTTTCCATCTACCCTGATTATCTCTTAATGCCTGCACCTTATAAGCTAGTTGGTCACCATTCGACCCTTCCTGTTAAAACAGGTTGTGTTAATTAGCTTCTTTTAGTTTTAAGGACTCTCCTGAAATGGGTTGCTTCCTTTTCCTCTTACTTGTTACAATCAGAATTTAAAGGATCAAATGCTTTAACATTGTAAACCATTGCATCCAAACCGGCAGGTGTGTCTTGCAAAGTTTATCACCAGTTCCCATGAGCAGATGATAGATTGGACTGAAGCAGGTAGTCAGCTGTACAGAACATAACTTGGTGAACAATTCAGCGTTTGGTTCTCTTTAAGTTTATAAAAGTGGACATTTCAAGTGACATAATAAATGGTATCCCTGAACACAGGAGTCATGTGCACAATTCAGGAATCTGACTTTTTACCCCCAAAGCCCTAAATTGTTTGGCTCCAGGAATTCTGAAAACATGGAACTATCTATAATTCTCTTTCTAATGTTGAGATCTTCAATTCTCTCATTTTTCCCATTTGATCATATGCAGTTGAGGAATTCAGCTCCAAAGGAGGTGGCATACTTGGAGTCATTCCTTTCCTAGTTGCTTTAAATGTTTCTGTTGCACTTAGAAGGCTTACTGGTTGATGGTGTTGTTTTCTGGCTCCACTGTGTTAAACAGTGCTGTTTTACTTGTGTTTTGGTGCTAGGGCTTCATTGCAAACTTCCATGTGTGGTATGAATCCATTTTCCTAGAAATAGTAGAGCCATAACCTGAATCCAGCTTTACTTAGATTTCAGTTAATGAAATACCGTATTTTTCGCTCTATAAGATGCACCTGACCATAAGACGCACCTAGTTTTTAGAGGAGGGATCCATGGAAAGCTTCCTGATAATCACAGGCACATTCCCCATCACTTCCCCATGAGCTTCATTAAAAGACGGGTTGCCATTTGAAAACACACTGACCTGTGATTAACAGCTCTCACGTGCGCCGGAGGAGGGGGGCGGAACAGGGCGCGCCGAGCGCGTGCCGGCCAGGTGTGGTGCAGCCAGGCCAACAGCGTGCCGGCAGTGGTCTTCCGGGTGGTGCAGCGATGGTGGCAGGTCTTCCCGGGCAGTGGGGGTGAGCAGTCTGTCTCTCTGTGCGGCTGGCAGGTTAAAGCCCACGGCTCCTCCTCCGTGGCAGGTCTTCCCAGGTGGTGGGGGTGAGCAGTCCGTCTCTCTGTGCGGCCGGGGCAGGTTAAAGCCCGCAACTCCTCCTCTGCACTGCTCCCCCTGAGCAGCACAGCTCTCACCTGCGCCGGGGGGGGGGGGCGGAGCGGCACGCGCTGAGCGCGTGCCTGCCACGTGGTGCAGGCGGGCCAGCAGCGTCCCGGGCTTCGGGCACACACACATTCGCTCTATAAGACGCACAGACATTTCCCCTTACTTTTGAGGGGGGGAAAAGTGCGTCTTATAGAGCAAAAAAATATGGTACTGGTCCTGTTGAGTAAAAAAACAGACTGAGATAGCTCACTTGAGTCACTGTAGCATTTGTTTGCTTGTTTAAAACATCTATATACCATCCTGCTCAGGCACAAGGTGGCTTACAATTTTCAGATGTTGGAACAAACAAAAATGTTACCCAAAACCAAAAAGAGAATATAGCTCTCTTAGACTGAGTGGCTGATTGTTGAGGAGTGCATAGCACAAAACTCCCCCACCTGGGCTTCTCTTCTGTTGTTGAGTGGGATAGTACCAATAAGTGGCTTGGGCTCAGCCATTGAAACCTGAAGAGCTTGTCAGGGAGGATCATTGTGGAAGCAGCAGGTCAGTCTTGTTCAAAGAAGCAGAGCCTTTCTCATTCTGAGTCTGCTTGAGGCTCACTCTGCAGCCAATGTGTGAGGTGGCAAGTTTGGTTCATGTTGAGAAGCAGGTTTCTTGCAGCAAGCCATTTATGGTAGAAAGAGCAGTTCTTCTGTGCCTTGTGGTTGAGTCTCTCATCAGAAAGTGTGACTCAGTTCCTGAAATGGTTTTCAGATGTTGCACAACTGCATAGGGTTCATGCTGTATTGCTTAGGAAGGCAAGTGGTATGGGGCATATGTAGAAAACAGTTAATAAAATTCCCCAAGCCACTTATCAGGGCATTTGAAAATTGCTGTGGCATTAAAAGCCTATGAAAATCTCAGAACTATAGGGCAGCCTAGACATTACACAGATGTTTAAAACTTAAGGCTCAGGGAAAAGCAGTTTTGTTTCTGAGTAGAAAGTGTGTATCCATCAGGGAGGGCTTTAACTTTAAAATCCCAAATCTTATCCAAGCTTGAAGCATTAGAGCCAGGTAAATAATCTTGCAAGCAGGATTGGGTGGAGGGATTTGGAGCAGAAAACATAGTAGATCGAGAAAGGAATTTAATAGGTTTGTTCAAAGCTGTTTCTCTGTAAATAAAAGTGACTATCAGAGTGTTATCAGCAAAAGTGCATTTTTAATCTCTAGTTAAATCTCTCTATCCTTTATTTTGGGTGCTCAGAAAGCTAGACAGAAACCTGAGCCACATTAGAGAAATGTTACAGTAACCCATGAAGGAGCATGGAGCAGCCAGCCCTGAAAGGCTCCAGTCCCAGAGTGTACTTCACTGTATTGCTACTGTTGCTGCTTCATCTGTCTTCACAGAGCAGATTTTTTTCTTCTTTTTCCCCTCCTCCTCCTACTCTTGCTCTTCTCCCACACTTGTTCCTCCTTCCACTCTTAGTTGTGTGACTTCACAGCATCAGTGCCTTGCCTCAGTCTGGCTGCCTGGGCCATATTTAATGGCAGGGATGAGCCCCAGCCTTTCTGCTCTAGCAGAGTACAACCAGAAATGGAGGAAAGAGAAATTCTACTGTGGGATGAAAGGAAGGATCATCTATTCAGAACACCTAGGGCTGGATAGACAAATTTCAGTCTTACAGGATGATCCTTTTTTTAATACTAGATCCCACTATCTAGAACCTGGTGCAACAAGTATACACCACAATTTAAATATTCTGATTCCAAGAATTCATTTTGAATACCAAAACTGAACAGAACTCCAGTCCTTTCATCCCAAAGTCCACACCCTCTTACCCCAAATGTTCAAATGTCATGGGTCTGGCAGGGGAGGTAAGATCAACTATAGAACACCGGAAAGGGTTATTTTTTACTGTCAACTGAGTACATATCAGAAGTGATCAGTATAAAGCTTGTTACTTTTAAGAGTAATTACAGATGTGAAATTCAGGAAAATGCTGACAAGGCCAGATGGGAATGCATATCGATGCTCACAACACTTTTTCTCTGTCTCTTAGTTGTTGAAGAGAGTGTATGGAAACTACTTGGTAACTCCAGAGTCTGGTAAGCTTAACGTAATTTGTGCCTTGATACTTATTCAGTTTGCAATTACAATATAATTATTCTCAGCTTTTCAAAATGAGAAATTATTCTCCACACCAAGCCAGTTCACAGTTGGGATCTCCTTGTCACAGTGCTATTTTTAAAAAGCTTCCCCCCCCCCCACACACACACAGAAATGTTCTACATGGAGAGTTGAGCACAGGCTATGATTTTGGATCCACCCCCAAGCAAGCCCCCGCTCCTCCAGTTAGGGATTCTTTGTTCTGTGTAAAGAGACTGACAGGCACTCTGAAGCTCTAGAAAACCATGGTTACCTGTGACAGTACTGCTTCCCACTCACTTGTTACAAAATGCAGGGGTAAGAACTATTTCTCTCAGAGTTGGGGAGAGGAACAAAAGCAGTTGCCTTGTGTATGAGAGAAGGGCATGTTTAATGTATCCAGCACCTGATCTGAATATCTTGGAGAGTTTTGAAAGAAATAATATTTAATAATATTATTTCTAAAATATTTCTAAAAATTATTTCTAAAAGAATAATCAATAATATATTGCTTTCTCAGAAAAGTGATTTATTTCATTCTGATCAGAGGACCAGCATGCAATGAGAACTATATTATTTCCCTATTCCAGGTTACAATGTCTCCTTGCTGTATGATTTGGAGAACCTTCCTGCCGCCAAAGACTCCATTGTGCACCAAGCTGGCATGCTGAAGCGCAACTGCTTTGCCTCAGTTTTTGAGAAATATTTCAAGTTCCAGGAGGAAGGAAAGGATGGAGAGAAGAGAGCAGTCATCCACTACCGGGATGATGAGACTATGTAAGAAGTAACTGGCCTTTTCATCTCCAAAATCTTGAAATCTTTTGATTTGAGATTTCAGAGGTGTCCAAACCATTCAGCTACAGAAACACATTTAGGAATAGACTGCTTAGTAGCAAAATTTGGCCCATTTGTCCACAGATAGGTGTGAATGGTTTGTTTGAAGGTTCTGTTTTTTAAATAGTGCAGGGAAATACCACATAGATGTCCCTTGTTCATCAGTGAGGGAGGATACATATAAAGGATATCTTGTCATCCTTGGAGGTGGAAGGTGTCACTGAATTGAGCAGTCATCTACTTTGTGTTTTCATAGTGGAGATCAGAATTTATTTTGAATATTTCTGTCAGAGAGGTATGGGGTAGTGTACTCAAAATGTCTATCACATGGGGGCAGCTTTAAATTGCATCAAATGGAATATATCTGTTCAAGGGGCAAGCACAAAGAGATACTGTGTTTCATAAAATAATGCCTATGAACTGAATTGAGACTGATAGTTGATTAGTGGATTACCATTTTTTTAAATGATCAGCTTTTTGCCTCCTTTCTAGGTATGTTGAATCCAAGAAGGACCGTGTCACGGTTGTTTTCAGCACGGTATTTAAGGATGATGATGATGTAGTGATTGGAAAGGTGTTCATGCAGGTATGGCAGTTTATACTCTGTAGAATTCTAGTGGAAGATGACTGGTACATTTATCCTAAGGGTACCACTGTGCTGTTGGCTTTGAAGTGAGGTCTTTTCCCCCAGTAAAACTGACAGTGCTGATGCAGTTGCTTCTGTTAAGACACCTACAATCAGCAGGTGTTGTACAAAGAACTCTTCCTGCAAGCTTGCACTCTTAACTGACTGTAGGATGAGGGTATGGAACTATATGGTCAGAATCATGTTATCAGCTCTGATATTGTACCTGCTAATCTAGGTTCAGCATCTGCTTCTTTTATAAATCACCATAAATGCTCTATGCAGTATGCACAGATTAAAAGATAATGTGGTCCTACTTGCAGCCTCACAGTTTGCTAAAGAATGTATACCTAAGGAGAAAAATAGGAAGGGCACATGGGAAAGGAGGGTCAGTTGGACAACCGAGAGTGGAGAAATGGGTCTTGAAGAGTTACTTGAGTGTGGCGATTAACAAGCCTGATCTCATGCATGAAAGTCTTCAGGAACAGTAACAGAAAGAAGCCTAGACAAGGGGTAGAGATGGTATAACTCCAGATTAAGTAAAAACGGTTCAATATTGTAAAATGCAGAGTTCTACTCCAATGCCTATTTTTCAGTGTCCTTGGGTTCTCTGCTAAACTACAGGAAAGAAAAAATAGGTGGAAGAGTCTTTGAGTAGGTACAGAATGCATTTTCTTAACCATGTATTCTGTACAAACCGTACATTGGGAAGAAGGGCTTTAAAATCAGGCAGACTGAGGCCCCAGCATCTCTTTTTCCAGAAATTCTGAGAAGAGAAACGTTTGTTGTCATTAGAAAAAATGCAATTGGAAGGAACATACTGAGAGGAGATGGACAAGTACTGTTCTCCCATCCCTTTGTGTTACTGATGGAATTGTTCGTAAAAACATTAAGGCTTTCCTATAATTTCCCACTATTGTAACAGGGTTGTGACACATCTTTCTGAGGGAAAAGTCTTGAGATTACCAAACAGTTTTTGTTTCGGGATGAAATATGAGAGAAACCCATAAAGTATAGGCATAATGGAGGAAAGTGGAAGAAATATGGCATCTTTGGCACTGGCAACTTGTGTTTCCTAGAATGAGGAGGGAACCTGGTTTTGAGCTTCTGATTAAAATTAAGACTTTCTGTGTCCTATTGCAGGAGTTTAAGGAGGGTCGCCGTGCCAGTCACACAGCCCCCCAAGTGCTCTTCAGCCACAGGGAGCCTCCTTTGGAGCTAAAAGATACAGATGCAGCAGTAGGAGATAACATTGGATATATCACCTTTGGTAAGTGGGTGTTATTTTCAGGTGGGTAAGGGTCTAATGACGGGAGAAGGTGAAAGTTTTTTTTTCCCCTGGGGCATATTATCTGCCTTTAACTCCTGTCTTTTGAAAATGTGTGAGCCCCTGTTCATTTAAATTCAGGAGCCAGCAGAGCAGTGTGAATGGTGGTTCTTTTAGAGCATGGGTTCTCAAACTACGGCCCAGGAGCCGGAGCTGGCCCGCCATGCCCATTTGGACCCGCTGCGTCTGCGCCCACTGCCACCCACCTCGCCCCAAGCATGGGGAGGAAACGGTTTGCTCACTTGGAGAAAACGATCTCCAAGCAAGCAAGCTGCTGCCTCATATGCCCACCTCGTGACACGTGCCCGCCCCTGCCTCGGCCCATGTACTCGCCTGCACCTCCCCTTGCCCACGCCTCTCCTCGCCCCCCCCCGTCTCAGTGCGCGCCTGCGTGCACACCCTGCCCCCTCGCTGACCCACATGCACTGCTGGCACCACTTTTCCGGCCCACATCCAGCACCGGCACCTTTCAACTGGCCCCCTGGTGAAAAAGTTTGAGGACCCCTGTTTTAGAGTACTGGGTTATGCTCAGTTTCCCAGCATGCCTTGTTGGCTGCCTCCAGGTCTGCAGTGCAGTCAGAGGGTGTATCCAGAACATTGTTTAGCCCCATTTCATTAGAATCCTTTCAGTTACTGAGTTCTTAGGAGCAAATGACATGTTCAGAGAACAATCTTTCACCCTTTTGCTTGACACCTCATTCATTCATTCATTCATTTATCCAAGCTTTTATGTACCATCCCATTACTGGTTCTTATGTATAAAATGTAACAGGAGAAGCCTGACCAGCTGGGTCCAAGAGATGAGTAACACATTCCTGTGAGTGGTTTCAGAATTGATTTTGGCATCAAAGTGACCTTTGTCACATGAAGGATTTGTGCTGACAGAACAAAGGTTAGAGGTGTATCATGCACCTCTTGGCAGTTTTTAATACCATCATCCATAGTATCCTTCTCAATTGTATGTGCCATGGTACCTGCTCACCTGCTAAATTGATGTTTGGAATCAGTTAATGAACAGATGATGGCCAGTGAATAGAAGCTTAACCCCAACAAGATGATCCTAAGATTAAACTTCCAAGACAAGGGTGGATTATAAGTGGCATCTATGGAATAAAGCAAATTCTGGGCAGGGAAAGCCAGGCCACTGTTATCTGTGTGCCATTAACTTCTATAGTGGTTGACTGCAAACGTTATGTGGAACTGTCTTTGAAAACTTCTCCAAGTTCAGTTAGTGTTAGATTGAGAAGGACTCAGTGAAAGGACCATGCTTCACCTGTTCTTTTAAGCAACGTCACTAGCTGTTGGTCTATTTGCAAGCATAATTCAAAGTCTCAGCAGTTACCTTTAGAATTCAGAACAGCTGAAAACTGAAGGATTGTCTTCTCTTATATCAAGGTAATCTCTGGATATTCTTTGAGTGTTAGGCATATAACAGATGAGGGGAGAGCTTTCTTGTTTGTTGGAACACTGCTTGTAATAAGATAATATTAGAGATACAAAAGTGTTTATTTGGATAACTTTGTTAGAAGTATGATAATCCAAATCAAGTTTATTAAGCAACCACTTAGAGCTGGAAAAGAAATGTGTTTTATAATGTGTAATCTCTCTGAAGGTACAAGAGGCATAGTTTATAAAGCAAAGAAATGAGCCTTCTAGGCTTACTGAGCTGGGAGAATTTCACCACAGATTTGGTTGTATTAAACATAGACTTAACTGTGCTAGACAGCAAACATTTCACATTATTCATATCATTATGAATGGCTGCTGAACTTTTTTCATGTATTTTCCTGTGCAGTACTACATAATTTACAGTATAGCATATAATGTATGGTGTTGTCAACCATCTGACATCTTACAAATACAGAAGCACTGTTTTCTGGAAATATTCTTGTATATCTCCCTTGCAAAATGTTTGGTTTCATTTTCTGAAAGCAAAGGTCTATAAAAGGAACTGTGAAGGAAGCTCAGATAAAGAATTCTCATCCCCATACTAGACTTTTAGAATAGACAAACTGTTGTAAGGTGCAATTGCCTCAAGGTCCAGTCTTGTAAATAACTCCAGAAACCTCTCTCTAGTGATTTCCCAGCTACACTGTTTATCAGCAGCTGTAAGTGCTGAAGAGCAGGGTGTGTGTGCATTTGGAATACCAGTTAACGGCACATCACTGAAGAGGCATATGGAAACCATGATGGGGACCTAGCTCCTCTTGCTGCCAAGACAGTGAGTGTAGCTCTGTAAGCTGCATGACGCACCACAGGCTGTATTGTGCAATCATTGGGTACAACTAGTCATGCTTAGATGGCATGCATTGCTGCAGGGGGTCTCAGAGCAGTGTGGGCCAGCTGTTCTTGAGCCCCAACATTTGATTCCAGTACACACTATAAATAGCACCTTTGAAAGTAATATAATACTTCTTGGGTGATAGAGGAAGCAAAAGGATTCCTTTGTGCTGTGAATAGCCTATTGTGGCTCTCATTGTCCTTTTTCTTTGCCAAGATTAAAAATGTCATTATTTGGCAGTTTCTGCATTCAGAAATTCCATTATTTTCTGAAATGGCAGAGGTAGAAAATATGCAAGCACCCTTTTTAGGCTGTAGCCGTTGAATGCACTTAATTGGCTGAAATGGGCTTCTCATGTTATTTCTTTCTTCTACAATTTTATTTATTTATTGCATTTGTGTGCTGCCCTATAGCTCGAGGCTCTTTGAGCGGATCACAGCACAATATTTTAAAAAATGCAACTAGAAATAAATAACAATAGCAACCAAAACCATATACTATAGTAGGATTGAAATACAATATAAATACAACTGTATTAATAGAACAGGAGGAAATATAAACACAGTATAACCAATAACAACAACCAATAAAATAATGAAACAATAAATCAGCAGCAAACCAAAAGTCTAATCTAAAAAACAGACACTAAATTTTAAAAAGTCTTAACTTGGTGCCAAAAGCAAGGTAAAATGGGTGCCAGGCACACCTCCCTTGGAAGAGAATTCCAAAGGTGAGATGTGACAACAGAGAAGACCCTTTAGCCCTTTTCCTTACTGATTCCTTCCATACCTCATGGGGGGGGGGTCATGAAGGAGGGCCACCATTGATGACCTGAGTGGTCTGGTAGGGATATATAGAGACATCCCAGTCCCAAGCCATTTAAGGCTTTGTATGTTAGCATGAGCATTTTGAATTGGGCCTGGGCAATGACAGGCAGCCAGTGCAATTGGCATAGGACCAGTGTGATGTGTTCTCTAGGGCCAGTCCTAGTTTGTAACCATGCTGCTCTGGTTTGGATTCATTGGAGACCATCTTCAAAGGCAGCCCTTCACAGAGCACATTACAGTAATCCAGGCAAGAGGTTACCAGCTGATGGATAACTGTGGTGAGGCTCCACTCATTCAAGTAGGAGTGTAGCTGGAAAATAAGCCTAACCTCCTGGCCACCGAGGCTACCTGAGAAACAAGTGGGAGCTCAGGGTCCAGGAGCACCCCCAATTGATGAAGCTTATAATTTAGGGGGAGTGCAACCCTTTCCAGAATTGGTTGGAAATTTCCCAGATGGACAAATAGACTGCCCGCCAATGGAACCTCCATCTTGTCTGGATTGAGCGTCACTTTATTAGTCCTTATCCAGTCCATTACCAAACCCAGGCACTGGTTCAGGACAGTCACCACCTCACCTGGGTTAGATGAAAATGAGAGGTAGAGCCAAGTGTCATCAACATACTGATGACACTTCAGCCCATACTGAGCATGAGGGACAGAATGGAGCCTTGTGGAACTCTGTGGCACAAATGCCATGGCACAGAGCAACAGTCCCCCAGCTCCACCAGCTGGAGACAATCAGCCAGATAGGAGTGAAACCACCTCAAAGCGGTGCCCCCGCCCATCCAGCCTCTCCAGAATGATACCATGGTCAATGGTATCAAAAGCCACGGAGAGATCGAGGAAAATCAGCAGGGTCACATTCTCTCAGCATAGGTCATCCCACAGGATGACCAAGGCAGTTTCTGTTCGAAACCCAGGCCTAAAGCCTAATTGAAATGGATCTAGATAATCCATTTCCTCCAAGAGTGCTTGGAGTTGCCCCTACCACAGCCCACTCAAACACCTTGCCCAGGGAGGGAATACTGGCTATAGGTCAATAATTATTTACATCCTCTGGATCCAGGTGTGACTTTTTAAGGAGTAGCATAACTATCACCATCTTCAAAGGGGCAGGCACCACTCCCTCTCCCAAGGAGGCAGTCACCACCTCCTGGATCCAGGGACAAGATCACTAAGAACAAAAAATCTTCTAACTCTTCACAAAATACTCTATTTCAAAATGTTCAAAACCAGTTCTCTAGCATATGGTTTCTACACTTACTGGGGTGCAGGACCAAGTCATGGATCATGCATGCATGCCTGCTGCATGGGCATAGAATGCGTTGTGAGGCTTTACCTCTTTACCTTTACCTGAGTACAAAATAAAATACAAACGTCCAGTACAAGAACAGGAAGGGTGGATTGAGCACTCAAAACTTAAGCACTCATTGTATATGTCCTGTATAGAATGACGGGGTCTGTGTCCATCTCAGACTTGTTGCCACATTTTACCTTGTGCAGAGACAACATGCCTGGGCCCTGTGTGATGCAGCCCTAAAAAACTACAGCTTGAGGCCTCTGGGTCCTCTCATTTCCTCTTTGAATTCAAGTTACTTCTGAGAAACTATAGGCTGTGTGGGTCATAGTGTTACAGATAACTAGAATCACAGGGCAAAATACAGCCTGAGACTGAAAATCCAAATACAACTGTATTTAACCACTTTTGAATTCTGTTGTCCCATCAGTTACAGACATTAGAGTTGTGTATAATAAGAATAGAAACTCTTGCCACCTGTAATTCTAAATATTCTGCATGCATTTGTATGTATTAAACATTCTAGCTGTTGAAATGAGTTTTTGCATGCCAAATTCAAATTGTTCTGAATTTTTGCTTCAGGATTCCCTTAGCCCAGTTATTGCTGTGCTTGTATTATCTGCTGCACAGTGAGAAGTGAGCTCGGACCTCCTAGCTCTGTTGAAATAGATTCATAGATAGATATTGGGTTAACTAACCCATGAAGTGCTGATATGTGCCTCATGCTCAAGTCACTTCCATTTACTGTAAACAATCTCTGATCAACCTGATCAGAGGTTTTCAGTGTGATGTGCAAACCCACACCAACAACTTAGCAGTTAACACAACAATAAACCATGGGTTAACCACTGGGCTTTTTAACCCCTTAAACAGGCTATTGGTCTGGATTTGCACATTATGTGTACAACCTTTGATCAGCATTCTTTTATGGAAACCCAAAACAGTTTGCACACAGTGCATGTACCCATGTCCTGTTGTGGCCTGTGAACCTGACTGGAGTTTGTTAGTCAACAGATGTTTTGATGTAGTAACTGCTGGATGACATATTTGCAAATAGCTTCTTGTAAAGACTGATTCCTATCTTCAGATTCTACCCCTACCTAATTAAGCCTGCAAAATACATATTTCTGCAGGAACCGTTGTGCCTTTTGGCTTGGATTTTGGTCTGAGGGATAAAATGCTGCTTACGGGGAAAAATGTACAAGGAAATTATGAGGAAAGTCTTTCATGAAATATCCAAATGAGCAAATTTTACATTGAGGTCAGCAGTTTTATCCAAGTCTGTAAAATAGCTAAGCAGTGTGGGAGCTATAGGGCAGATAAAAGGAAGTACTTTTTTCACAATGCATAGTTAAGCCACAGGATTTGCTTCCACAAGGTACAGTAATGGCTACACTAGGGGATCAGACAGATTTTATGGAGGCTAAAGCTATCGGTGGGTACTAGTACTGAGGGCTGAATATTGCTTCCATTATGAGCTGCTGTGTGCCTCTGTATGTCAGAAGCATATGCCAGAAGCATTCTTTGGCGCTTCTGTCCTGCTCGTAGGCTTTCCATGGACATCTGGTTGGCCACCATTCAGGCAGTACACTGGATTAGAGAGGCCTTTGGACTGCTCCAGCAGGGCTCTAATATCTGATATATCTGATAATGGGTTGAGCTCCCACATCACCTCACATGAGCTCCCACACCGCTTTCTCTGTGGTGGCGCCCAATCTATGGAATGTGCTCCCCAGAGAGGTCCGCCTGGCGCCGTCATTATTTGTTTTTCGGTGCCAGGCGAAGACCTTTTTATTCAAATGTTATTTTAATTATTAATATTTATTTATTTTATTCTTTGGCCAGGGCAACTTAATTTATATTGTTTTATAGGATGTTGTTTATTTATGTTTGTGAACTGCCCCGAGGCTTCGGCGAATGGGGCGGCATAGAAGTTCCCTAAATCAATCAATCATTCAATCAAAGCTGCAGGGACGTTTTACTGCCAGAGGCAGATTTCTCAGTCATCACATCTAGGCAGGCTTAACAGTCGTGTGTAGTATGGAGATTATATTAAAAATCTTCTGTACAAATGTAGATTAATACTTTTGGTCTTGTGAATGGTTGTTTGACCCAGGAGTAGGGGTGTCCATGTAATTTTCATTGCTCAACAGAGAATAAGCATTTTTCTGTTATCTTCTCTTTGCAGTGCTGTTCCCACGCCATACCAATGCTGCTGCCAGGGACAACACCATCAATTTGATCCACACATTCCGGGACTACCTGCACTATCACATCAAATGCTCCAAGGTACATGAAAAGGATATGACTATAAGGCCTTGCTTATTCCTGGTCATGTACAGTCTGATGTATCCTGTGAAAAGAATATTCTGCCTGAATATTTTATTTGTTACATTTCTGTCCCATGTTTCTCTCAAGGAGACCAAGGCAGAGTATATGATCCTCTTTTCTCTCTGGGAGGGTAGGTTAAGCTGAGAGTAACTGGCTCAGAGTTGCCCTGTGCATTTCATGACTGAGTAGAGATTTCCTGACTGTTGCCTACACCACTTTTACTGTTAGGACTGTGAGGCGGTGCTGCAGGAAGTTTCTCTTTTCAAGTACTGTCTTCATCACTGTGCCAAAAAAAAAAAAAAAAAGAATCCTAGTTGACCAAGAAGACAAGACGGTACGAGGCTTGAGTCAAGGTAGTCACACAAGCATTTGTCCTATCCAGGACAGGATTAATTGGCATATAAACTGTCACATATGATAGAATATGGCATGTCATACCAATGTCCACTGCTTGGGACTTCAGGTTGTACAAATACTGTCTATGTGCAACCTTACAATTCCATGGTGAGAGAGCAGCTGATTATGATTCCTCTCTACACAATCCACCCTTCTCCCCCCCACTCACACACACTCTCTCACCACTGAGCAAAAGGGTTGAGTGATCCTACAGTTCCTTTTGACATAGATGCCTCCCCCTTTTTCTTATATTACATTTCCAGTTTGGCAAAAGTGGCAAAACATAGAAGGTTAGGCTAAGAACTACATTTGCGTTGTCTCAGGCTTCACTTTTGGCTTTTGGTTATCTGCACATAACTTCTGTGCAAGCCACTAGATGCACATTGTTGTTGCCAGTTGTAATTTTAGACTGGGTAGATGCAGCTTGAATTTCTGAGTGTTAAGATGAAGCCCCTCAGTTCTCTTTTGTGTCTTCTTAAAAAAAAAAATACAGGCTTATATTCACACGCGTATGAGGGCGAAAACATCAGACTTCCTCAAAGTGCTGAATCGTGCCCGGCCAGATGCAGAAAAGAAGGAAATGAAAACAATCACGTAAGTATCAAAGGAGCAACTTTCTTCCCTCTGCAGCTAATGCCCTGTCCTGTCCATCACTTGGTATAGTGCAGATCTGGAGAAGAACAGAAGACCCTGAATAGCTTAGTTTTGTTCTCATCCCACAGAGAGGGTTGTGATGGTACTTTATGCATTAACAATAAAGCATAGTTTCAACTTTATGAAG
The DNA here is from genome assembly GCF_004798865.1 of Varanus komodoensis. Classification (NCBI taxonomy): domain Eukaryota; kingdom Metazoa; phylum Chordata; class Lepidosauria; order Squamata; family Varanidae; genus Varanus; species Varanus komodoensis. The sequence continues at coordinate 3,886,905 of NW_025335798.1, read as the reverse complement.
ACAGATAAAGGGATATTATTTCTTTAACTTTGCACTAACCTCTACTTATGTCCCTCTTTCCCCAAAGCATTAGGTGGTCTAGTTTATGATTCACTGAATTGATCCAGTAGAGTATTTTAGCACATCAGTGACTAACATACTATGGCAAAAACTTTCATGGTCTGCAGTCCACCTATCTGGTGCTATGATAAATATGTTGGTCTTCAGTGTGCTACAAGAATGTTGGTTTTGCGGCAAATGCCCTTCTGGAGATTATTACAGTTTAATAAATGGATGAAGCCTGATGAGGCTTCGTGCTTACCCAGTGGGCCAGTAGCCTAAACAAAAAAGGGAAAGGTGACAGTGTTGCCTAATTTGCTCAAGTCAGTGCACAGGGTGTGGTAAAGGGTTTCCAGGGTTTCTGGAAAGAAACAAGTGCAGAAGAGTGTCTTGTAGTGAAATTTTTCCCCCATGGCCTGGAGTGAAAAAAGAGACCACATGGCTAACTTTAGAGCAGTGGTTTTCAGCCTTTCTACAGCTGGGGACCAGCAAAAACAGGAAAACCACCTCGGGAACCACTGAGGCAGGAACAGAAGGCATCATACACCTAGTACAGTATTCTGTGTATTAGTTTCCAAGCTCAGTACCAAAAAAATGAAAATTCTTCAAAACAACTGGAAACCAAACAACAAAGAATGCCAACAAAAGAACAAAATACCAAAATTAAATGTAATCAAATACAACTGAAACTTATGGAAAGCAGCATTCAATTCAGACAAGGCCAATGCAAAATCCACTGCCGCCTGCCCAGAAGAATACTTGAAAATTGTGGCTGTAGTGTTGCCTCCAAGAGATGAAGCACTACATTGGCACAAGAAATAACTTGCTTTAATAATGAAATACAACTAACCCCACCCACTCAAACCCTCCCACACACCAGCACAGGTTGGCCAGGAAAACACAGCCAATACAACCCCAGACCAACACTTACCCCACCACAACTCAGCAGAAAAAAGTCTGGTCCTCAGGTCTCTGCCGAGAAGGTAGATCCAGCATGGCTCCCACCAAGCAGACCGGCAGTTGAAAACCACTTCTATAGAGGACAAGGATGAAGAATGTTTTATAAGCATGCTCTGGATCATTCACCTGGAACTTGTCAAAGGGATTGCAGTCCTCAGTAGTAAGTTTGCTGGGTGGTTAGCCATGACATCACTGAGCTAGGAACACAAGCATAGGCTGAACGCTGCATCTCTCGTGTTCCTTTTCTCTTATCCATCTGTCCCTTTTATTCTTGGTTTCTGTGGATGCACAGAACCGCCAGCATGGTGGTTCCTTTTGCCAGTTAAGTGTCATGCAGAGAGGCAAGCAGTTTAATTGAGGCTGCACTGGGGAGACTGGATAGTACTAGTGAGGAGATAGATCACTTGGCAGGTCTTTCAGCCCTCGCAGGCAGGCAGGCAGGCAGGCTGGCTTAGGGCCTTATGTGGAAATAAAGGAGAGTCTAGTGGGCTACAGATTAGGGCACTATCAACCTCTCTAGGAAGATAGCCACTCTCTGGCAAGGGCATATTGCTAATATCTGAGCCAGTTGTCCTAGTGATCTTGATATTGTGAGAGACTGTATGACCTGGGAGCCAGGCAGAGCTGCTAAAATACAAGCTGAACAAAAATCTCCAGATTTTGGGAGGCAGGGCAGCATTGGATTAAGCCAAACAGGACCCTGCTGTGAATCCCAAAGGCAAGAGGAGGACACAGCTATGGAAGACCTGCAGTTTGTTCTTAGATGTGTTAAAGGCTGACTCTGTCTTGCAAAGGATTCAGCACATATAACACCTTCTTAAAGGGGCATTTGGTTCAGTTCTTAGTAGCCCAACTTCTGCATTAGGCAGCCTTTGCCTATTGTATGAACATATGTATCCTCAAATGAGCAAGGATAGCTATCTTGCTTGAGGTGATTGGGTGTTGTGTCCTCTTGGTTAAGAACAAATGGAGTTTCTTACAGCTATTAAATCTTTTTTCATTGTTCTTTGTTTAACCTATAAAAATAGATCTATCTTTTTATCTTCCCTGTTCTTCTAGCTTCTGGAGCCTCATAGCTGGCCACAGCACTGAAGGGTTGGGTTTTTTTGGTGGGGGCCAGGTTGAACTTAAAAACTAGTGGTAAATTTAAACAGCTGTGGGAAATGCCTTGTGGTGTAATACAAACTCTTGCCTTTCAGGAAGGTCCTTTGACTTTCCTGGGTTTGCTGCATTTTTAGGAGAAGTTCTAGACTCTTCATTATAATCAGGTGGCATTTCCAAGTCTAACCTTACTCTGGTTTTAAGTGCCCTGACTGCAGCCTTGAATACGCCTTTACCTTCCCTCCAGTCTGAGAATGGTGCCCTTTTTGGTGGTTGTTTGCACTGTGTTCTCTATTTAGATCAAAGTACCAAAATACAAACAATACTGGGTACCACATCAGTTGTGAGGAAGTGTATTTGCATGAGTATACATAAAAATCTGCACTTCCCCCTTTAAAGTATATTGAAATAGGAAGCTGATTTGTTTCCTGGTTGCTGCTTCACAGAAAATTAGTGAAGGTGGTATTTGTATGACTGAATCTCCTAATTCCACATGCACATATGAATTTGCCTATATATAGATATATATCCATCCATCCATCCATCCATCCAAAGGACCTGGAAATGTGGCAGTTTTCTCCAGGAGCACTGTGTACACCCTGTACACTTTGTTCTCTTCTAGACCAAACTGGGGAAATTTACTCAACAAAAGAGTCCATTGCAAGCTTGCATTACCACAAATGTTTGTACAAAGAAGAAGAATGACTGAACCAGTCCACCCATGCTGCTTGGGCAGGCTGTTCCTAATTACAATGATAGAGGAAGAAGAGAGAAGCAGGAAGTTACGGTGTCTCAACATATGAAAAAGGGTAAAGCACCACTTGGAGAGACTAAGCGCAACAAGAAGAGCCTCAAGCTTCAATGGCAAAGAGTAGGTCACATGAGGGGCAGAATACAGATTCTGCACAAGATTGGGAAAGAGGAAGTAAAGGGTAGGTAAAGGGATCGTGTTTAGAGGAAGGGGGAACAATACCTTGGTCAGACACAATCACTTGGAAACCCTCTGTGGGTATAGGTTGGCCACCTTTATATCAGACTTGGTGCACATATTCACATATTTTGGGCTAACCACCTCAGGCCTCACACATTGTGGCCTTCAGTCCCTGTTAGGCTTGGCTAATAAAAGCAGTGATAGGGACACTAAATGTCAAAATAAGTCGTCATTACAGAGCCCCAGCAAGGGTATGGATTACAGTTTAAATGCAGAATTAGGATGGAGGACCATAGGTCAAGGGGGTCTCCATAAACCCAGACTAATCTGAGGAAAATACCAGATAGGATAGGGAACTTAGGGAAAAAGAGACAAGGAGTGGAAGCCAGCTAAATGTGGGGCTTATTTCAAGAACTTGATGTATCTCAGTGCTGCCCTCAGATCTTTAGCTTGTCCACTAAACGCAGACAACTCAGTTTAATGTTTACAGCCTTGACAGTTATGCTAGCCCATACTGAGGTGCTGCCGCCCCATAGAACCAAGAAGGGAAAGCTCAGGTAACTACAGCTCTATGAATGTGGCTGCATAAGTTCCCTTTCCCATACCCCTTCTGAAAGGCAGCTGGGTTCTTAATTGGTGGGTGGTGAAGGAGATGCAGGCGGAAAGCAGTATTGGGAGGCCTCATACATGGTGAAGCTTTATCTGGGCATACAAGGCAACACATCTTTCTGGTACCACAGGGCAGGGGGAAAGAGACATTCCAGCTCTGGAAATAGGAGTTCAGCACCAGATTGGGAGAGGGAGTGCTAGGAACAGTCTCAAGGAATGGGCTGCAAGCTAAGGAAACACCAAGTGGGATTTTGGAAGCACGTGGCTAAGACATACCAGGTGGTTGTCACAATGCAGCTAGAACAAAGACCATGATAGTGTCGCTTTAGGCACTTTGCAGAGACTCCTGACTTCAGCAAAGTTGCGTGATCTGGCACCACCAAGGCCACGTTTCTGAAAGTCTTATTACATGGTGGTGACTAGAAAAAGGAGTACCCAAACACACAACACATGAAAAAGCCATCTTGGTGGAACTTCTGGATAACAGCATATACTTTCTATTTAATACAACATGCATGTGTCTTGTAGTCTGGTATCATCTTTTGTTTCTGAATGCACAGAAATAGAATGAGAAGCTGCTTCTAGCCTCTGTGGTCTGATATATTCGTGTCTCTTGTCTTTTCTAAAGTTGTGAAAATTGCCAAGTAGTATTTTGGGAGAAAGGGGACTTCCTGGATATCTGAGGAAAAATGCAATTATGTTGAATTAATCCTCAAAACAATTCACTATCTTACTTCAGTTAGAAGTATTGAGGTTCAGTGGTCTGGAGCAGCCGTCAACCTTGTGCTTTCCAGACATGTTTGCACTGCAACCGCCAAAATTCCCAGTCAATGGCTGGATGGGAATTGTGGGAGTTGTGATCCAAATGCCTCTGAAGGCCACCAGGTTGGGGAAGGCTGGTCTAGAGTAAGGAAGTGATGGGCCACTCTGCTGAAAGGGCAGTAAGGTAAGATTCAGAAGTCAGGTGGTTGTAGGTGGTTAACATGTGACTACGGTGTAGCAGTACTGCACTAATGATGCCTCCGAAATTCCTGCCAGGGGGAAGACATTTGCATCCCGTTAACGCCTGGAGCAAGGTGGAGCTGGAAATCTGTGGCAGAAGGCTGGAGCACTTGCTACCTGATAATCGTAGCTTTTTAACATTGCACCTCTCTGGGCTCTTAAGAAAATAAATCCAGTAGGGTTATATTTTCTACACAAGTTTGGGAAGTGATCTGCGGAATCGAGCTGTGCTTGCAAGGACTTAATAGTTCAAACAAAAAACAAACCTTAATTCCATTTTGATCAACTTTACTTTCTTTCCTTCCCCCTTCACCTTTTCAAGCTGTTTTGCTTTGCAATATGTTTACCGGTAATGAGTTGCAGTATTTCTTATGAGAATAATGCAATATTAACTTGTTTTTCTTGAGTTTTTTGAGTTCACGACTCCTGTATCTGAAGAAATATTGTTGGAGTTCATTAATAAAGGAGATCTTTCTATCTTACCATTCATGATTTATGGGTATTCCTTTGTAGGTATATTAATTTATGCCCACACTAAATCAGAAAGGCATGTGGAGAAAACGCACACACTGTCCAGTTACTTCTGCTCAGTTTTTTCAGAAGTATCTTCTGATATCAGGTTGAAGTTTGACAGGATTTGGTCACAGAAAAAGAAACATGAATTTGGAAAAGTTAATCTGTTACTGTGAAAAAAGAGGAAATAGCCAGGTACATCTACAAATACAATTGCCTTCATTTATCCTCTTCTTATTATATCAAAGGGGTATGTTTGTTTGTTTGTTTGTTTGTTTGTTTGTTTGTTTGTTTGTTTGTTTGGACAACTTATGAGGTTTCCTTCCTGCTCTTCCTGTTTGGGCAAATGTGGAGCCGATCATGCATTTGTCTAGAATACCTAGCTTGGTCCTTGGAGGTGGGAGACATCTTTAACAGGATTACCCAAGTAGTAGGGCTGGCTGGAGAACTCTGCTCATACAGTTTTACAAAGAGTGATGGTTGTGAGAATGTGTGGAAAGCCTGTGCTGCATGCATGTTGCCCAGCCATATGGCAGGTCACATTCCAGCAGTTAAATCAATTAGGGTGAAGTATGGGAATTAGAGAAGAAAACTGACTGTACTGCTGAATACTTGATGATGCAGACTTTTCTCCAGGTATGCCCAATATAGTGGGGAAACAACTATCTTGGAAGAACATTGAGTGCCTTGCCTCTTTTTTACCTCTTCTGTGGGAGTTATTAAAGCTGCATTTCCCTCTACTCCATTAGTGCTATATGGAGCTAAGGCCTCAGTCTTAAGTAGATGGGAAAAAGTTTTGGCAGCATCTGATCATTGTAGTGCTGTATAGATACATATTTTATGCAAACTTCGATTTTTGGTTTCACAGATGCCTTTTTAATATGGATCCTGCCTAAGCTGTGTAGGCAAATTTCAAGACAGGATGTTTGGAGTTGCCAGATACTGTTTTATTGATCAATAGAAGATATTGTTGACAAAGGGATAAGCAAAATACACATCGCACACAGGAAGAGCCTAGTGAATCACTTCTTCGGATCTCTGTGCCACCACTTTCCCATCCACAATTTCCTGTGTGGTGACCACCACCTTCTTAATTGTCTGTCTTCTGGTATCTACAAGACAGAGGTGAATTAACTGGTTAGAGAGCAAAACCAAGGCTGGACTAGAGCGGCAATATCAGATGTCTGAGAAAGCAACAGCAGGAAGCAGTTGACTTCCAACATTTCAGCAGAGTTGAAACAAAAATGCATGCAGTTTGCAAATGGCCCCAAAATAAGCAACTCCCTCACTAACCAGCAGTGGCACAAGATGGAACTACACACTTCAGAATTCAGAAAAAGAACCTTTTTCCCATTATGTATAGAAAGTTTCAGGTGTGCATTATGCCTGTTCATGGAATAACACCCTTGCCTTGCTGTACTATGTTCCTGCATACAATTCCTCCCCAGCTTTCTTTCTCCTGGAGAAGAGGCAAATGGCCGTATTTTCTCATTGAGGTCACAAGCAGCTGTTGACAGGAGATTTTCTGTAGAAAGTGCTACAGTGGGGGAAAACGGTCACGAAGTCCCTTTTCTCCTGCATTAATTTTTACCTTCAGCTCACAATTATAGCAGCTGCACAGAATAAAGAGGATTCTGTTTTTAAACAAATCACAACTAGGGGAAATATGTTCCGTCAGTGTGCACATATTAAGTGACTGGAATGGACATATGGAGCAGCTAGGAGAATCACAGTACAGGATTAAAGGATTAGTAAATTGTGTGGACAGCACAGATCTGGGATCTAAGTGTACCAAATGATAGGGTCTAAGTGTAAGACTCCATATAGGGAGTGTCTTAAGGAATGCAGCTACTTCTGATAAAACCAAGCAGGTCTACAATGGGTCAGGGCATGCGTGAGTGGCAACCTGCAAATCCTGCGTACACTGCCTTTAAAGGTAAGAGAAATGTGATGCAGTGGTCTCAAACTTTTTAAAAAGCATCTAACAATTCTAGAGCCATCATCTATCCTAAGGGTACCTGTGCAGTCTCCTCTTGAGGTTGCAAGTGCTGTTTGTCAGTGAGAAAGGGCTAGGCTCCTACCTTGTGCATGAATCTGTTTTATTAAAGTGTAATGGCTGTGCCATCACCCAGTGATGCACAACACTGACTTGCTGAGGACAGACCCCTGGTTCTGCCACCTTCCATGGGACAGTATGTGCTTGGCATTCCTGTGGATTTTAACAGCAACTCCGTGCAATGATTTTGGGTGCTTCCAGATGAAGTCTGTTTTTGAAAAGCACAAACCCTGGGAAAGTCTGCTTGAACTGTGGGATGGGAGATCAGGTAGGCAAGCAGTTTGCAGGCAGATGCAGAAGCAGGTAGCTCTACACTCTTGTCTCTCTACTACTACATCATACTTACCTGTTTTCCCTGAGCTCTGCAACTCCCCTCTGAAAATACAAAACATGGCAGGTGTTTGTGTGCTCAGCCTGAGGGCAATTTGCATGCCAGGTGTGCTTCCTGCTCCACATTTGCATCCATCTATTCCTGCTGGACCAGCTTCTGCCCATTACACTCACCAGCTGCCTTATCTATGCTTGGGCAAGTTAATACCCCGGAAGTGTGTGGCGTCAAGAAACATGAATGGTCTGCCGCAGCCTTTTATCAATCCTGAACTGAGAAAACAGGGCTGCCAAGCCCAGGTCCCCCAAGGTCTCTGCTATTTCTGTGACGGTTTCAAAAGGAAAACTTCACTAGAAGGCAGGTTTTCCCATCCTACTGCAACAGGGACAATAAGCACCCAATGGATTCCCCCCCCCCCCGCCTTGCTTTCTCCTAAAAATGCAAGCAACTTTAAACCATGGCTTCAAATCCATGAACCAGAGTTTTTCAGTTCAGATATAACAAGAAGCCATGGCTAACAGGCTTCCTGGTTTGTTTTCCCACTCACATGAAGGGACGATAGAAACAGGAGCAAAGAGGCAATATGCTTGAATCCTGCACAAATCCTGGTTTCTTAAACCAAGATTGGATAGTCCAGATAAGGCCACATCCTGCACATTTTTGTTACTCAGAAAGAAGTATTTCCAGATACATGCATCGCTGGAGAACTCTATTGTATAGATGCATACATCCATGCCTTAAGAATTTTGGCTCAGTGAATGACAGACAAGAATGGCTAACCAACTAGCAGTTGGAAGTTTTTGGAGACAATAACTCTACATCAAACATGAATGAGACAAACACATTTGGAAACAGGCAAATGCTCATCAGGCTAGTTACAGCTTCTTGAGCATAAATGTATTGGGCAACCCTTCAAAATAGAATTGTGCCTGTGAACATAAAAATGGAAGGCCCAGCCCCGGCTACCTGACTGTTGCTCCCTCAATCAAGTTGCGATAGTGCTCAATCTCATTCTCAAGCTTGCTCTTGATGTCCAGAAGGGTCTCGTAGTCTCGGGCCTGCCTCTCCAGGTCAGCCCGGCAAGCTGCCAGGTCATCTTGCAGCTTGGCAATGACATGGTTGAGATTAGCCATGTCGTTGCGATAGTGGTCACCAGTGTTCTTCAAGGTGTTCTCCAAGGTTTCTACCTGTAGCACAGAATGGCTTGTGTTTGGGGAGTGAACAACACCCGACACCCCCTGCATTACAAGAGTGATGCTCTTCTTGTGTGGTGGAGGGAGGGACAGGGAGGCATGTATGGTGTAAAAGGGCTTTTGTCTCTGGAGAGGTACAGCGAAGGGAGCTTGATTCATTTTTCTACAGCATTAAGCGAAAACAAAGCATTCAGTATTGGCCAGGCCCCAAAGCAACACAAATGCTCTCCCTCTACGATTACTTCCCTTAGCTAAATGAAGCTAAAATATGTTCTCCTTTTGGACAGGACCTCCCCGCCCGGACCCTTTGCACCTGTGTCACATGGATTCTCGGGCTTCTTTCATCCTGTCATCTTCTCACTGACAGAATCAAATAGTTCTGGGCAGAATGTGAGAATTTCACTCCATTGTGTACATCCTCCCAAAAGTAAAACAAACAAAAATGTCCACAAAACTGGGCAACTTGGAAAAAGCCTGTCTGCTGAGGAATCTACAGGTGAAATTCAAAGAAATCGAATTCATTTGATTTCACTGTGGATCCCCCTGACATCTTTGTGTCCCCCCACATTCAGAACCCAAGGCACCATCCTATGGACTCCTATCTTTGCCCTGGGGGCACCTAGATAGATCGGAGTCCCAGCTTTTGACCCAGTCTTGACCTAGAGCTAGGACTGGTCTCAGAAAGATTCCTCTGCTTCCCACAGCTGGCACAGTTCTTTGTGCCCACTGAGATGCAAAAACTGAAGACCATTTTTAGGCCTGGCACAAAGGAAGGCACTTGGGGGGTGGAATGGGGATGAGCAAAGTTCCACCATCCACTGATGATTCCTGGTGGTGCCTCAGCCAGCCTCAGAAGGAGAAAAATATTCAGTCAGTTGAAATTAGCTGTTTACATGTATTGGAGGGTGAGCAAACCACAGAGGCAAACCTAGCCTCTGTCCTCCTCTTCCCATTCATCAAATGTCCATAATCCTCCATATTTGCAGTAGAACCTGGCTTCAAGGGACATGGGTCAGCATGTCCATCACACCTGAGGGTAGCAGGCTAGCTTAGACTCTGACTGAGTTCAAACAACACTAGTCAATAACCCACACTCGAGGGCTGAGTATGGGTTGAACTGTGTCTTTGCATGGCTTGACATTGAACATGATTGAACATCATGTCTGAAACTAGCCAAGATAGCAAACCATGGCGAACAACCCATCCTTCACAACCTAACAACAAACCACGAGCTCTCTTCATGGATTGTTCATGCTAAACAGGTCATGACTTGCTGGCATAGCTGGACCAGACAACACTGTAACCCACTGAGAGTGGACTACCATGTCATCTGAACCTAGTCAGTCCCTGTTCTGTCCTCCAACACCTTCCCATTGCAGCTCTCTGGACCCCATCAACTGCTGGCCCTATCAGTCCTTCATTTGCTCTTTCTAGATCCCATAGACTGCAAGGCTCCCAAGATTTCTCAGGAATGTGGAAGGTAGGCCACCGGTTGTATGTCCTAATTCTCCCTGAGCTGTTAATATTCCAGGAGGACAAGCTCTGCCCTCTCGACTAAGCTGCCAACAAAAGGCAACCACAGGCTATTCTAGGAGTTGTGAGGGAGGAAGAGTGACTCCCTTGCCATTTTCTGGAGAGTCTGCCGCTCGATCTCCAGGCCTTGCATCTGCCGGCGAAGCTCAGTCAATTCATTCTTGGCTTCTTCCAGGGCTTGCGTGTTTACAGCAGCTTCCTGGGACATGGAGTCAAACTGCAAGGAAGAGCAACAAGAGCACGGGGGAGAAAGATGGAGTGGGGGGGATCTATGCTGTCTCCATACCCCACCCTGCTTGGTTCCCCACTTTCCTCACCTTGGTTTTGTACCAGTTCTCAGCATCAGTACGGTTCTGCTCAGCCACTTTCTCATACTGATTCCGGATCTCAGCAATCATCTCACTCAGGTCATTCTTCTGTGGATTATCCACCTGCACCGTTACATCAGAGTTGGCCACCAAAGCACTGAGTGCCTCCACTTCCTGCAGGCAGTCAAGAAGAAGAGACTTCCTGTTGTATTGCTGAGCAAAGGTGTTGAGCTCATGCCTGAAGGCCAAATCCAGCCCATCTAAGATCCAGATCTGGCCAGCAAGAGTTCATCATATGGCCACACCCCCTTCCCCCAGGTCCTGCCGTGCCCTGCCCTGCCCTCCCTCAGCCACTGGAGTTTTGGTGGCTTCCTGGCTTTGGCGGAACCTTTTTCCCATTCTAAAAGATTGAAATTCCTTGTCTAAGGTTTAGGTAACAGCAGTCAGATCTCTGAAAGCATGCAAATGTGTGGGGGCCTGCTCCTTTTGCCCTTGGCCCCAGCCACCAATGGAGCATGGCCACCAAAAGTTTCCCTGAAAGTGGATGTGGCCCTTGGGCTGGAAGGGGTTAACATGCCCCCTTGTGGAGGTTAAAATGGCTCCCCGCACAGCCCTTGACATAGTCTCTTCATCCCCATAGGCACACTAACCAAATGCAATGCATATTCACGTACAGGTATGTAGGTAACAGAATACAACGCATGTTCTTCCATGGGTCATGTGTTTTCAAATGTCAGATTGTAAGCACCTCGGGGCAGGGAAGCCACCCTCTTTTATTTTGTGAAAGTGCCATGTTGTGTTGGTGTGCTAGATAAAGATGACTCGGAGAGAAGCTCTAGTGTAGGCGCACAGCACCACCTTGTTTTGTGCAGACAGAAATCAGTGAGCTGAGAGAGGGCAAAAGGGCCCAGTGTCTTGGCCTCGCCATGACCCTGATCATCACAGGAGGGTTTCAACAGAGGAAGCCCACACTTCGGTCCTGCAGTAACCATGCAGTGCAGCGGTCTTTCTTGCCCTGTTCACAGCTTTCCACAGATGACTGTTCTCACTTTAGAAATGAAGCTTTTTCAGACACTCTCGTGGGAGTTAAAAGGGGAAATGAAAGGAGGCACTCTACTAAGAAAAACCCTCCAGCACCAGAAAAAGATCAGCGTGGAACTGCCATGCAATGAGTACTCAGGGGACTGTGTGTATTCTGTGTCTCCTGTCCCTCAATGATTCCAGAGCCTGTGAGCAGGACATGTTCAGGGCAGCAACGAAATCGAGGCTTCGGGCCGGTCTAGCACCACCCCCGCAACATGGTGCCCTTCAGAATGGTTGGATTATGGCTCACATCTTCCCCAGCCAACAAAGCCAATACCTTGGTGGCTGGGGTGATGGGAGTTGTAGTCCAACCTTTCTGGAGGGCACCATGTTGTGGAAGACTAGTATGCACTCTAATGTAAGCGTAAGTGCCTTTGAACTCCATGGAACTTACTTCTAAATGGACATAGGACTGCGCTGTAAGTTGCTACCAGGAGGGAATGAGGGGGCAGACCTACAACTGAGGTTAGGATATTCATGTGTCCTCATGTACAAGGGCAGTCCTGTACTTGAAGGGAGCCATCAAAGGGCAGCCCTCTATTGTAGGCATCCTTCATTGGAAGGGCTGTCCAGTCTGAGCCCAGTTTAAAGATGATCAGCCATAGAAAGGGAAAACAGGGCCTTGATGTCTCCAATCAAGAGTTAACAGGATACGACAGCCTACGGCAGAAAACAGGTGAACAAGCTTGAACAATGCTTCCGTATAATATGAGAAGAATGTGCCAACGGACATTCCCACGGATTGTTTTCCACCTGGGTGCCTTTACCTCCTTGTGGCTTTTGCGTAAGTGAGCCAGCTCCTCTCTGAAGGACTCCAGATCCCCCTCCAACTTCATACGGAGAAAGTTGGTGTCATCGATCATTTTGCGCAAGCCATGGGTGTCCTTTTGCACGCCGTCACATGCAGCCTGCTCTACTTCCAGCCTGGTAAAAGGGAGGAAAAGCAGAAAGGAAAGAACAAGATGCGGGGATTAAACATGTGCACTTGGCAGTGATCACTGAAGGGACACAGTTGATCCTCACTTCTCTTTTTGTGCTCAGGTGCACGTGCCTCCATTAAAGGGCTGAGAAGAAGCTCATGAAGTATAAAAGGCACATGAATGAAGCCGCACTTCCCTTTCAAACATGTCGAAGTGGCTGCTGGATCTTTTTTTACTGTCCCAAGTTTTGCTTTGTGCTTTTTATAGTTTCATGGCTTCACGAAGCCCTGTAGATCAAATATATGTGTATTTCTTCATCATCAGTTTCCTACCCCAATATTAAGCTCAAGAACTCAAAGCAGCTTGCATGATAAAGAGCATGTGTTAAATATGCCCACTCAAAGGACAAGAAGAAGCAACCTAAATGATCCCGATTAAACCGGCCATAATAATCCTAAAACTGACACCCACCCAATAGGAAAACAGCAGGCAGCCCCATAATCCCTCAAAGCCTAATGGTAAATTGGACCTCATCCCTACGTGAGTAACCCTCCAGGAGCCTCTGGCCAGTGGTGGACCTGGCCAGAACCAAAGAAGCGGTAGGTCAAAGCAATACCCCTCCTTTCTCCTCCCTTCTCTCTCTTTCCCCCATCCCAGGTCAGCTTTCAGAAGGTTCTAGTTGTAACAGGCAGCCCTTAACACTAGGCATAGGTTAAGCTACCCAGTTACGAGTGGTTAGTGCATATCTGAAAAGGAAATGCAAATCTACGTGATTCACAAAGGTCAAAGCATTCTGTTCCTCTTGCTGCACATGTGTTTTTAATGCTGTATACTCACAAGCCAGACCATAAACTGAGCGTTTTCTATGCCAGAACTCGACGTCTATCAAACATTTTGGCTAATGAAATGGCAACTTTTCAGGATGCTGAATAAATTGTTTAATTTTGTGGCAACATCAAGTCTCCCATTTGTTGAATCATCTCTATTTCAAAGTCCAGATGTTAGAAATACAGGAAGTGCTTCCAGTTTGGCTATATTTGTCCTTGCTCCTGAAATTCATTTTACTACAGAAGTTTCAACTAACATCTGTTTAGGGAACAATCCCATGAGGTTTCCCATAACCTGTTAAACTTGGAGAATTAGAAGCATCCTATGCAGGATGGGAGGCTGGTAGAGGCAAAGGCCACTTTGCATCTTGCAAAGCACAGGGCTGGTTCCGGCCATCTAAGCGTTCGGCTGAGAGTGGGTGGGAAAGGATGCAAGGGACCCCTCGGAAATGCTGCATGCAGCTGGAGGCTGCCCCCCCCCCACACCCACACACACACCGCCCTGCCTCCAAAAGCCTGTCTCTGGGGCTACTCTTGCAGTCTTGGAGCGACAACCCCCGGGATCGTTTCAGCACCAGCTGCAAGAGCGGGGTGAGGTAATCTGGGGCTCAGGGTCCCTACCTTAACCTCACAGCAAGTTTCTGAGATTGGAGCAAAAAATCCTATGCCCATCATCCTTTGCTGCCACATGGCCCTGTTAAAGAGCATGAGAGCTCGTGTGTTTCAGCCTCATATCAGTGCTGCTCAGTGTTGTACCAAAGGAAATGTACTTGCTTTCCCCATAAACCCATCATATCTGAATTTGATATGAGTAAGTGAAGTGCAGCAAGGGTGTTAGAGTAAAAGGGTGTGCGGGAAGGGCCATGAGAAACAGACAAACAGGCATGCTTGGCACAAAGATTCTGCCTTCATTCATCATTATAATTATTATTTAAATTATATCCCACTTTCTCCCCAAAAAGTCACTCAGACAGACTAACAGTAGAAACCTTCAAAGAAATACAATTGACACAAAAACACAGACAATATAAATAAAAAGCAATAACATTCAATACTCCCTGCAAAAAAACCCTTCAGTGGCAAACGCAGCTTAAATTTCAGAGCTTTGTCTGAATAAAAGATGTATTTGATTGCCAGCAGAAGGGCCGCCCTAGTTTACCTCCTATCAAAGCTGTTTTTTACAGAAAATGTAAACATAAGGACTAGAAGCAGGGATGGATGGATGGATGGATGGATGGATGGAAGGAAGGAAGGAAGGAAGGAAGGAAGGAAGGAAGGAAGGAAGGAAGGAGGCCAATAACCTCAAGAATCCTAATTCTATGTCAAGTATTAAATTCAGTGCAGAATTTCAGGGGATGAGAAAACTTGGGAGCACCTGACCTCAGAAAGGAATATTCCCCAAGAAGTGTGATAGCCAGTTAACACTGACAAGTTAATGAGTTACGAGTTAGTGTAAGCGAGTGTGTTTCAGTATGAACCCATGAGAAAAGAACAGCATCAAAAAGACACTGCCTTTTATTCAAAATCCTTTTCCCACATACAGAATAGGAATTCTTTCCCATTCTGTCCCAGACTTCCTTGTGATGTCTTATAATTACATGCTCAAGCTAGTCTAAATCAGTATCCCTGCAGGGAGGCTTTTATACTGCAGCCCCCAACAAGACTGGAAGCAAAACAACTTACTTATGGTTGTAGTCATCCGCTGCTAGTCTGGCATTATCGATTTGCAGAAGCAGTCTGACGTTCTCCATATTAAGATCTTCAACCTATTCATGGAAAGGGACAGTTGTCTATCAGCCATGTCCATACAGCGCAACTCTATGGCAAAATAACCCCCACTGTTGCAAACCCTGAGGAACTGTGGACAATTGAGGTTTCTAGCCCCCATGCCTAGAAGAGGACAATTTACCCCTGAATGTGTAAGAAGCCAAGAGGAATTAGAAGACCTGGAGGGCAGAGCTAACTGTAACACACACACCCCCCCCCGGGCTGCCCCACAATCTCCCTGCATCCATGTTGCAGGTTACATAACACTTAAGCAGGGCATTTGTGTTTATTCTTTAATTTCACAGTGGCTTCAACTTCAAAGCATAGTAGAGCCATGGCTGGTGCTGATGCGATCAGCAATTCCCTGTTCCCTCTTGGAGGGGAGGATTAATTTGCCCAGCAGAGGGTCCCTGTTGCAATGCAAAGTATTTTGTTGCAAACGGACAATCAGGACCCATCGACTTTAGAGAAGACCTGCTCCTAGTGGAGAAAAAAACCCTCCCCGCACCTTCCTGCCCAAACTGCTTTGTTGATGCCTGCATTTTTAAACACTCCTTGGGGGGCATGGCTTAAAGAGCCTCATGATGAGTGCCCACACTTCCGAATTTACCACTATATCACTGGTGATTCTTCCATGATATTTGACAGCAGTGTGACTCAATGGAGCTGTTTGACAGGCTCCCTTCCTGTTCTGCTGACCAGAAGTCTATCTAGGCAAATACGTTCTCGCCCCACTGCTGCCTGGTGTTGGCGCCTGGTCCCTGCTGCACTTGGGCAGCTTTAGCCTTGGTACTCAATGGCCTTACGGGGAGTGGAAGGCGTTCTTCAGATCACACGTATTACTTCGAACGGCCTTTGAGAGAAGCCCTCTTCAGAACGTGTGTTGCTACCTTTCCTTCACAAGCCTTGCTGCATTTGAGGGCCCTCCTGAACTCACTGGCTGTTTGCCCAAAGTCCTGCTCTGATGGCAGCTCTGCTCCAGGGCTTCACAAGTGCGCAATGGTAACAGCCACCCCCTGTTGTTCACCTACTGGGAGGAGAGTGTCTGATGACACAATCCTAGTCGTGTCTACTTGGAGGAAAGTCCTGCTGAATTCAGTGGGACTTTCTCCCAAGTAGTATGGGGATAGGATTGCAGTCTGAATATAGAGGTAAGGAACATTTGAGCCTTGGCAAAGTTTGAGTGCGAGTTATCATACAAAAAACAAAATGCAAGATATGAAGCTTGGTTTAATCGACTGTCATGATTTTGTCCTTACTTATTATCCTATCAATTCCACCTTTCCAACTCCTGTTGAAACCGGCTGGCACTTGGACCTGAAAGTGGCTCGCAGCTTCAATGATAACCTGAAGTATTTGCAAAACGAATTAAGCTATTTGTTTCAACAGATGGATTCTTGAAGCTGGTTACTACATCATAAAACTGAGGATTTGGAACTAATGGCTGTTTGTTGTGTGCAGACCAGTGGAGGACATTTGTGAGATGCCATCGGGTTGATGATTAACTTGCTGGTAATGAGAATCTGAATGAGTGAGTATTCAGGTCCAGGCTCTTGCTCTCTCACATTAACACATCCGCATGCTTCTTCTCCTGTGTGCTGAAACAAACCCAGCTGGATCATGTTTCATGGGAAACTAAATCAAACCTGCTGCTCTCAGAGGCCAAACCTGAAACACCAGCCTTGTAACAAATAAATACATACATAAATCAGCTATTTTCAAATATCTTTGCAGCAGCAAAGCCTTTGATAGCAATTGACTGCGCTGGCACATTGGCACATAATGTTGTCACGAACTTTCCAACTACACACACCACGGAATGTCTGCAGCCCAGTTTCCATGCGGGAAGGGAAAGTTAACAGTTTATCTGCGAATAAAATATTTCACAGGTCTTAGGAACATTGGTATTTATTGATTACGTTTCTATACTGCCCAAAAGCTGATGCTCTCTGGGCAATTAAAACAATAGCAGACAACACTGATTATACTACACACATTTAAAACTACTGTATAAAAAATGTGGTTTTAAATTTTTTTATGGGCAGTTGGAGGACTGGGGAAAGGCCTTAGGAGGCAGAAAAAGTAAAGATGGAGAGTCTAGAGATAGCATGGCTGAAGAAAGGGTACAGCATAGAAAGTAGCTGAGAAAAAGGAAGCTCAGGAAACAAAGCCAGGCCTACCATTAGACAGAGTGAGATACCCATGCCAGGCAGCCAGTGGTGGGGAAGAGAAGCAGTTGCAACGTGTTGAGAGCAGAGCTGTATGTGCCGTATGGCCTGCTGCTAACCTGATGCCCCCAGGTGTAGTGGAAAGTACCGTGTTGCTAATACTGAACTAAGATGCCACCGCCAGTTTGTACATGGAATTGGGGGCAGATTGTGTGCCACTTTGGGAGACAGAGTGTGGGAAGCAGGTTCAACCACCCTTGGAGATGACCAGTTAAAGTCAACGGGACAAGACAGGCATAAGCAATGATTCTCACTGATTTGAGTTGTCCACTCTAAGGATGACCAAGTCTGTATCCAATCCAATATTTCTCTAGAAAATGGAGGAAAAATGCATTGCTCGTGTTCAGCAGATCAAGGGCTCTCTAGGCAGAATGGCACTTATAGATTAGCAATAAGAAACTCAGGAGCTGCTTATTGTTGTTCAGCTTTGAAAAACCTCATATATGAATGGAAGGATTCCCATCTCACCACCCACCAAACCAAGAGTTTAGATTTCTACCTAGACCCTCCCAAATTCAGGCTTTGAAGCCGGCAATAAAACTACTGCAGATGTACGTTACTGGAGGAGAGGGCAGTGTTTCAGATGAGAAGATTGTGTGAGTTTCTGAGCAAGTTTTTAGGGTGTGTCCTTTTTGGACAGACAAACAAACTGTACAAGGAAGAAGTCCATCTAGAAGGATGTTGTTTGTTCACAAGTGACAAGTAATGGAAGCAGGAAATAGCTGGGTTTTGTTTTTTGCCTTAACTAAGCTCTGTTGACAAAGCTGCCAAGAAAAGGGGAAGGGGACTGTACTTGGCAAGGCTCTTATTTACTTTAGCTATTTACTTTCTGGAGTAGCAGGAAAAACTTCTAATGGATTCCCTGTGCTCTCAGCCACTGCACTCTTACTTCTCCTAGAAGGAGAAGAGGTGGCACTACTTTCCCATGCTATCTCTGGGGCAGCAGCTGTCCAAACCCTTCTCCCCGCTCCTCCAGCTGCCTGGATAGAGTACACAGGAAGACCTGGCTGTGCTGATGCAACAGCCCAGAAGGCAGCTCTGTCTGGTGCAAGAGGGAAAAGCAGCTTGAGGCAGAAGGTGCTCAAACAGCCGAAGCGGGTTTTGCCAGCTGCACCTTTTGGAAGGCCCTTGGGCAAGACCCCCTCAATGGGCCCCAACAAGTCCGCCTCCTCCCTGCCATTGTCACCAAGTTCCAGGAGCCCCGTTCTCTTTCTTATGATGGCTGCCACTTGCTTCCTTGCTTGCCTGCCTGCCAGTCAGGCAGGGAGCCAGTGCAGAGGTAGGCAGAGGTGGCTCTGCCCCTGCTTCTCACTGCCACTGATGTCTGAGCCAGAAAAAGAATCAGGTGAACAAGCAGACGAAGGCCAGGAGCAGCTTCAGGAGTCGCTTGCCAGTGGCCCCCTTCTGAGGCAGGCCCATGGGCCGTGGGCAAGCCCCCAGATAGGTCTGCTGGTGACCCTGGCCTCGCAGGCAGGGGAGAATCAGAGGGGTTCCAGAGGAGGCTTCGGGCAGGCATTGACACTGCTCCGCTTACAGGTTTTCGCAGGGTGGAGGGGAAAGGCCCAGCTGACAGCACCTTCAGGTGGTAGCCATTCCACAGAGTTCCTTGCATGTTCGTTCTTACCAAACAACATCCATTAAGGAAAAGATGGAATATTATTATTATTATTATTATTATTATTATTATTATTATTA